>NC_067402.1:8266400-8581400 GCF_016432865.1 Antechinus flavipes
TCAGTCCGTGATGACCACGTTTAGCAGCCGAGAGTCTGTGCTTTGGAACTCTTGAGAACTGTATTTCTGTTGTGGATATACATAAAAAGAATATGTATAATTTGATTTTACCGATATAACATAAAAAAGGGAAGTAGAAATGGAAAGGGGATAGTGTCAGAAAAAAGGGAAAAGAGGAGATAAAAAGAGGGAAACTACATGTGACGATGAGGCAAAGGAAATCTATCATATCTAAGGGAACTTAGAGAGGGGGAAGACTATGATGTGAATCCTACTCTCTTCAGAGTTGGCTCAAAGAGGAAATAATTGACATATTTGTTTTACAGAGATTCTTCTCTCACGTCATTAAAAAGTGGGAGAGGAAAAGGGAAAAGGAAAAAGAGTAATAAGGGAAGGGTACAAGAAAGGGGAAGGGATTCAAAGGGAGAAGGGAGGGATACTAAAGAGGGAGAGCTGTGTGATGCAAGTGAGACTAATAAATTTAATACTAGGGAAGAAGGGAAGGAGGACAAGAAAAAGAAAAGTATAATCTGGGGATATTAGGATGGCAGGAAATACAGAATTAGTAATTTTAACCGTAAATGTGAATGGGATGAACTCTCCCATAAAGAGGAGGCGGATAGCAGATTGGATAAAAAGTCAGAACCCTATAATATGTTGTTTACAGGAAACACATTTAAAACAGGGAGATACATACAGAGTAAAGGTAAAAGGCTGGAGCAGAATCTATTATGCTTCAGGTGAAGTCAAAAAAGCAGGGGTAGCCATCCTTATCTCAGATCAAGCGAAAGCAAAAATTGATCTAATTAAAAGAGATAAGGAAGGAAACTATATCCTGCTAAAGGGTACTATAGACAATGAAGCAATATCAATATTAAACATATATGTACCAAGTGGTATAGCATCTCACTTCCTAAAGGAGAAGTTAAGAAAATTGCTAGAAGAAATAGACAGCAAAACTATAATAGTGGGAGATCTCAATCTTGCACTCTCAGATTTAGAGAAATCAAATCACAAAACAAGTAAGAAAGAAATTAAAGAGGTAAACAGAATATTAGAAAAATTAGGTGTGATAGATCTCTGGAGGAAACTGAATGGTGACAGAAAGGAGTATACTTTCTTCTCAGCAGTTCATAGAACCTACACAAAAACTGACCATATATTAGGATATAAAGACCTCAAAATTAAATGCAGGAAGGCAGAAATAGTAAATGCTTTCTTTTCAGATCACAATGCAATACAAATTATATTCAAGAAAAAGTTAGGTGTAAATAGACCAAAAAGTAATTGGAAACTAAATAATCTCATCTTAAAGAATGATTGGGTGAAACAGCAAATTATAGACACTATTAATAATTTCATTCAAGATAATGACAATGGTGAGACATCATACCAAAATTTATGGGATGCCACCAAAGCAGTAATAAGGGGAAATTTTATATCCTTAGAGGCTTACTTGAACAAAATAGAGAAAGAGAAGATCAATGAATTGGGTCTGCAACTTAAAAAGCTAGAAAAAGACCAAATTAAAAACCCCCAATCAATGACTAAACTTGAAATTCTAAAATTAAGAGAAATTAATAAAATAGAAAGTAAAAAAAAAAACTATTGAACTAATAAATAAAACTAAGTTGGTTTTATGAAAAAACCAATAAAATTGATAAACCTTTGGTAAATCTGATTAGAAAAAGGAGAGAGGGAAATCAAATTAGTAATCTTAAAAATGAAAAGGGAGAACTTTCCACCAATGAAGAGGAAATTAAAGAAATAATAAGGAGTTACTTTGCCCAACTTTATGCCAATAAATTTGATAACCTAAGCGAAATGGATGACTACCTCCAAAAATATAGGCTTCTCAGATTATCAGAGGAGGAAGTAGATTGCTTAAATAGTTCCATTTATTAAGAGAAATAGAACAAGCTATTAATCAGCTCCCTAAAAAAAAATCCCCAGAACTAGATGGATTTACATGTGAATTCTACCAAACATTCAAAGAACAATTAGCCTCAATGCTTTATAAACTATTTGAAAAAATAGGGAATGAAGGAGTCCTGCCAAATTCCTTTTATGACACAGATATAGTACTGATACCTAAACCAGGTAGGTTGAAAACAGAAAGAAAATTATAGACCAATCTCCCTAATGAATATCGATGCTAAAATCTTAAATAAGATATTAGCAAAAAGACTACAGAAAGTCATCCCCAGGACAATACATCACGATCAAGTAGGATTTATACCAGGAATGCAGGGCTGGTTCAATATTAGGAAAACTATCAGTATAATTGGCCATTTTAATAATCAAATTAACAAAAACCATATGATCATCTCCATAGATGCAGAAAAAGCATTTGATAAAACCCAACACCCATTCCTATTAAAAACTCTTGAGAGTATAGGAATAAATGGATTTTCCTTAAAATAATCAGTAGTTTTCTGTGAGCAAAATAGATTTATTAATTTTTTTAATTATGCAATTTAATGGATGCAACCATTCCCAATAAGATCAGGAATGAAACAAGGTTGCCCACTATCACTGTTACTATTTAATATTGCATTAGCTCTGGCAATAAGAATTGAGAAAGAGATTAAAGGAATAAGAATAGGCAATGAGGAACCCAAATTATCATTCTTTGATATGATGGTATACTTAGAGAACCCCAGAGACTCTATTAAAAAGTTATTAGAAACAATCCACACCTTTAGCAAAGTTGCAGGATACAAAATAAACCCACATAAGTCATCAGCATTCTTATATATCACTAACAAAACCCAACAGTTAGAGTTACAAAGAGAAATTCCATTTAAACTAACTACTGATAGTATAAAATATTTAGGAATCTATCTGCCAAGGGAAAGTCAGAAACTTTATGAGCAAAACTACAAAACACTTTCCACACAAATTAAGTCTGATCTAACCAATTGAAAAAATATTAAATGCTTTTGGGTTGGGTGAGCAAAGATAATAAAGATGACAATACTACCTAAACTAATCTATTTATTTAGTGCTATACCAATCAGACTCCCAAAAAACTACTTTGATGACCTAGAAAAAATAACAACAAAGTTCATATGGAAAAATAAAAGGTCAAGAATTTCAAGGGAATTAATGAAAAAAAAAAACAAATGAAGGTGGCCTAGCTGTACCAGATCTAAAATTATATTATAAAGCAGCAGTTACTAAAACCATCTGGTATTGGCTAAGAAATAGACTAGTTGATCAATGGAATAGGTTAGGTTCAAAGGACAAAACAGCCAATAACTTTAATAATCTAGTGTTTGACAAACCCAAAGACCCCAGTTTTGGGGATAAGAATGCATTATTTGACAAAAATTGCTGGGAAAATTGGAAATTAATATGGCAGAAACTAGGCATTGACCCACACTTAACACCATACACCAAGATAAGGTCAAAATGGGTTCATGACCTAGGCATAAAGAATGAGATTATAAATAAATTGGAAGAGCATAGGATAGCTTACCTCTCAGACCTGTGGAAGAGGGAGGAATTTATGACCAAAGAAGAATTAGAGATCACTCTTGACTACAAAATAGAAAATTTTGATTATATCAAATTGAAAAGTTTTTGTACAAACAAAACAAAGGCAGACAAGATTAGAAGGGAAACAATAAACTGGGAAAACATTTTTATAATCAGAGGTTCTGATAAAGGCATCATTTCCAAAATATATAGAGAATTGACTCTAATTTATAAGAAATCAAGCCATTCTCCAATTGATAAATGGTCAAAGGATATGAATAGACCATTCTCAGATGAAGAAATTAAAACTATTTATAGACATATAAAAATATGCTCCAAATCATTATTAATCAGAGAAATGCAAATGAAGACAACTCTGAGATACCACTACACACCTGTCAGATTGGCTAGAATGACAGGAAAAGATAATGCGGAATGTTGGAGGGGATGTGAGAAAACAGGAACACTGATACATTGTTGGTGGAATTATGAACATATCCAGACATTCTGGAAAGCAATTTGGAACTATGCTCATATCAACCTGTGCATAGCCTTTGATCCAGCAGTGTTTCTCCTGGGCTTATACCCCAAAGAGATACTAAAGAAGGGAAAGGGACCTGTATGTGCCAAAATTTTGTGGCAGCCCTGTTTGTAGTGGCTAGAAGCTGGAAAATGAATGGATGCCCATCCATTGGAGAATGGTTGAGTAAATTGTGGTATATGAACGTTATGGAATATTATTGTTCTGTAAGGAACGACCAGCAGGATGAATATAGAGAGGACTGGCAAGACTTACACGAACTGATGCTGAGTGAAATGAGCAGAACCAGGAGATCATTATATACCTCAACAACGATACTGTTTGAGGATATATTCTGATGGAAGTGGACCTCTTAGAGAAAGAGAGCCTTAATTGATCAAAGATGGACAGAAGCAGCTACACCCAAAGAAAGAACACTGGGAAATGAATATAAACTGCTTGCATTTTTGTTTTTCTTCCTGGGTTATTTCTACCTTCTGAATCCAATTCTCTCTGTGCAATAAGAAAACTATTCAGTTCTGCACACATATATTGTATCTAGGATATACTGTAACCTATTTAACATGTAAAGTACTGCTTACCATCTGGGGGAGGGGGTGGAGGGAGGGAGGGGAAACATCGGAACAGAAGTGAATGCAAGGGATAATGCTGTAAAAAATTACCCTGGCATGGATCCTGTCAATAAAAAGTTATTTTAAAAAGAGAGAGAGAGAGTCTGCGCTTTGGTGCCATCACCGAAGAGCCAAGCCTGCAGTGAGGAATGCTGGATTTGGGCCCTGCCTCCCCCACAGGCCGGCCGTCCCACTCAGGCCACTCCTGTCCCCTGAGCCAGGCCTCCGCTTTGTCCTGCATGAGAATGTGGGTCCCCACACTCTGGACTTGCTAAGTGAAGAGAAGTAAGTGCAAAGTCTAGCAAAGGTATCTCACCCTGGCAGGTCAAACCCTCACCTTGGTACAGAGAGCCCGGAACCCAGAGCCCAAGAGCTCCGAATAGAGCAAGGACCCCTGGACCCTCAGCCTTGTCTCCAGCAGCCCCTCCACAGACATCACTGAATGGAGAACCTCCTTTTTTTAAGGAGGGGCCTCCGTCCCAGCCCCACCAGCAACAGCTGCCACCTCAAGATTGCTGGCTCCTGAGCCATGGTGGAGTGGAGACACTCCTGGGGAGCCAAGCCCCACAAGCACCTCTGCAGCAGCTGCTCCAACAGGGCTCCCTCAAGCTGAGAGCTCTGTGGAGCCCGAGGAAGGATGAAAATTCCCATTTCTATCGCATCTTAAGCAATTATATGAGTGTTTTAAGGGGAGCAAAGCACTCTACGGATGCTATCTCACACAATTCTTAGACCAGTCCTGTGAAGCGGGGATTCTTATTATCCCCATTTGACAGATGAGGTCATTGAATCCCAGAAGGATTTGGTGATTTGCCAGGCTCACCAAGCTAAGGCAGGATTTGAACCAGCTCTGCTTGACTCTGAGTCCCAAACTCTAGCCCCTGCCCTCCCTGGCTGGGCTGGGGGTGATGGGAGCCAGAATGTATTGTGTAATCCGGTACCTGGGTCACGATATCCTGACCCTGGACTTTCTGTTTATTCTCTCTGATGAAGGGCTCCAGCCTGCTGCCTCTGGATCATTCCCATCAATTAAACTGAGTTCTTTTTTTTAATAACTTTTTATTGATAGAACCCATGCCAGGGTAATTTTTTTTACAGCATTATCCCTTGCATTCACTTCTTAAACTGAGCTCTTAAAAGGATTTGCCCCAATGCAAAGAATGAACTTGGTAGGTGACCAGAGCCTGGCAGGCTGGACTCCATCCCTAAACAACATTAAAAAAAATTAATAAATCTATTTTGCTCACAGAAAAATATCTCATGAAAAAAAACCAAGGAGGGGGAGGACGAGAAGGGGGAAAAACAGCCAGAGAGAATCATTAGAAGCGTGGAAGGCAGAAGCTCTAAGTAGAAAAACTGACAGGTTCTCTAGGTAACGGCATCCTTGACAGATGATTTTTGTCAAGGGGCTTCCTTCCGACAACGTTTCTGATTCCTGAGAGACAAAGGAAGAAATTAAGAACGGAAAAATGCCAAGAAATCAGGTTAAAGAAAGACAGCAGTCATGGAAAGCACGGGGACCCGGGCCCAGCAGGGGCCAAGGCAAGGCGACGTCCACGTGATCCGGGAGCCACCGAGTCATCAATTTGTACATGTCAGACTTCGGAAATGGGGGATTTTCTTTCCCCGAAAGATAGAATCAACACCAGAGCTCGGATACCAAGCGTTCCAAAAGTCAACAGAGCTGATGGAGGAAGCACGGGCTGGATGTAATTACAGTCAAGACCCGAGAGCTTGAGTGGCAACACAATAGGAGGTGTGGTGGGCTCTGCGGCCTGGTGTGACACTGCAGAAAGTCTGAGTTCTTCTCAGAAGGGGAGCTTAGAGGACTTAACTCTTGTCAGAACGGCATTTTCCTCCCTCGTGATCACCTTTGCTGAACACGCAGATCCGATGAGCGGTTTCTAGACCACCTACCTCAAGCTGGATTACACAAGGCATTCCTCTGGTGAATGCTCTCTTTAGATCCGTTGCCGTTACTAAGAGAAACTGTGAAAAGTTCGAGGGTATTTAATTAATTCCAAAAATGCAGCTCTACTTCCAGCTCTGGGCAGAGATCCAATTTCCTTTTTTTTTTTTTTTTTTCCTTTTCTTTCTTTCTTTTTTTTTTTTTTTTAAATTTTTCATTTATTTATTTATTTTAGTGTAAGAAAAGGGAACCAAGAGAACTGATAAGAAGAACATTTTGTCAGAATGCATTTCAAAGCTTCCCGCCCCTTTCCTCTGGGGGAGAGGAGGCAGTAGCAAAAGTCTCTGGCAGCATCGGAGTTAAGGCTGACTTGGGAGGGGATGGTGCTGAGATTGAGGGAAACCTTAGCTGAAGATGCAGGTCCAAGAAAGGATGGCTTAGACTTGAAGACGGAACATGATACTGTGCAACAAGGATGGGCACCCATGTATGTTGCTAACGTCACTTCCAGGTTCTAGAAGAAAGGGCAGGTCCTGAGGGGCAGAAAAGGCGGTCAGGTTTCTGCATGAATCCCCTCTTCCATCCCCATTCCCATTTTGGGAACGGTCAAGAACAATGCCTTTCTCCCAGTTAGCATTAGCGGTGGCCACTGGGAGCCACCATGACTTCACAGAGAACTATACCAAAGTAAGCTCCCTCTGTCTTTCAAGAGCGCAGCACTATAGTGATATTTTGACCTAAGATCATTCAGTGGATCTGAACAATTTTTGATTAACAAAATGCGCCCTTCCTCCTTATCTCCATGTTTTAGAGAATGTCCAACTTCCTACACAAAACGGCTCAGTGGTACCTCCCCCACGAAGCCTTGACTCACTCCGATTTCTTCCGGTGTGATTGTTAGCATCCAATACCTCTTGAAATTACCTTATATTTACTTATTCTGAAGACATGTTGTATTCCTCCTCCTGCCCCATGCAGAACGTGAGCTTCCTGAGGGCCAGAACTAGTGCCTCAGAAATTTATCCCCAATTAAAATATGAGCTCCTTGAGAGCAAGGACCATCCTTTGACGTTCTTTGTATTCTTAGCATTTCAGATAACATCTGGCATATAGTAGGTGCTTAATAAATGCTTATAGAATGACATGTATAGCAGGCCTCAATAAATGTTTGTTGAATTGAATGATACTGATGATAGCCTGTGAACTTCTTCTCTCCATCCTACAGCAAATCCTTCCATCAGGGGATCCACGCAAACTTCTGGGGGATTTTCCCTAGATTACTTTTTTTTTTCTTTTTTTTTTTTGCTGAGGCAGTTGGGGTTAAGTGGCTTGCCTAGGGTCACATAACTAGGAAGTGTCATGTGTCTGAGGCCAGATTTGAACTCAGGTCCTCCTGACTTCCCCTAGATTTCTTGACAAAGCATGGGTCCCAGTGAAGCACATGGGCTGCTCTTGCCTCTCTCCGATGTTCTTCATAATTCTAATTCTATTTGATAAATAGATCATGAAAACTTTATAGTCGTAGCATCTCTTGGACTTTGGCAAAACTTTGAACACAGTGTCTCAAATATCCTTGTGGAGAAAATGGGAGAAACCTGGACTCAGTGATAATGCTGTTAGGAGAATCCATGGTGGGTTCAACAATTGTACATTCAAAGTAATTCAGGATGAGTAGCGCCCCCTTATTTTCCCACAGTACCTCCAATGCTGACTAATTCTGGATTTTGGGGGTCAACTTTGAGAGTCCATTGTGCATGATGTGAAAAGCCAACGTTGTTTTAATCTTCATTAAATTTTATTTTTCTGAACACACATATAGTTTTCAATATTCATTTTTGTAAGGTTTTGTGTCCCCAATTTTTTCTCCATCCCTCTTTCCCAAGACAGCAAGCAATCTGTTATAAGTCATACATGTATGATCCTTTTAAACGTACTTCCATATTTGTCACGTTGGGCAAGAAAATCATGCCAGAAGGGAAAAAAAAAAACACAAGAAAAGAAAAACCTAACAACAACAAAGGTGAAAATCCTCTGCTCCGCTCCACATTCCGTCTCCCTCGTTCTCCTTCTGGATGTGGAAGGTGGTTTCCATCCCAAGTCTATTGGAATTGTCTGGGATCACCAAATTACTAAGAAGAGCCAGATCTATCCCACTTCTTCATCACATAGTCTTGTTACTGTGTACAATGCTTCTGCTCACTTCACTCAGCATCAGTTCAGCTAAGTCGTTCCAGGCTTTTCTGCACCGTGTTTCTTCTAGAAAATAATATTCCATAACATTCATATACCATAACTTATTCAGCCATTCTCCAGTTGATGGGCATCCATTCAGTTCCCAGTTGCTTGCCACCACAAAAAGGGCTGCCATAAACACTTTTGCACATGTAGGTCCCTTTCCCTCTTTCATGATCTCTTTGGAAAACTGGCCCAGTAGTGCCCCTGCTGAAATGAAGGGTGTACAGTTTGATAGACTTTTGGGCATAGTTCCAGATTGCTCTCCAGAATGGTTGGATCATTTCACAACTCCACCAACAATGCATTAGTGTCCCAGTTTTCCCACATCCCCTCCAACATTGTCTTTTTTTTTCCTTTCATCTTAGCGGATGGGAGTTCTCTTAATTTGCATTTCTCTAATCAATCACTACTGAGAGCATTTTTAGATGATTACCAATGGCTTTAATTTCTTTATTTGAAAATTGATCAGGATGCAGTTCGGCGGCCTCGATGACTCAGTTCCTCAGGGAAGTAAAAGCAGCTGCCTCGGAGCGCTGTGAGAATTCACTGAGACAACGTGGGTAAAGCACTGAGGGACTGCCAGTTCCTGTTTTCATTCCCGCGTGAGCACGAAGACAAGAGTCCACAGGCACGGATTCGACGAGCAGCGACGTACACGAGGGCGCCTTAAGTACCAGTGAGGTGGCCTTTGCTTCATTCCCTTAGTTACACTTTTCTGGGATAGAGCGATGTGGGAGAATTGGAAACAGAGATTTTGAAGTGAATTGTTACAAGTGTGGAGCAGATTTAATGAGAGAATTCTCTCTAAATCTGCGAGAGGGAATGAATGAATGTAGGAAAGTAGGAAGTGCTTCCCAAGTGCAAAGTGCGGGGACGGACCTTAGGGCTCTTGTGACAAAGGAGGGAACTCTGAGGGCAAATGACTGAGCTAAGGACACGCTGTCAGCATCTGCGCTCTCCCTCCCCCCTCCTTCCCCAGCCATTCCATACTGTGCTCTGTTTCCCAGGTGGTCATGTCTCCCGAAATGTCTCCCGAAACCTCTCCCGAAACCTCCAGCCTCGACTTCCTCATTTGCCACTCCCGCTTGGGGGCCGAGAGTTGTTTCACGACCCCCTTCATCAACACCCATCAGGAGCAGGAGCAGGACAGCTCCATTTACTCGACTTCCTTCTCGTCATGCAGCAGGAGCTCGAGCCAAGGCCGCGCGGGGCGTTTCCGCGCGCTGACACCGGTACAGCTCGCCTTGCGGCGCCTGGCAACAACGGAGAACGCGGATGTGTTCAGGCCCTCCAAGGCTGACCTCTCCCGGGAGAAAAGCCGCCAGGCGAGTACCACAGCCCCCCACCTGCCCCTCCCAGCCTGGGACAAGAGTACGAGGGGGGCACGGAGACTTCCCGCCCACCCGTGCCCCGCTGTGCCAGGGGCTGCCGCCTCTCTCCCCGCCCCCCCTCCCCCAAGGATTCTCGGGTAGAATGGGGACGGGCTTCCTCCCGGCTTATTGTCCCCAAACAGAGGGGCTGTGGGTGGCTTGGGGGTGTTGAGTTTTTTAGGACTGGGAACCTCAGGCCAGGCTTTCTAGGCGGGACCATTTGGGTCTGGCCAGTCCTTAACAATCCAGCTCGGACCAGTCCACCCCAGCCAATATAATCCAGTCCTCTTCAGTTCGGGCCAATCTGTTTCAATGCTGTGAGCCCAGTTCGGTTTGAGGCAACCCAATAATAATAATTATGATTATTATTCATCTCTGAGCTCTGGAGCAGGGCCCAGACTCTGTTCTAGGGCTGTCAAGGCAAACAATATTTTTCACTGGAGTACTTGACACCTAAATTAGACCATCCCACCTCCCTGCCCAGACAGTCTGCTTTGGGGGGTTGTCCGGGAGAAGGGGATGTGGTTCTTTGGAAAGAATGGATTGTGGGGTTTCTTGGCCTTCCCCTAACAGAAATCCTGGCCAGGGATGTCTCCTAGACCTCCCGGTTTGGGGGAAGGACAGACAGCAGAGGGGTTTGGAGAGAGAGCCATTCTAGTTTGGGGGAGCCCACCCTGGAAATGAGGAAGGTTGGGATCCAGAAAGCTTTCTAGGGTCCCAAGCTTGCCCAAGACGCTGTAATGCCTCATGGGTGGGAGAGACTGAGAATGGGGCTTTTGTTTTACCCTTCATTTCCAGGCCCTTTGAACCAAATAGGTGCTTAAATGCTTGTTGGACTGGAGGGGGATGGGGTGGGCTTACGGACTGATTAGCCATGGTTAGCAAACTGCTCAGCCCATAAGCTATAGTAAGGACCCAGGAGACAGGATGTTGGGTCATCTTTGCCCCTAGAAATCACTGAATATATTCTCATTCATCCTTCACTCACATTTGATGAGGGCTCTGATCTGTGATGTTCAAGTCCTTAAGGTCACGATCAGAGGCTAGTGAGTATCAGGGACAATGTCCTAGACTTGGCGAAGGGAAGAGCTGTGTCCAGATTCCCCCTCTGACACTTTCTGGCCGAGTCTCTCCGGTGTTTGTTCATTTGTAGGGGATGATAATGACCCCAATCTCACAGAGCCATGAGTTCAAATCACAGACTGTCTGGGAAAGGCTTTACAAGCCTGGGAAGGGCTTTGTGAAGGTTAGAGCATTATATAAATGTCAGCAGTTACAGTCTTAATTCCTCATCATTTTGCTTTATAACCGAGGATTCTGGGGAAGTTGTTTCTTTCCTGACCAGACTAGTATTTTCCAGGCTTTGCCTTCCCACCCGCCTCCCACCTTTGGTGGGCGTTTAACCCATTTACTAGAAGCCCAGCTCTGCCTTTATCAACCATAGGAAAGACTCATCCCTTGTCTGGGTTCAGAAAGCATTGTTCTTGATAGGCCCTCCAGGTCCTGGCTGGCTCGAGAGTTAATCCCAAGACTGGCCTCTCTTTTGTTGGACACCATCCAGTCTTGGGGCCACAATCTCACATCAGAGCCTATCTCTGCTTGGATTGCTCTATTTAGTGGTCCTTTTACCACCTGGACACCTATTAATATTGCTTCCCGCTTCATAGGGGATGTTAAGTGGAAAAACACCAGTGAAATGAGGAATCATGTCATAGATGACTTATGAAAGATCATCAGATTGCTTGTGATTGAATATAGCCCCAGAAAGGTTGCCCCCATCCATTTTGAACAGACAGGTGAAGTGATGATGTGGTAGTACTAGGATGGGAATCCTCTGACTCCAAATCCAGACAGATTCTCGCTGATTTCCATGCAAGAGCAAAGTGTTTTCCAGGTTGCTGTCTTCGGTGTTTCCCCGTAGTCTCTTACATTTCAAACTATGGCTCAAGTTCTGGATTATTCACATTTATAATGTGAATATTATATAGTAATATAATATAACACATTAATATTATTACTATTATTTAATTAAGTATTAAGTTATTTTAATTTAATTAGATATTAATGATATATTAATATAATATAATAATATATTACATATATATATATATATCGTGAATCTTTGCTCCAAATTTTTAATTAGTTGGCACTTCCAATGTGCCCAGGAGCTACTCATCTCAACTAAAAAAGGAATCATCTAGGGCTACAGTGAGAAGGGAGAAAAGCTCTGCTTCTAGTCAATATTTGGGTCTTGCCTGTTTGGTACTTTGATTTCATTTACATTAAATGAAGAGACCACACATCAGCCCATTGGAGTGGATGGAGGGGAGCAGGCCATAGAATTAGGAACACCCACTTGGGTTGAAGTCATGCCTGTGACACATCCTGATTATTGGACCCCTCAGTAGCTCACCTAACTTCCCAATAACCCAGCCAACTCTGAGGTAGAATGTCCCATCCATGGAAAGAGTTTGCACACTGAGAGCTGCCTACCCTGAAATTATTCATCTGGATAAATCAAATAGGTTGAACATTTCTAAGGCCTGTGAATTCTGTGTTCCTGGGAATTTTCCAAGACCCAGAATTAAGCTTAATTCACAGATTAGTAGAGGCAGTTTAAGATTAGAAATCTAGAGTCTGGTATAGCTCTAAATTATTCAGCTACTCATCTTCTCCCTGATCCTGACCCACTGACAGATTAGGGACAGGAGGAAATGAGACAATATTTATTTTAAAAAGAGCTTAGTTCAGTGCCTGGCCCATAGAGGGCCCTGTACAAAAGCTTAGTCCATCCTTTTTTTTTCCCTTTCCTAGGTTATAAGATCATAGAGTTAACCATCTCTCCTGACCTCTTCATTTACAGACTTAGTGAGATTATAATTTACTGAGGGTCATACAGCTTCTACTTTCCAGAGTGAGATTTGAATCCATGTTTCCAGCTCTAGCTCCAGCATTTTATCCCTTATGCCATGCTGAATTACCCTTCAAATAAATAAAACAATGCAACAAAGTTTGTTTGCCTCAGTCCTCTAGGACGTTGAGTAGATTTTTACTCCCCCAAAATAATGAAGCTTCTATAGCCCTTGTCTCGTTTAGGGTTCATTGCAGCCCTGGGAGGTGAGGACATCAGTCTGGGACAGATTAAGGGACTTGCTCGGGGAGTAAGTGTCAAGACTCAGAATTTGAAGCCCGTTCTTACTGACTCTTCCTCCAGCCCTCCAACCTCCCTGCTCCCCAGTGCCTCGGTGATTGATCTTCCTGCTCCCTAAGAAAACAATAAAAAGACAATGTTCCATTTCTTAAATGCTCTCCCAAATTGGCCAATGCCGAGACTTTTGTGTCCTGCCCTAAAAGCTCACCCTGGCCTTTGGAACCCAAGTACGTGGCGATGGGTTTCTCAGGGGATAAGATGCATAGTTATGTTCATTTCTCAGGATAGAATTGGGGAGGCCATGAACTGTAATCAGAAGGCTGGGGGTTATCAATTTATGGTGGAGGCCCCGCTTTCCCCTTCCTTTTGAACTTTTCACTGTGATTGGATTGACTAAAAATGACTTGTGGGTTTGCTCCCTGGAATGTGGTTTGACAGATTAATTATATGTTACCAGGCCATAGAAGATCAGAAGCAGCTCTGTGGCCAGAGGAGAGATATTGATGTCTTGGAGCTGTTCCTTTCCCGAAAGTAAGCAAAGTAGTTGAGAGATAGGAAGGGCTTGGGTTTCCAGGACCCCGGTGCCCCATTCCATCATTGCTTCCTGGATCGTGTGGGTACCATTTTCCTCCCTGGGACCTGAGATTCGGCATGAGGTTGAAATCGGGGAGCAAGGGGAGTGGGGTTCCTCTTTGTCTTGTCGATGAAGGACCAGATGTGGGGAGAAGGAAGGAAGTTAATCATCATTTATTAGGGTACTGTGCTAAACTCTAGGGATTCAAAGAGGGAAAAGATGGCCTTTGCGCTTGAGGAGCTTACAGAGTAATGGATAGGGCTTGTTTTTCCTGCTAGACGCCATGACCTGTTCATTGCAACCTCAGAAATGATGCAGTATTGCTTTCCTAGCAGACAGCCTTCTGTAGGAGGGTAGGTCTGGGATGGTGTTTGAAGGAAGGAGGAAGAAGGGAAAATAACAATAATAATAATACCTGATATGTGTGGAGCAGTTTATATGTGTGATCTTATTTGAAGCCTAAGACATTCCTATGAGAAAGGTATTGTAGATATTGTAATCTTCATTTTATAGATGAGGAACATGAGAAAACATAAATAAATTTTAAGGGAGAGCCACTAGGTGGCACTGTAGTGGATAAAGCTCTGGGCTTGGAATCAGACTCATCTGAGTTCAAATCTGTTTTCAAACACTCCCAAGCTGTGAGACGCTGATGCTGGACAGGCCACTTTACCCTGTTTTCCTCAGTTTCCTCATCTGTAAAATGAGCTGGAGAAGGAAATGGCAAATGCCTTCAATATCTTTGCCAAGGAAAGTCTCCTTTGATATGAGATCCCTGTGCAGCAAGGGTCTGTTATCTCATTTTAGTCAGAGACAGTGACCCTGGTTAGATAGTTTTTCCTAATTCTAAATCCCCCTGCCCACCACGAGCCAAGCAGAGCAAGTCTGATACCTGGTCCCCATGACCGCCCTTAGGATGTGGGCAGATGGCTACGCTATTTTCCTTCTTCTCCAAAGCAAATCCCCCCAGTTCCTTTGATTGATTCTGTACGGTGGGGTCTCAAGGCCACTTGCAACCCTGACTGTTGGTGTCTGTAGGCTTTGGTTGGTCAGGGTTTTCCTTAAAACCCCAGAACTGGTCCCGTTTCCTAAGCATGGGGAGAAGAGAATTGAGCTGTCATCTCCTGCATTCTGAAATTCATGGCTCCCAAAGGAGACAATACAAGAATAATGGGATAGACTTTCCCTGAGCCCTCCAGTCTGGTGCTTTCTCTCTACTCTGGTGCCTTCCCTATGAGATTAGATCTGAATAGATCTGGTATCCAGAAGGTTGCACTCGTATGACCCTCATTATAGCCAGTGACTCAGTTAGCCTCCATTACACATCAGTATGTGCTAGGTGCCGTACCAAGCCCTGGAGCTCCTGGAAGCAGGAACTGGATTTTTATTCACTTTGTCTCCTTGGCTAGTTTAACACAGAATAAGTGCTTAATAAATAATGTTGACGTGACTCGGTAGAGTTGAACTAGGGCCACTCATTGACAATTGGAATGGGGATTGGAGACATTTTAACACTAGAATAAGAGGTGATCATTTCCTCCTCTGGGTTTCAGTTCCTTCAGTTGGTAGCAAATATTTCTGCAGTGAGTGACTCTGTGATAACCCAGGCATCCTCCCTAAGGAAAGGAAGAGGAAACCATTGTCTGAGACTTCTTTGTCCCAGGAGGTTTATTAAGATAAATCTTTATAGACTGCTGAAGATGGAAATAGAGATGGGCTTCAGGTGGGGGGGGGGGAAGTGCTCCAAAGACAGTTTTGTCAGGGAAAAAAGTCCCTCCTTTTCAGTGATTCCAAAATAGGGATAGGGTTGGGAAGTGAGGGCTAATCTGTCTTGTCCACTTCCGGATTACATGACAGGACAAGAATATGAGAGTGGAAAATGTCCCCATTTACTTAAGCTTGGTTAACGAGGGTGACATGGGGAATTCTTTCTCTGATGTTAGTGAGGTTGTCAGGGACCTAATGAAGTGATTTTCAGGTGATTATTGGGAAGAGAGGGGACCCACAGTTGGTTTTTTGATGAAAGAAAAAAACCAAGAGGTCACAGGATATAGTTCATTTGACCCTAAGTGTCCCTCCTCAGTTTACTTCCTCATTAAATCACCTTTGCTGATCTGTACTTATTTATTCTGGGCCCAAAACAATTAAAGGACACTTTAAAGAGTGACCAAGCCCCACTTATTAACATTATTTATCTATTATGAAGTAACTGTTCTTTCTCCCCCAGGGACCTAACAGATGTCATTGACCTGGCCAAATTCCGAAGGTTAAAGCACTTATGGCTTTCCTTCAACAAGGTAATAGAAGTTTTACCATTAAGTCACTTTCTATTGAAATGATGATTCTTTGTTTCATGTTTTTTTTTTTTTTTTAAGATGGTAGCTTTAGATTTTAAATGCTCAATTTTAGTTTGACATCTAGTTTAATTACTTATATACATATATGGGCATATATCTACATATGAATACATGTTATTTAACTACTGTCTGTATACACACATGTATTTTATAAGTTTGAGATAAAATTTCTGGGTAATTTAATCATTTTATTAATAGTACCAGCATGTTTATTAATAAAAGGATACTCATTTGGCTGTCTCTTAGAGCAAATACACTCAGAGCAGGGGGCTCACAGCTTGTATGTCCATTGGAAGGGAATGTTCCTGAGGTTAGCAGTCATCTCTGATTGGTTAAACAATTAAGGAAGAATAGATATTACAGTGAAATTCAGAACCTATTCAAATGAATTTTGATTGTGTCATTTACTTTTGAAGTTACCCCAGCCTTGAGAAATCTGTTCAAATATATCCCCCCCCCAATCTGAGGAGAGCACAAGGGCTTTTTCCCCCGGCTAGGGTCTTAGTTGGATCAATATTTTCCTTCAAGGGACTAAACTTCTGAAATCAGGACTTTCCAAAAAAGGGAGAAGTTTTGGGTCACACAAACCATTGATTATTAAGAATCATTTCTCCCATATCTAATATTCTGGAGGAGCCACATGACAGGTGGATAGAAAACTCTATTAAATTCAGGAGACTTGGGTTCTAATTCCACTTTTAAAACATGTTGAATTTTTGGCCCCTGCAAGTCAGTAAAACAATGTTCCAGACAAGTCTAAGAAGGTGTCGCTCTGTGTTGGTAGAGGGACTTTGCTCCCGGGGCATTTCTTGTACTAGTGAACCACAGGTCTAGACCAAAAGTTGATCCAAAGCCACTTTGTGCTAATCCCAATGTGCTAATTAGGATAGAAAAGGGTCAGACTAGTCCAAGCCTTCAAGGAGTTTACACTGGAATGGACCAGATAACCCATGTGCTCCTGTATGTGCATACGCTGTGTGTGAGTGTGTGTGTGTGTGTGTGTGTGAGAGAGAGAGAGAGAGAGAGAGAGAGAGAGAGAGAGAGAGACAGAGACAGAGACAGAGACAGAGAGACAGAGACAGAGACAGAAACAGAGAGACAGAGAGAGGGAGATAGAAAGAGAGAGACAGAGACAGAAATAGACAGAGAGGAGATAGAAAGCGAGAGACAGAGAGACAAAGAAATAGAGACAGAGAGAGACAGAGACAGAAAAAGAGAGACAGAGACAGAGACAGAGACAGAAATAGATACAGACAGAGGTAGAGAGACAGACAGACAGAGACAGAGAGATAGAAAGAGACAGAGAAGGAGGAAGGGAAGGAGGGAGGGAGGGAAGGAAGGAAAGAGGCAGAAGTAGAGACAGACAGACAGAGACCCTCACCAAGTGTCTTTCCTTTGAGGAGTCAAAAGAAACCAATGATGAACATCACTAGATTTGTCTGTCTCATACAGCTGCCCCTGCCTCCTCCCCCTTTTATGTGTATTAGGAAAGAGCTTCCCAAATTACCCGCCTGGCACTGACTTCTGTGCTAGGAATCCTCCTTTCTCATCTCCACCAGTAGGTCTTACCTGGGCTGCTACCTTGGACACCCCCCTCCCTGAATGACCTGGGGTTTCTTTCTCTGTATAAACTTTAGTTCCACTCCCCCCATGTCTGGGTAGAATGTCACTCTTTGGGGCGGGGGGGGCTACTGCTCGGATTCTTTGTTTTTGAATCCCCAGTATCTTGTATGTGATAGACAATGAATCCAGGCTTGTGGAATGAATGAGAAATGTTGGTTAAAAATAAAAACGGCCTTGTCTGTTGGCCCTATTTCCCTGTGATTATCCAGGCTACATTTTCATCATATGATACAATGAATTATCATATTAATTTGGAAAACAAAAATTCCCTTCTACCTTTCCTTCAAGTGCAACGCCCACTTTGTTATCTGGTGAATTTAAAATCTCCACACTGGCTTTTTGAAAGAGCAATTTTTGTACCTGAGGGGAGGAGACTTCATGGACTGGAATTGGAAACTGGTTTTCCAGGAGCCGGAAGGAAAGACTTTGGCCACGTTTTTAGAAAAAACTCTGCAGGTTTGACCCGGCTCTAAGAAATGTTTGTACATCTTAGGATCCTTAGGGTTGAACTAGAAGGGGCCTCAGAGACCTTTTAGTATAATCCCCATTTTACAGATGAGGAAACTGAGAGGCAGATTTACGCCAATGCAATGTTAGGACTGGGATTGGAATCCAGGAACTTTGACTCCAGAGGCCAAGTCCAAGGTGTTTAAGAAAGGACAAAGGGAGCGCCGTTATCCTGGCTTCCTTAGTGGACAGTCTGAAGTTACTTCCTTTTGACAAAAATGGAGAAGACTCCATTGGGGTCACGAGGCCCAATCTGAAAGCCAGCCAGCCTTTTTTCTGGGCTTTAGCAGAAACATGGAGTCTAATCCTTGTCAAGGCCAAGCTCGGTGACTTGTGGAGCTTCCTGATGGAGCCGGACCTCCCCTCCCTGCCCAGCCAAGCTTGCAAGCTCCTCACTGCAGGGCTTCGGGAGCCCTCTCTGCCCTTTGGGAGACTGCACCAGGGAAGCCCCCCCCCTTGCTCCTCACCTCCAGCTCCCAACATCCCTAGCCTCCTTCCAACCCCATTTGCCGCCTTTCTTGGGAAGCCTTTCCTGCCCATGAACTTAGATGTGTCTTCCCTGGCTAGATCGTCAGCTCCTTGAGGGCAAGAACTGGTTCATCTCTTTGAGTTCTTTTTTCCTTAATCCCCAGTGCCTGGCACATAGTAAGTGCCTAATAAATACTTGTTGATTGATTGATTGGATCTTGCCCGGCTCCTAGGGGCAGCAGGATGAGAACCCAGCCTCCTGCCTTCTTGGAAGTGGATGTGTGTCTTTCTGCTCCCCCAGGGGCCCCATTAATTACCCATCTTATGTCATCTTTGTTGAAAGAATTATGTCTTCCCTCATATTTAAATCCTCCGAAGGCAGCCTGAGGAGCCTAAACATGCACGGCTTCTGTGTGGTTTGGAAATAGATGGATTTGCAAGGAGACATCCATTGGTGATTGGGAGGGACGCCTGTGGCAAGACCTGGCTGCGATCACCACCACCTCCTCGCCCTTCCCCCCCCAGCCCCCTCCTCATCCCGGCACCCGACGCCAGCTCAGGGAAGGCAGAGAGGACTGATCTGGCTGAGCCGACAGACTTGGAGGAGGTTACAGGATCTGCTGCCTAGGGCGTACCAGGCCCTCTCTTAAATGTTGGGCACACAAAGAAAGGCAAAATCTAAAGAATGAGATATCCTGAAAACAGCTAAGTTAATACACAGGACAAATGGAGGATAATTAATAGAGGGAAGGAAAAGGGGGATCAGTAAAGGTTTTTTTTTGGGGGGGGGTCTTAGCTAGAACTCGAAAGAAGCCAGGGCAGCCAGGACATGGGGAAGAGGGACAGCATTTTGCAGTCTTTGGGGGAGCCAGAGAAAAGGCCCTGAATTGAGGGCTATTCTTTGGGAGATTGCAGAGATCATACCCTGACTCCAAACCTCTCCCACACACAAAGGTCCAACCGTTTGTGATGATCAATTGTCTGCCTGTCATTGCCTGCCTGTGAATCATGGAAACGTGGCCTCTGAAAAATTTAAAATGAGTATTCTGGGAGGACAATGAGATGAGCAAAGTATAAGCAGAGGAAGGGCTGTGAAGGAAGGCTGGAGAAAGGGAGAGTGAGTTTACAACATCGAAGGTGTTTTTTCTATTGGGAAGAAGTGGGAGCAAAAGGAAATAAATGCTTATTAATATTTTTAATCGGAAACTGTAAAAAAGAAGATAGAGAGGTCACTGGTGAGAGGGAGAAGAGCCAGTGTCGTGGCCCCTTTGTCCCACTGGTGTCCTCTGGGTGTCAGGAGAGAGTGGGGAAGACCCCTGCCTATTGGGAGCCCTTGCTGCACACCTAGAGCAGACAAGCATAAAGGGGCCACCCTCTGCATGGCTGGGGGTCCATCTGCAAGGTGGGACCACAGGCCATGGGAGCTTGAGGATAACGAAGAAACTTAGTCTCTAGGAGAGAGAGCTCCAGCTTCGTGCACCATCCTCCTCCTCTGAGCTACTAAATGGTCCACTCAAAATGCTCATTTACTTGGTGCTTGTTAAGTTCAAAGTAAAGTAGGAGGAAAAAACCAATTCACTTCACCAAGAGCTGCTAATTTAGCTGTAATCCAGAAAGAGGCAAACTTCCTGAGAATGAGTGATGTTCAGGGAAGGGAGGTAAAAGGAACAGGCTGCCGGCGGTGGGGGGGGAGGGGGGGGAGGAAGGGGGAGAGCAGCCAAGTCCTTCCTGGCCATCCCAGGCTGCTGATCCAGGCCTTAGGGGAGGGCTGCCGAGGGCCCCACAGTAGCTGGAAGAGCAGTTGGGGAGCCTGGAGCCCCTGATGCTCCAGGCTTTCGGCTTCTGACATGGAGAACATGTTTTCCCCAGTCGCTCGCAGAAAGTGGTGATAAATCCATCATTTGCAAGCAGGGCTGACAAGATTTGGTCAAAATGGGGCTTAGCACCAAGTTTGCACTAGGGCAGGTAATCATTCTGTGGATCTCCAGCAATGGCAGATGAGTGCCAGAAGGCACCCTAGAGATTGGGCGTTCGGACCCTCTCTTTTTATGATGAGATGTCAAAGTGGCCTGTCCAAGGCTGCCTCCTTTTGGTGTCCAAGCTGGGGCAAGGACTGACCTCTGTGTGGTCCGACCCCTTTTAGAGTGCCGTGGTTCATCCTGGACCCCGTCCTTCAGGAGGGACGTTGGAGGGTCCTCAGAGGGGTGGCCAGGATGGCGAAGCTCCTCGAGTTCAGACCAACAGAGGATTCGCTCTACAGATGGGACAGGTTTGACCTGGAGAAAAGACCGCCAGAGGGGCCGAGGGATGTGACTGCTGTAAGGACTATCACGCAGAGGGCAGAGGTAGATGGGGAGGATGTAACAGGACCAGCTGAGACTCAGAGGCAGTTCTCTTTCACCATGGGAGCGTCTCAGAATGGCCTTGGGAAGTTCCGGGCTCCTTCTCCCAAGGTTAACTGCTGGTGGCTGCAACAGAGTGGAGACTCCCCGTCGGGCTCAGATTGGAACCGGTGCCATCGAGGGGTGGTTAACTCTGAGAGTGGGGAATTCTGTGATTAAGAGGGTGGGACAGAAGGTCCACTTGCAGCAGCATCTGGGGGGTGCACAAAAACAAAGGCATCAACTGGCTTTCCAAAGCGAAGGAAGATCCAAGGACATTTCCCGGGATTTCCAGTAAAACAATGCAATAGGGTGAGCGTTTGTGAAAAACAAATGCGTCAAAGAGGCATTGTGGGTGGGTCAGGGAAGGCAAAGACAAAGATGAGACTGTGGGGTCTGATATTTTGGTGAAGCAACATGGAGATAGATAGGCAAATTCCAGATAATTGGGAGAGAGAACACTAGCAAAAAGGAGGCTCATAACGGGGAGGGAAGGCCTGGGGGGGAATTAATGGGTTCTGTTGGGGACATGTTGAGTTTGAGGTGTCCATGCTACATCCAGTGCAAGGTGCTCAAGATGTCCTCAGGGATTCTGAAGCAAGTGCTAGTCAGGAAGATAATGGGGATCGTCTACTTAGGGATCATGAGTGAGCTGATGGGAACTAATGAAAGGTGATGTAGATGGAGCCCAGTGAGGAGGGGACAGGACGGAACTTGGTGCCATGCCCAGTTGGGGACTTGTCCTGGCTGAAGATCAGCCACTGAGAAGGGGCGGTCAGACAGGGAGGGGGAGGACCAGGGAGAGGGGGTCCTGAGGACCGAGAGATAGGCATGGGGATGGACAGTGTCAAAGACCACAGAGAAGCCAGGGAGGGTCAGGATGGAGGAGAAAGCCATTATTTTTTCCCAATCTGGAAAGAGAGACTTTGGGTTGCGTGAGAAGTTCAGACCCTTGATTTAGGAATCTGACACATAAATGGGAAACCCCTTGTTGGAGGAGCCTTGAAGGCCCAGTTTTGCTTCCCTGAATCAAACTTTTTTATATCAACAAACAGTAAACAGAGTGACATCGTCTGCTGTCTCCGTGGTGTGACTATAATGAAGGGGTCTGCTCGGGAATAGTGGGATTTGGGGAGAGGTCGCCGCTCACCATTCCGGTTAAGTTCCCTTCCAAATGAGGAAAGGCCCTGGACGGCCTCCCCACTACTGCCCAGGCCAAGCAGGCGACACTTACCGTTGCCAGCATTGGGCGTAATCGCCGCATGGTACCAGTGCCCAGAAAGTGCCTTGTAACCAAGTAATGCCATGGAAGCCTGAGCTATTAGGGTTCCCCTCCGTGCCTAGTACTCTGCTCCCCAGTCCTGCTTTCTGGGGGACTCATAATGCATTTCTGAGCCTGTTTCCTCTTCTTAAAGTGAGGTTCACGATACTTTGCTGTCCTCACAGGGGTGTGGGGAGGAAAGGGTTTTATGATGGCCAGAGGGCTTCATACAGGAAATATTGGTTATGAGGATGGACTTCCTTTCTTCCTGGTGGAGGTGAGGGCCGGCTAGGGGTATGGAACGTGGCAAATGCTCTCAGTGCATTTGATATTTTTCTGAGCTCTTCTTTTCCCCCTTTTAAAATTTTCAGTTAAAAGACAGGACTGGGTGTGGAAGTGATATATTAGGAAATGGATGTGAAAAACAAAACCTATTAACATTTTTTTAAAAGAAGAAATGTATGTTAAGTGGATATTTGAAAAAATACTGATAGAAAAAAGACTTGATTTTGTAATTCTCCCTTTTCAGCTCCAAGATATCACATTTCTGCTAAGAAATCCTTGTCTAGCAGAACTTTACCTGGACCACAACAGCCTTTATGCGATAGAAGGTATGGTCTCCCATATGGACTTTCTCTTAAAAGACGTTCTTAATGAAACTTTACTTTCAACATGTACTTTGATCTTCACACGTCTGTGGGACTGTCGATAAGCCAAGATAGGGTTTCCCCTTACTGTTACAAACGTGAAATGAGTGGGTGGTCTTGTCACTTCAGTATTGGGGTGTATTCCCACCCGTGGTGTTATGCTTCTGGATCACAATCCCAGCTTAATGTGGACAGTTCTCCCACTGGCAAATAATCTTTGATTATCAGAACTAGTCTAGTTTGACATCAACTGGGATGGGTTCCAATGAATCCCGTTTGAAGAACTTGGGAGGAATGTTAGAATATAGTTAAACAGAGCCCTCTAAAGAGGCTTCAAGGTTTCCACAGTCTCATTAATGACTCCCTACTTGCATCCCCTATTTCCCTTGTTGTGCCCTTCAAAGACTTGTTGGGGTATGGAAGTGACCTTGGATTCCAGACAACAGTACTGGGGGAAACTCTTGCAGATGATGCCAGTCTGGGAAGACTTCAAGTATGACTGGTGGCCCAAACCCTATGTTGGTTGAGAAGCAGAGCAGCTAAATTTGGATGTGTCCATTGTGGAAATCTCGGCCACGAGGTGACCAGTGTTTTTAAGTTACTGTATTTCATTGAGAGTGTCTGCTCTGAGGTCGATGGCAGTGCTGTCAAACTCAAACCGAATTTGGGAGGTCACTTAGAAAACCACATATTAGCATTATCTCCGTTCTATTGTATTCTCATTTATTTTGTTAAATCTTTCCCAATTATATTTTAATTTAGTTCTATCCACTAGGGAGTGCTGTAGGTTACAGGGCCACATTTAAGGCATCTCTGTGCTAGGACTTAGAGACCTAATAGTGGTGCAGGTGCACATAGACAAAATCACAGATATTCCGAAGTCTTGTGGAGCTTTCTCTTTTTACTCTCATGTCCGGCCTTTCCTAATGGTAACGGAGAGCTGGTGAGTAGAACTGGCTTCTTGGCAGTGGCTGCAGAAAGAATAGGTATGATCATGTCCTTGAAGAGCATTCGTCATCATCATCCATGTAGAGAGACGGTGGAGAGGTGACCGGGTGTGAGTCCAGCCCTTTCTGAGGGGGCCCTCCCCTCCCCTGCTGCTCTCTTCCAGGCCTTCGGCACTTGGTCTCCCTGAATGTCCTCATGCTGCACAACAACCAGCTGAAGAATCTTGATGCTGTTGTAGATGAATTGAAGCTGATGAACAACCTGAAGACACTAAGTAGGTCTAAAAACCCTAAAATAAAGACGTGGGAAGAATTCATGCCATGCTTTTTGCAGCTGTCTAAATTAACTTGCATAGAAATTCCTTGCATGTCATCTGGAAGGTAAAAATTAGTCATTATGTAGTGCTTATTCTTGAAAGGAAAATGGATTGTAACCACTGTTCATTTGAAATATTTACTATCTTGCATTAAAAATGGTGCTATATGGAAAATAGAGATGGATAGGACATAGCTCCTACCCTTCTTAAGCTTACAGTCTAGAGGTGCCACAAAGTAAGGGAGAGAACACTGGACCTTTACCCAAGCACAGATTTCTCATTGGAAAAAAGAAAGGGGGAGGTAGACTAGATAGTCTCTAAATCCTCTTTTTCCCTGAATCCTATAATTTTTCTTCTACACACACACACACACACACACACCCCTACACATGCACACACACACACACACACACACACACACACACACACCCCTACACACATACACACTCCATTACTCCATTACAAGGTACAATCTGACAGTACATTAAAAAAACAATGAAAAAAGGGCCATGGATATACCAAGGAAGGAAAGCAAAAATAATAATAATAATAATGTGAGCATATTCTGGTGGAGTGGTTCAGAACATTGTGGTATTGGAGACCACTCAGTTTCTGGAAATGATTATACTGAATTTAGGTATTTTTAGTCTTTTAATTTCTTATGAAGAACAAAGCTATATATATATATATATATATATATATATATACATATACATACATATACATATACATATACACATATACATATATATATATATTGGTTACTGAGGCAATTGGGATTAAGTGACTTGTCCAGGATCACACAGCTAGGAAGTGTTAAGTATCTGAGACCAGATTTGAACTCAGGTCCTCCTGACTTCAGGGCTGGTGCTCTCTATCCAATGTGCCACCTAGCTGCCCCTTGTAATTATTCTTTTGAGAGAAATTCATGAAAGCTGTGTGAGTAAGACAGTGTCCACCATACAGTAGATGTAGATGGACTAAATTTTCCTTACTGGTTAAATCATTCAGGTAGGAAAAAAAAAAAAAAACTTAAACATAAACTGTCATAGGACAAACATGAAAGTCCCTGAGTTGGAACAACCAAAATCTCACTCATAATTCCACCATGAGCTATTGTTAGTGCTTCTATATTTAACTGGGAGAAATGGCTTCTTTCCTAGCTATTAAGGAGGCTTTGATGTATGAATTTTTTTTTTTTTAGTCTTTTTGACTTAGTTAAAAGAAATAAGGATATTCCTGCAAGCATTGACCTCTCTGGCCTATGCATGCGCAGTGATTAGATACTTTTACTGATGGGAGGAATATTTGATCACAAATTCTTTTAAGATGTCCATCCCAGATCATAATTCTTCATAAAGGAAACACTGAAGAAAAAAATCTCCTCACGTATTTTAGCATTGTCTGTCTCCAGGGCATTTATGACTAGAGATGTTAATGGGATGTCATCCTTCAAAATTTCCTTGTGACTTTAATGCCCTTATCCAAAGCATCATCAAAAAGTTTGAAACTGAAGCTTATGACCTCAGTTTGTTTCCAACTCGTGTTACCTGTGGGTTCATTTAATCTCTGGAACACATTATTTATTGTTCACCTATAGAATACATATATGGATATGTTTATTTATTGTTCACCTATAGAATACATATATGGATATGTTCTTAGTTTAATCAGTGATTTCAGATATCCACTTTGAAAACAAAAGATAATTCTCTTTAGCTGTTGTGACTTTAATGCCCTTATCCAAAGCATCAAAAAGTTTGAAACTGAAGCTTACTGCCTCAGTTTGTTTCCCAACCATGTCACCTGTGGGTTCATTTAATTTCCGGGACACATTACTTATCGTTCACCTATAGAATACATATGTGGATATATTCTTAATTCAACCAGTGATTTCAGATATCCACCTTGAAAACAAAAGATAATTCTCTTTAGCTGTTGTGACTTTAATGCCCTTATCCAAAACATCCAAAAGTTTGAAACTGAAGCTTACGACCTCAGTTTGTTTCCCAACCATGTCACCTGTGGGTTCATTTAACCTCCGGGACACATGATTTATTGTCCACCTATAGAATACACATGTAGATCTGTTCTCAGTTCAACCCGTGATTTCAGATAGCCACTTTGAAAGCAAAAGAGAATTCTCTTTAGCTATTGTGCTGATAGCAAAATGGAACCGATTGTTCAATTTTCTGTTTCTTTTTTGTAATAGATTTCCACATGCAAGAAATTATTCCTCAAGCACATGCTTGAAGCTGGTACAGTCACTTTTGATATATTGTTTGGTAAATGAAAATTACTCCTTTTCTGAATCTCAAATGAGCACGAACAAGACAGTGCTGGCGCCAACAAGGTGTGTGCAGGCTTAAGTAGCCTCCAGGGAAGGTGGATTAAATCGTATTAACCTATTGAAAGTGAAAGTGTGAGCAGTTCCACTTCATCTTTGCTGAAGGAATGTGCCTAATGCATCAAGCCAGACTTTGCAAACATTCAGACGCAGGAAACTGATTTCATATCTTGGAACCATAATTTATGGAAATTCGGTCTCATCAATCCTAAACTCATAAATCCCACACACTAGGTGTTTAATAGGTTAGGAGGGGGAAGGTCTTGAAAAATCCAACTTTTCCCCCTTGGGCTATTTTTAGTAGAATGGAAAAGAAGTTGGGTTACAAGGCTAAATTGCCAATCAACAGTATTTTCATTTTTTTCCCCTCCCAAATTAAAGAAAATCAATTTCATCAATTCCTGGGCAGAAATGCTGCTTCTCCATAGGGCTTTTCTTCCATTTGCCTTTATGGTGAGACTAATTGAGTAAGCTAGTCATGTTGTTACTGGAGAGAGGATTTTGTAAGTAGTAATTCTGGGAAGTCGGGGCAATTTCTTACTTCTTTGAGGTTCTGCTGGGATTAGTCCGACTTCAGGGAGTTCTTCATGAGCCCTGGCTTGTGCAAAACTCTCATGAATAAGGTCATAGGGGAAGAAAATCAAAGCTAGAAATGCAAATGCACAAATCTGGACCAGGCAAGTGCTGATGGAGGAAATAGCTCCTTAAAGTGTTTGTGCCTGTCCCATTGAGGTCAGCTTATGAGGCTCACTCTGTTCTGCAGTCAGGGGGATGGACCGCATTGGGGCTAGAGGAGATCCAGCTGGACGGGGTGGAGGGGGGAAGGGAAAGGTCAGGGTTTGAGTGGAGATCCAGCTGGATGAGAGGACAAGGAAAAGATCTGGGTTTTAATGGAGATAGAGCTGGATGGAGTTGGGGGGGGGGGGGAAGATCAGGGTTTGAGTAGAGATGCAGCTGGACTGGGGGGGGAGAAGGAAAAGGTTCAGGGTTTTAGAGGAGATCCAGCTGGATGAGAGGGAAAGGAAAAGGTCAGGGTTTGAGTGGAGATAGAGCAGGGAGGAAAGGAAATGGTCAGGGTTTGAGTGGAGATGCAGCTGGATGGAGGGGGAGCAGAGGAAAGGGAAAGATCCGGGTTTTAGAGGAGATCCAGCTGGATGAGAGGGAAGGGAAAGATCAGGCTTTTAGTGGAGATCCAGCTGGACGGGAGGGAAAGGAAAAGGTCAGGGTCTTTTTTTTTCCCCATGGTCTGGCAAGGTTGCCCATACTCTCCGCACCTGCCTGCGTTCTGCTCTCCCAGCCTGCTGTTGCTCCCCATCCCCAGCGAGCAAGTTTCCCTCAGAGGAAGGTCAGTTTGCTCTCCTGGACCTGAGATTAAAGCTCTTTGTGCTGCTGCCACCTGCTGACTGGCTCGGGCTTTACACTCAGATGCAGTTTTGGTTTGGGGCTTTTTCCCAGAGACACACACCTCCAGGTCCTATTCTCCTTCCTGAGCATATGCAGAAGGGGTCATTGGGTCTCCCAGGGATACTTTGGGCTCAGAGCTTGGGTTCTTCAGCTTTCCCCTCTCCTCCTACAGGAAGCCCAACCCGCTGCGCTCGGAATCAGGAAAACTCGTGTGAATGTGGCCCGGATGCTCACGAGCTGAGTGAGCATTTAGCCACCCTGATTCTCAGTGTCCTAATCTGTAAAAAGGAGTGGGGATGTCCGCTGTGTGGGGCTCGTGGCCAGTTGGGAACGGGAGAATAACAGTGTGCATTTACACAGTGCTTGAAGGTTTGCAGCATTTTGGGAGCATTTTGTTTAATCCTTATACGAACCTCCTCCCCATGAACTCCATTTTTGAAATTTAGAAATGAGGAGGAAAAGGCAGGTGTCATTTAAGTGACTTGTTTAGGGTCAGAGGATGAGACCAGAGGCAAACTCAGACTTCCTGACTCCACACCTGTATGCAAAGTACAAAGTTTAAAATATGTAAAATGTACATCTTAAAGTCCTGTAAAAACAGCGCCTTTCTGCCAATATTATTCTTCCTGCTGCCTGTCACTATCACTACTACTAGCGCTACTACTACCACTAAAACCACCACTGCAACTATTATAATTACTATCAGTCCTACTATCACTACTACTACTATTAGTACCACTACTAGTAGATCACTATCTGTGGTGTTCTTTTCCTTCTTTAAAATAATGGTTCTCTCTGGAAGAAAAATGGGGAGTTTTTCTGGAGGCAGCCTTAGTTTCAATCAAAAGTAATAACCACCCAAATGCAGCCAGCTGGTAAAAGTTCAAACGTTTATTTTCTCTTTCCAAAATAGCCCCGTTAGTTGAGGCCTCTCTCTCTGCTTGGTTCCGAGAGCTCCCTCCGAATGTCTTCAAATCCAGAGGTTTGTCCTTCAGCCTCCAGCCAGCACCAAGGTGGAAAATGGAATCAATCTCTCTTGTCTCTGAGAGAGCGCTTCTGGCTCTCAATCTCCCAGAGTGCTCTGTGTCTGTCCCAGCGTGCTCCTCTCCAATCTAATTCAGCTGAACTCTCTTGACGCTCCCCTCTCAATCTTAATTCCGCTGGACTCTCTTCACTGGCTTATATATGATTCTTCTGAAAGAATGGGATTATGGGTTTTCTCCCATAGTGCTCTCTGGCCCTAAGAGCTTCAAGGGAGGTGTGAATTCACAAAGTTACAAAGTTTGCTTTGTGAATCTCCCATACTTGTGAACTCCAATGAGTACTGGTGTGAACACAAGCATTGTATCAATTAGTTCTACTTAGTACCCTGTTCTGGCCCAAAACATCTCCTTGTAAGATCAGATCAGTGATACTGAACCATGCGAAATTAGATAATGATTGTCTCTATCAACTCTAATGACTTAACAATTTGTAAATATTCCAATAACTATCACTACTACTATTACCATCACTATTACTACTACTACTAGTACTATCACTATCATTACAACTACTATCACTACTATTACTACCATTATTAGCACTACTGCTACTAGTAATAGTATACTATTAGCAGTATACTGTATACTGCTACTATTACTAGTAGTAGTAGTAGTAGTAGTAGTACTATCACTATCACTACTATTACTACCATTATTAGCACTACTGCTACTATTACTAGTAGTAATAGTAGTACTATCACTATCACTACTATAACTACTATCACTACTATTTCTATCGTTATTATCACTACTGCTACTACTACCACCATCACTATTACTAGTACTATCACTATCCCTACTACAATTACTATCATTACCAGTGCTATCATAACGATTACTATTACTATCACTATTACTATTACTCTTATCACTGTTACTACTACTACTACTACTACTACCACCAGTGCTACGACCACCATCATCCTCTTGGACACAATCGCGTCTCCAGATCACCATGATCCTCCAGGGGCATTTAGAAGACATCCACTCATTTTTGATGACCTATCATAGAGCAATCCACCCTCAGTCTGGAATCACAGCCCCTGGATCCAAATGTTGGCTGTACAACATGCTACTGAATGATGTAGATTAAGATGTGAGATCTGCTATTGAAGGACCCTGCTTTGAAACCTGCTGGCATGACCCTTGGCAAGTCTATTCTCCTAGCTCGGAGGTCCTAACCACCTCCATCTTCATGACCAGACCAAAGTTAAAGGCAGTGGGGAGAATGGGATAATAATCAATTTAGCTCTGAAAGTGCCCTTTGAGGTCCTCTCAAATTTGTATATTTATGTAAATATGTAAATTTATATTTATATATTTATTCATTCATTCACTCATTTACGTATTCATTCACTCATTCATTCCTTCATTCATTTGTGTGTGTATCTATTGATTTATTTATTTATGTTGAAGAAAGAAGATGCTGAATCCCAATGGCCACACACTTAGTAACAGAGACAGGTCCTCTTAATACCAACCCATCATTTTCCTGTTCTGCCAGAACGAGAACTTTCAGATGAGAATCCCACAAAGACACCACAAGATCGGCCTCCAAGGGACACTTAGCCCTTGTTAGAGGCAGCCCCTACATCCCTGATGCACGTGTCCCAAGTGCCTTTGCTAGTCCCTGTTTAGACCTAGCAATTAATGTATTTTCCTATGGAAGCTGTGGCGAATGGCAGTTGGAGCCCGACTCGGAGCACCCAAAACATGGATCCTCGGCGTCTGGACCCCGCCGGGCCGCGGCTCCCAACGACGCTGCAATAGAAGAGGGACTGGAGAATCCCGAGTTCAGACCTGACTGAACTTGGAGTCTCAGCAGCCGTCCCCCTCTCTACCCCCCGGCGCAAATGGACTGGCCTGGTAGGGCGCTCGCACTGAAGCTGGGGGCATCTGTGTCTATCCACACTAAAGGCTCCCCCATGGAACCAGATCTGCTTCTGGCCAAGTCATAGGCTGAGGGAAGCTTCATGAGAGGAGGACGCTAAGCTGGGGGGTGGAGGTGGGGGCAGTGTTAAAGTGACATCCTAGGATTATGGGGTTCAGACTAGTCGGCACCAAGTCCAACCCTGTCGTTTTACAGAGGAGGAAATTCAGGCTGGGACAGTCTGTGGCTTGTCCATGGTCACACAGCTCCTAGGCACTCGAAATCTCCGGGCTTCCCTCAGGGTTAAAGATGCAGCAAACTGATGGCTTCTGGTTCCCTTTAGTAGAAGCTCATAACAACAACAGCAGCAGCAGCAACCACAATATTTCTCTCACCTCCATTGTCTCCTTACAATCCTGTGAAGGAGATGCTTTTATTCTCATTTTATACACGAGGGATTTGGGGCCAGGAGGGGTTAAAGGACTTATCCAAGATGATACAGTTTGTAAATATTGTAGCCAGCATTTGCCACATCCGAGGTTTCCTGTGTTCACTTTGGACTCTTTGTTGCAGATCTATATCACAATCCTTTATCCCAGGATGCAAGGCAATATCGCTTGTATACAGTTTATCATCTGCCGTCCCTGTGGCTACTTGACAGGAAAGGTAAGGACTGTTCCATTTCGGTGGATTTTGAATGGAGACTTTAGCCATTTAAAGTGACGGCAAGCAATCAGAGCACTTCACGAATGCTATTACTTCTAGTCTTCACAACAACAATAAGTACTAATATCGCCCCCAATTTTCAGTTAGAGAGACTGAGGCTGACTGAGATTAAGCGACTTGCTGGTATCTGAGTCTGGATTTGACCTTGGGTCTTCCTAACCCCAAGCCCAGATCTCAGTGCTCTGTGGCACTTCATGGTTGCGAAATAAATAAGTTAGATTCATTGTGGACTTCCTTAAAGTTCTCCTCTGATACCCGATAGACCCCGAGGGACTCAAAGGCTGTGCTCTGGGAAGTTCTGCTGAGGAGAGAACCAAGGCAAGTGACGAGAGCATCTGTGTGCAGCTATCCGGTGCCTTAAGCTGCTTTACAGAGGTCATCTCCGTTGATTTCCACAATACCCTGAGAAGCTGAGCTGCTGCTGCTGGGCTGTTGTGTTCAGCTCTCCCCAATGGGACCCCTTTTGGAGTTTTCTTGGCAGGGATATTGGAGAGGTTCGCCATCTCCTTCTCCAGATCATTGGGGCAAACCGGGGGCTAGGAAGGGTCTGTGGCCAGATTTAACAAAGGAAGAGGAATCTTCCTGACTCCAAGCCTGGCTCTAAATCTATTTTGTCACCTAGCCACCCCCTTGGGAAATAAGTGCTATTAGCATTCCCACTTTACAGATGAGGAAATTGAGGCAGGCAGAAGGAAAGTGACTTGCCTAAGTGAGTGAGTAAAGTGTAATTGACAGAACACTGGACCTTAAGTAAGCAAGCTCTGAGTTCAAATCCTGCCTCTGACATTTATGTGTGACCTTGAGTAAGTGACTTCCCCTATGATAATAGCTAGCAATTAAATACTTGTCAGGGGGAGCAGAATGAGAAGGTTGGTAGTCAGGCTCCTGATCTTCCAAATAAGAATGGAATGAAACTCTCTGGCCAGCTTGCAGTTAACCAAAGGAAGTCCCTAAGCCATGGGACAAAAGGACGTGGCAGAGGTCCGGGTACAGAGGACTCTCCTGCTCTAGCCACCCCAGCCTCAAATACCCGGCATGTGTTGATCAGGATGTCTGGGGTGAACTAAGTCTGCAGACCACAGACCCTTCATAGGCTGGCCACATGCTGACTTTGGTTCTAACGGACCTGAGTTCAAATCTTAGCCCAGATTCTGAGTAGCTGTGACAAGTCACCTCAGTTTCCTCATTTGTAAATTGGACATAGTAGCAGCACTAACTACCTCCCAGGACTGTTGTGAGATCACATGAGAAGTGTGCGTGTGTACGTGGGCACAGAGGGCTTTGCAAACCTTTTGCCATTCTACAAGTATTGAAAATCATCATTACCTTATGTCCTGAGCAATCGGGGATCTGCCAAGAGCTGGAGCCTTAGCTTCCATCCAGGAAGTCTCAGGGAGAGCTTCCCGGCCATTCCGGTGGCGCTTGAGAGCTCCGACCTGGTACATTGCTCCTACCAACGAGCTGGGGGTCTCTCCCAGCTCCAAACGTGTTCCCAGAAGTCGGCGTGTTCGATCAGGGATGGACAGTGGGCGACAGGAATGAATGGAGGAGAAGCTGGCCATGAAAAACCGAGGTTGATTGGTCTAGGCTACAAGGTGGATCAGGGCTGCGCTTGAGTAACCCTGTATTGGTGGCCTGTGCCAGGCTTTTCCGACTCCCTCTAGTGGCGGATTGCGTCGGGAAATCCATCAATTAATCAGCCAGAATTTATTAAATGTCCACTATACGCCTTATTGGATGGTAGCTCCTGGATCACAAAAAAAAAAAAAAAAAAAAAAAAAAAAAAAAAAAAAAGGAAATAATCGTTGCTCACAAAGAAGCTTAAGAACTAACAAATGAATGAATGAATGAATGAATGGTAAGTGAATGGATGGGCAAAGAAATCAAATTGCCCTAGGTTTAAGTGGCAGCAGCATGGCAAGGTGACGAGAGCCCTGGATCTGAGTCGGGAAGACTCATCCTTCTGAGTTCCCATCTGGTCTCAGACTTACTAGGTGTGTGACCCTGGGCAATTCATTTAACTTTAACTATAAAATTATATTTGCTCAATTGCAGCCTGATCACGGCATCGTGGACTTGTGACTGCATTGGTGCTTAACAGGGTGATACCAAACATTAAACCCCATTTATAATTTTTAAATAGATATGCATTTAAAATTATATTTTGTATATATATATTTATATGTGAATATATGAATATATACATATATCTATGTAAATCTGTTTTGCTCATGTGTATATATATGTATATATCACATTTATATGGCTCTTCAAGGTTTGCAAAGTACTTTTCATCTATTATTCCGTTGATCCTTTCAAGGGCACTGTGAGCTAGTTGTTTGCCTCAGTTTCCTCATCTGTAACATGAACTAGAGAAAAAAATGTCAAACCACTCCAGTCTCTTTGCCAAGAAAATCCCAAATGTGATCACAAAGAATTGGACACAACTGGACAACACCACGAAATTCTAGACCCCCTGAATTGTAGAGGTTGATCTTGTAGGAAGAGATGTTAGAGTTTATTAAATCAAACCTTTTGTGTTGCAAATTCTAAGCTTTGAAAGAGAAAAACAGACCCCAGTTGTCCTTTCCCCAACTTGTCTACTAACATGGTCATTTCTTTCCTTTGTTCATATGGAGAAACCTGATTGTGAGTGTTATTATTAGCTTCCATTTTTGCCTCTAACACACATAAGGATTCTTTTAGAGGAGAATTGCTTTAAAATAATTTCTTTATGTTGTTGTTTTTTTGCCCCAAATCTATGAAATTGAACATTTGGTCATGCTGGAATTGTTTGGTATATTTATCCCAAATTTCCAAATGTCTTAAGATTTTGATTTTTTTTATTCTTAATTGTAACCAAACTTTATGGAGAGTTTCAGTAGGAAATGATGATTTTTTTAAAAGTAATTTTCTATTTCTTAGAAATTAAGGGAGAAGAAAGAAATACAGCTTTCCATTTGTTTAATCACGAAAGGTCTCGGGTGCTTCAAAATTTGGCATTTGGCAGGAGAGCGGAGAAGGGGATGTATGTTGGGCCCTACAAGCCCTGCCTCACCGTACCTACAGGTATCTGGAGCTGGGGGGAGGACCCGCTCGAGCTGCTCAGTAAGCCCTTTCCTTCTCCTTTTTGTCCAAAGATGCTACAATGAGAAAAGGACTCGGTTATCCCCATCCTTGCTTCTTTGGCATGACACAGGTAGACTGCCACTCAGTGGTCCACAAGCATTTATTCATCAAGCCCCAGCAGCACCAAGCACTGTGTGTGTTTCCCCTTTCATTCCCATCGAGATGTGGACCCAAGAAATTCAGAGAGAGAAGGAAAAGCAGTTCTGAATCACACAGAAGAAAGGGTGGCCCAAAACCCACGGCTAGCAAGCATTTAAAGAGTGCTTTAAGTTTACAAACTAGTTTAGAAATAGAATTTCATTATCATCTTATAATTATAACATGATATTTACTTTATGCAAACAATAACCTTGGGAGGTAGGTGCTGTCACTGACTCTTTTTTACAGTTGAGAAAACCGAGGCAGACAAAAGTTAAATGACATACTCAGGATCGCTCAGTGAATAAGTATCTGAGACTGGATTTGAATTCAGGTCTTCCTGCCTCCAGGTCTCACCTCTATCCAGCTTTTGCCAACTAGGGCAAGAAAAGAAGGATGTCTTTAAACAGGGAAGGGCTGGCAGAGATTGAAGGTGTAATTAAGCCAAGGATCTGGATTGAATCAGGATGGCTGGAGGACCAAAGCCACACAATTAATAAATAGAAGAGGGAAGACTTGAACCCAGCTCCTCCTCTAACTCCAGATTTACCATTCAAATCAGAAGCTACAGGAACGCCAAGAATGGAGATTTTGAGAAGCTGTTAGATTTGATGCCTCGGAGGGAGCAGTTCTAGGTGAACATTGAGCCCAGAGGAAGCCAGATTTATGGGGCCACTGAGAAGTGAGCAGAAGTGACAGAGGTGGAGAGCTGTTTCTCAGAGTTTGGCTGTGAAAGGGAGGACAGAGTTGTAGGAGGGGACGTTGAGAGGATGATAGGATTAGGAGAAGGTTTTAAAGAGGGGGGAGAGATAAGCACATTTGAAAGCAGCAAGGAAAGCCCCCAAGGGACAAGGAGAGTTTGGGAACTGGGTGAAGCTTCTGGAGTTAGGGTGGGATTAGAGATATGGAAAGGAAATGACAAGGAGAGGGACAGCTCTTACTCAGAGAATGGAACAAAGGAGAGAGTGAAGGTGAGTGGGAGAGTGGGGCTGGGGAAGAGAGAGCTCTTTTTTTGCCCAGAGAAATGTGGGTAGGTCCTACACTGGGACAATGTGGAAGCCTGAGAAGTGGGAAATGCGCTAGAACCACAGAAGTGCCAGAGGGCTGACATGCAGCAGTGGGGGCTTCTTGGATGGCCCTTTTGTAGTGGACGGTTGTGGGACTCTCTCAGATGGTGGGGTTGGAACAGGGAAGGCACATGATAGGAGTGACCTTAGGTCTGAGGTCTGGAAACCGATGGCAGATAGCCATTGAGAGTCACCCACGGTGGAAAGTCGAGTTTGTTCTGAATGGAACAAAAGTGAACAGAGGAGATGACCTGGGATAGCAGGTGGTGGAAAGATCGGGGTGAGGACGGAGAGGGGATTGTTAAACCCACTGAGGGATAAGGAACAGGAAGAACCATCGGGCAGTGGATTATGGTCAGAGAAAGGGAATGCTGACGTGGATGTAAGATCAAGGACGCAATCATCAGATCTTGGCTGAAGTGCAGCGAGGATCTGGGAGAAACCGAGGACACGGATGGCAATAGTGTCTGAGGAGGCAACAGCAAATGTAAGCTTCCCACCCCCCACCACGGTGCTTGGCACTAGCTGATGCTCAATGTTTTATTTTTCATTCATTCATTCATTTGAAGTCCTATGAATAAAGTACCATTTTATTGTGGAGAGGAATACCATGATAAGCTCCTCAGTAAAGAAGGGAAGGATTACTTACTGATGATTTTAAAATGCAGAATAGATGTTTTTAAACGTAGCACATATTTGAAAAATGCTCATTTAAAATCTCTTGTTATTTTAGAAATCGTATGGTCTAAAGCATACATCAACAGGTAAGCACTGGCTTGCACTTCATGCTTAATGGGGTTTGTGAGTTTTCAAAGATGTTTTATTGACCTTTTTCTGGTTATTAGCATTGGGAAAATTTGTTTTCAAACAGTTCTTGAAAATTTATGCTTTTTCCTTCAGGAATTACTTGTTCACTTATTTTTTAATCAAGTCTTCATGGATTTTAAATGTCAATTTTGTATGTGTGCTAGAGGTATTATTTTATCAATTATTTCATCAGATCTCAGTAGGGAACTCTATTATCCCAGAGCTACACAGATATATAAAGCTTATAGTCTTAGAAATGTTCCTGGGGTCCTGAACAGGGAATAGATTGCCCACTGTGACTCAACCCTGTCTTCCTGGTGCCAGTTAATCCGTTATGCCAGATCAACTCTTAGGTTTTCACCTAATAATAATATCTGTCAACTTTCCTGTTTTATCCTATACTCTCTGTTCAAGAGATAGCAATTTCCGTTGTCTCTACAATTAACTGATTTTTTCTTTGTGTACTAAAAAAGATTCTTAAATATCTAGGATATTAATCGAAATTTATAATGACATATGGTGTAAGATGAAGATCGATGAAGATCAAATCCCATTTTCTAACAATACTAATTGCATATACTCTGGTTTCTCTTCAGATCATATAAATCTTTCACCTTTTACTAACAATACGAATTGGTTTCCCCACAAGTTTCTATTGAATAAGTTTCCTTCCATACTGTTTATAATCTTGCACCAAATGTTAATCTATAATAAGCTTTTGATTCTAGATTGTCTATGCTGTTCCATTGATTAAGTTTTATATTCCATATTTAGTACCCTATGGTTTTGACCATCACTCTTTTTTATACTATAATGTGGTCAAGGACAGTGGTAGTGATGTCAAACTCGGAAACATACATAGGATCCCTTCTGGCCATATATTTATATAGGAAACCACATTTTAACACCATCTATGGTCTACTCTACTGTTATTAATCTTGTTAAATATTTCCCATTTATATTTTAATCTGATTTGTACAATCGGGAGTGAGCCACGGTGTTCTTGACTCTTCCTAAGATAATACAATTTTCAATTAATCTTTCTTCCTCCCAGTATTCTTTGGTATTTATCATTTGTTCTTCAATATAAACTTTATTATTCCAATTTTTTAGTTTCGTAAAGTCATCATTGAAATTTGAATCTACATATTGTTAAACCTAGAAGTTATTTCATTTCCATTTTTACTAGATGAACATTACCTAGTCATGTCCACTGCGTTTCTCTCCAGTTTTTCCTTTTCCCCTTTATTCAAATTCAATTATGTGATAGTTGTATTTTTGTTGCGTAGATCTTGGTTTTTTAAGTGTCCAAATATTTCTGCCATTTCTGAAAGCACTTTTATTGAAATCCAGACATAAGATCTTACCTAGGCAGGGGATGGGGGTGAGGAGGGGGACTTGTTGTGTTTTCCTGAAATAGTCTTTATTCAAATGTAAATTTTTTTTCAGGGTTTTAATGTGATTATTTAGAATTTTAAATGAGAAAAATATTGGTTTCATTAAAAAAGATTAACTCATGTCTTGCTGCTTCCAAATCCAGCCCTGTCTCCATTAGTGACAGCCTTGCTGCTGTATGATCCGGGACTGAAGGGGCCATTCAGGGCCCTTGGTGGTACCAATTGGTTGTCAGGTGGGTTCTGATCACCTGGCCCAGCGTTCCGGCTCAGCACAGCTCCAGGTCAGAGGCCCAGACCATGAAGTCGCTGATGGGCACAGACGCAGGGCCGTCCATGACGTTGGGTGGGCTTCCTCAGAATGTTCGAGATGGCCAGGTGGTCCGGAACCCTCCAGCGGTCATCGCCCGGCAAGTCACAGCCAGTCGGCAGCCGCGCCCTTGTCTTAAGGACTTTGTGTGAAAGTTAAGATAAATGCAACTAGACGGGCAGACATTGATTTTAAATATGAATCAAGTGTGATAAAGAGAAGTAATATGGTAGGATGAAAGGGCCAGAGGACTTGGGTTCAAACCTTGGCTTTGGAACTTACTTCTATGTGACACTGGGCAAAAATCCCTGTGCCTCAGTTTCTGTTAAATGAGTAGGATGGACTCAGATCCTGCTTTTAAACAGGAATCTAAGTATCACAAGCGGGGCAGGAAGAGCTCTGGAGTCCGTGGACCTGGGTTCGAATCCCGGGCCAACAATTTCCCTCCTGTGCGGTTCATTATCAGCAAACTGGGGGGTTTGGACGGGATGACGCCCAAAGTCTCTTACAGCTCCAGATCTATGATCTCTGAAAGCATGTGCTTTTAACAACAAATTGCTCAATTTAAAACAAGGAATACGATTAGCATAAAATGACCAGGAGCCACATGCAACTGTTTGGTCTTTTTCTCGGGTTCAGAAGAGATGGGAAAATGTCCCTTTGATGTAAGATGCTCCGGGACAAGGGTTTGCACCTGCTGGGCTCTTACATCACTTGAATTTTAAATTTTCATTAAGAGAACATTTATTTGGAGCGGACTGCTTTTTCATCCTAAATCCCTGATTTGTTTCTTCTCCTTTTAAGGAACTTGTTTCACGATAAAGAAGATGCTGTTTTTGTGAGGTCATTGAAGAGATCTGTGACCCAGTTCAGCTTTTTGGATTGGACCTTGGTCCCCACTAGAGTGGAGCGTCACAGTGATGATAAAGCCGAAAGGCCCGTTGAATTGGCCACAGTCAGGATCAGATAATGGCTGTGCACTTTCCCCAGAGCTTTGGGGTGGGATGGGGGGTGGGGATGGGGGATGGGGTCTTCTGTTCAACTTCTCTATGAGTTTGGTTTTCAGAAATTAGACTTAATTAACTTTGGATGCATTGGAATGGATGTTGTGTGCAGATTCTCGTCCGGGGCGCTATGGGAAGTGGGCACGATACCAAGGCAGACCGAGTCCTTGCTCAGTCCCAAAGAACTCACGTTCTCTAGTTCTTAATCGATGTTCCCATGACACTGGTGTTTCTACATGACTGAGGTTAAAGCTGAGGAAATAAATTTGGCCAAGGTGAGAGAGGAAGCCATAGATTCTGCAGGGGTCGGGAAGGTACCGCCTAAGGTTTTCTTGCAGGAAGCATTCACCTGGGTCAAGGTCGGGGTCCGAAAGAAATGGCCAGGCACTGATGGATGTAGGGACCACAGGCTAATTGACTAGAGGTGGAAGGTACCTGAGGAGCCAACAAAGTCCATCTCCACACTTTACAGATTGGGAAACTGAGTCTCGGAGGCAAGAAGAGACGTCTCCAAGATCACACCTTTAGTGTCCAAGGTGGGTTCTGAGCCAGGTCTTCCTGAGTGCTCCGTCCACTACAAAACCCTGCTACCTCCAGACCGGTAGCCCAGTCAGCTGAGGTCACTTTGGAGCTTTCTCTAGAAGGGTCTGATCTTGGATTTAGGGGGCTGGCTGGAGGCGAACCCCAGAACTTAGAGGGACAGATGCAAAGTAAATCTAATAATGAGCTTGGGTACACCCAAGGTGCAGGGAGAGGGAGGCTGATGACTGAGCAATTTTGCTTCATCTCAACTCGATTCACTTGCAAGTCCCCTGTGAGTCCCTGGTCCTCTTCAAAAATGGATGGAAACATTAGCTATGCCAGGCCCACACCTGGTAACTGCTCGAGGATCCTGGGAAGGCAGAGGCAAGACTTGTTTGTACCTTTCAGGGAAGGGGAGAAGGGAACCCCGCGTGATCTCGAGGGAAACTGGAAGTTCTAGAGAAGTCGAGAGACTCTAGAGAATCCAATTCAAATGAGCTCAAGTACAACACCAGCTGACCAGGTTACCCAGGCTGCTCTTGGAGACTTCCAAGCAAGGGTCTTTGCCATCTCCCTGGGCAGCTCCCTTAGACCCTTTGCCCTGATGTCCCACCTAAATCCCTGATTGTAGCTTCCAGCCACTGGCCGTGGTCCTGAATTCTGGGGCCAAATCTGCTCCCTCCTCCACAGGACAGCTCTTCAGGTATTCGTCTCCCCCCCAACCCTTCTTTTCAAAACTAAACCTCCCCGAGTCCCCAACTAATGTCTCAGACGTGAGACCCTTCACCAGGTCCTCTAGTTTAGAGCAATTCAAAGTTCAGGGGGCCCTGAAGAGCAGCATTAAACCAGAAGTTACCTTAGGGAACCGGAAACTGGTTCAGAAAGCTGGCCAGAGTGGGAGGGGGGAGAACACTGAGACGTGATGAGGCCGGGGGTGGGTTTTCTGGGTATTTGGTCACAAACACCAACTGAGAATCCGCAGACATTCTGGGATCCATGTGTGTCAGGCGCAGCAAAGCTCCAGGCCCAGGAACCCTGCTCCCACGCCAGATTTATGGGGCTGGAGGAGACTCGGCCCTTTCCCTTGGTGAGGAGAGGCCTTCCCCACCCGACAGACCTAGAAAAGCTTCCCACCAGGACCCTCCTCACCGGCCGGCCCTGCCTCCTCCCCTGTGTCAGAATGGGCGGTGGCGGGAGGGTCAGAGCCAAGTACCTGGAGGATTTCGGCCAGTTTTATGGGGGAGCCTCCGGAACAGGAAGGAGAAGGCTGATGCTGTTTGGATGAGGCAGCAGGTTTATTTGGATTCTCCCGAGACAGAAGGATGGGGCACGTTCTAGGTCAGCCAGCTTCCAATGGCAGCTACGCCCGGGGCCTTCTGAACGGGACATTGCACGGATGGCTCCACGGACCCCCTCCCCCCATGCACACACACCGGACAAGGCTGGGAACCCAGTCACAACTCTGGAGGACATTTCCGAGGAAGGGAAGGTGAAGGATTTCAGGTTGGCCTGCAAAGAAATCCCACGAACTATCCCTAAAACAGACAGGGCAGGACACAAGCCAGGTGAACGGATTCCTGCTGGCTGGGCTTCCCTCTGGGGGACTGCAGGCCTGCAGGGAAGACGAGCTCCAAGCACAGGTAGGGGCCAGTGCACTCGTGGTGGTTGCCTCCCGGCCACAAGGACAACTCTGGGTAGTGGTCACTGCACTCCTGGCCATGAGCACAACTCCTCACAATGACCTTCCTCTCCAGGAAGGGAGAGTCACTGAGTGTTCTTGGACATGTACCTTTCCCTCCCCCCACCCAGCACTTGCAATCACACTTGGGGACGGGACCCCGAGGCAGCGGTCCCCCTCACCCCCCATTGTTTGCGAGCTTCCCTCCTTGGGAATACCCTGCGAGGAGATCCCCTTCCTCCCTCAGAACGGGGGCACGCCACGGCCGGCCCTGCCCGCTTGTGCTGGGGCTGACCCGAGATACTCTGCCAGCTGGGAAGTGGCTGAAACATTCTGCCAGGAGCAAAGTGGGGAAAGAGCTCAAAGGAACACCGGACCAACACTCTAACCTCCATTTTTGGATGAGGAAAGTGTCTCACGGGGAAAATGACTTGGCAAGGTCACAGAGCGAAGGCATCGGAGCCAGGCGGTGCGTCTCCCAATTGCAGGGTGGTTCTGCTGTCCCAGAGACTCGGGCCAACTCCAGGGACCCTCAGTCCCCCTGCCCTGGGGCTCCTGAGCCGGCTCTCGTCTCTGGGCCTCCCTAATCCCGTCCTCACGTCGGGCGCCCTCTGCTCTCCTCCCTTGGGCTTTGACAGCCCTGCAGACAGCAGCTGGGCAGAGCTCCCGGCTCCTGGACGAGGGAGACGCCGGCCCATGTGAGGCACGAGCCAGCCCGTCTCGCCATTGCCTTTCCTGCTTCCAAGTAGTTAAAACAAAGCTCTCGCCCCGAGTGGGATGGAGCGCCATGGCCAGCCTGGGAGGGGCTGCTTGGGGGAAAGGAGATAGGGAGGCTTCCTTCCATTCTCAAAAAACACTCCTGGGAGATGCTGGGAGTTAGAGGAAGATCCGGGGGCTTCAGGAAGGTGGGGAGCTCGGAGCCGTTCCAGCACCCCGGCCAGCAGGAGTGCCGGGAGCCCCTCGTCGCCTCCAGCGCCGTCGCCATTCGGGCTGGGACGCCATCAGGGGGCACACGCCATCCCCTGGGCCGTGGCGCCCGGCTTCAGGCTCCATCCTTGTGGGAGCCTCTCCTGGGGGCTCCTTCGGGCAGCAGGTCTTTGAGGGAGTCTCCTAAACTGTCGACGTGTGCACAGAAGACACTTTCAAAGATGGAGGGCAGCCATTAACAGGGAATATGGGCCACGAACCAGACACATCCAACGTGAAGGGCCACGCTCTCCAGATCATGGGCTCTGTGGTAGTGACTAAAGCCTCTGGGTTCCCGTCTCTTAACTGGATCAAGGGCTCTAGAAAGACCCTGCATGTTCTCCCTTCCTAGAGAGGAGACTTTCAGTCCATGCTGACAGTCAGGTGACCGCTGCCCACTTAACGGCCTCTGTCTTTGTACTGGGTCCCCAGGGCTTAACAAGGGGCTGGACCCAGAGAAGGGACTTCTTGTCTGTTGACTGGCTGCCCTACCAGTAATAGCCAAGTCTGCGACTTTTCCCCCCAAGCGTTTGTGAGCTTCCCTCCTTGGGAATACCCTGAGAGGAGCTCCCCTTCCTCCCCCAGAACGGGGGCACGCCATGGCTGGCCCTGCCCGCTTGTGCTGGGGCTGACCCGAGACACTCTGCCAGGCGGGAAGAGGCTGGAACATTCTGCCAGCCAGGGACAAGGAGGAAAAGCCATAAGCGTGATAGCTAAGGGGGACTGCAGAGGCGGGCCAGTCGCGGGGCGAGAGCCAGGGGTGCCTGATGGGAACTCTGAGAGCGGCGCCCTCCAGCGTGATGGCAGGTCCCCAGTGCTGGGGGCCACAGGAGACAAGAAGGGGCGAGGGAGCGCACGCCCTGCAGCGAGGGGAGGGCACAGAGCCAAGAAAGCGTGGCTGTGAATAATGGGGGACAGCCCTCTGCCGCCTCACACCTCGATGAGGAGGGGGCCTGGGCTGTTTGCCTTGTCTCCTGGAGAGCCACAGACCCCACGGGCCCTACTCTTCTGGCTCCCTCACCCTCCCTGCCGTGTCCTGGAGGCCCGCGGCGCCGTCTGCCTCCGAGGCTGCTGGGAGGGCCTCTGCCTTTTCCTCCTGGGCCACATCTGCAGGCTCGTCTCCGGTAACTCCGGGGTCAGGTTCTGGCTGCTCCTCATTAGAATTCGAATCCACCTCCGGCTCTTTTTCTGAGGAAAAAAAGAAGTCACCAGTGAGCACGAGTCCACGCTGATGCTCCTGTTCTCGGCCTCATGACTCGCTCATCTAACTGAGAGCGACTTTTCAGGGCTGATGATTATGTCCACGTGTCCACGTCAGGAGCAGTGTGGGTCAGGAGGCAATGATGATCGGGAAACCTGCTGGGACGGGCCATTTCCGGGCTCACAGAATAGATTTGGAGCCAGAAGAGGGGATCCAGTCCCCCCGGCCTTCTTACTGGGGAGGGATTGAACCCAAGAGACATGAAGGGCCTGCGTGGGACCAATATAGTTTAAACTGGAAGGGACCAATCCCCGCCTTTTACAGATGAGGAAAACCAGGAGTCTCAGTGGCTTGTCACGGTTCAAGGGAGCCTTAAATGGCAGTGCCAGGGATAGAACCCGGGTCCTGGGCCTACAAGGGCCACACTGTTTCCGCTGGGCTGCACTGCCTCCAGGACAAGGCCTCCCTGAAGCTGTAGCTCACACTGGAAATTCTGTAGACAAAGACCTGGAGGCTCAGAGAAGGAAAGGAAAATGCCGAACACCACTGGGCAGCCGGGTGGCGCCGCACTGCACAGAGGGCCAGGCTAGGAAGGCTCATCTTCCCAAGTTCAAATCTGGCCTCGGACATGCCTTAGCTATGGGATCCTGGGCAAGTCACTTTACCCTGTTTACCTCAGTTTCCTCATCTGTAAAATGAGCTGGAGGAAACAGATAATCACTGCAGTATTTTTGCCAATAAAACCCCAAGTGGGGTCATGAAGAGTCGGACACCTCCCCACTACAGCCTCCTGGGGCACAGAAATCCTAGGGCGGAAACCCCATCCCACCCATATCTGTAGCCTTTAGGTCTAAGGGGGCTTCCTGCGGCACCGAGAGGTCACAAAAGCAGTGCAGGTCGGCACTTGACCAATTGAGAGGCCATTGCAAGTGTCCGGTGAGCTGTACCAAGGGCCACAAGGAAGCCGGCGGCCACGTGGACAGCGAGAAGGGGAGAGATGTCTGGCAACTAAGGGGACACGTGGGGTGAAAGATAGTGAGGAGGGGAGGATAAGGAGACGCTGTATCAGGAAGCATGAGATGAAAAACTTAAAGGGTAGAACGGTAGCCAGAGGGACGGCCTCAGAGCCGGTAACATCAAGGCCCACGCGCACAGCAGAAGGCTCCGTGACTTTAACCTCAGGGCTCTAGGTAAATCTTTAAGACTATAAGCTACAGAGTCTGTCAGTCTGCCTGGGTAAGGGATCTCCCAGTGGGAACTTCCCACACCCATAAAATCCCCCAGGGAAGGAGAGCAGCCATCGTCCCTCCTGAACATCAGAGGCCCGGTCCGCAATTCCCGTGCTGGTCACCCCAAGGCAGGCTAGGTTCCTGGCGATCCTTACCAAGTCTGGGCTCTTCTGTGCGGGGGCCAAAAGAGCCATTTCATTTCATCAGACATTTACTAGGCCCCTATCTGAGGCCGCCATTATGCTAAGCTCTCTGGGAGAGACACAAAAGCAAAAGATGATTCAGTCCCTGCCCTCCGAGAGCTTATATCCTAGTAAGGTAAGATCCGGCTGATTAGTTCCGGGCAGCTCCCCTTCCTACTCCTGGCCTGAGAAGTCAGAGGAGCCCACCTACGCAGGCTGCTTACCTATTTTCTGTCTTTCTTCTTGCCTCTTCTTCTCTTTGGCGGCTTCTAGCTCTTGTTTCTCATATGCGGCCTTCAGCTCCTTACAGACTTTTTTATGAGTGAACCAATGGATCTTCTGGCAATTCTGGTTGCAATAAATGACCTGCAAGTGACCAAGGAAGACACTTCCGGTTCAAACTATTTCTTGAAAAACCCCAACTTGCTTTTCACTGGAAAGACTGGATTTTTGACAACATGTTCAAGAATCCAATAAAAGCATTTGCCAAGGGCCTGCTTTGTGTTCATATGCCCAGGGCAAGCATGGGACGGGAAAGGATCTCAGCTTCGTTGTGCAAATGAGCCTCGTAGACCAAAATGTGCTCGACTGAATGAGAGGTTAGGGTTAGGAAAAGCAGACAGAAATAACAGGAAGGGATTAGGGGAGGGAGTGGAGGGAAGGAGGGGAAAAATTGGAGCAGAAGGTTTGGCAATCGTCAATGCTGAAAAATTACCCAGGCATATAGCTTGTAAATAAAAAAAGAAAAGAAAAAAGAAAAAAGAAAATAAAAAAGGAAAGGGATTGGGGCAAAAACTGGCCAGTAGATTCAGAAACAGGACAGAAAAACTAGAACGGAAAAGCAGAGAGGGCATTAACTTGAAGGGCTGATGGCTACGGAAATGAATGAAAGAATGAAAAAGCATTTAGGATGTGTTTACCATGTGCCAAGCATATGCTAAGTGCTGCAAGTGGGCAGCAAGTTATCTTACCAACAAGGAACTAAGGAGGAACAAAAGGAAGCTGTCAGAAAGATCCCTGACGGGAAAAAAGGAGGCACAGGGGATCCTGAGTGGAAACTCCTTGTGCTCTCCAGACAGCGCCAAGAAGACCCGTCGAGTGGGTAAATCCCGTGTGTATGATTTTGGCGAGGATGTGGACGGTTTGCATGGGATGAGAGCACATGGCGGGGGCATAATGTGCCATGCTGGAGGGAGTCCCCATACCGAGGAGACGGCAGACCCATGTAAGTGTCTACGATGCCCCACGATCCATTTGGGCTGACTGCCACGCCAGCAGGGCCGGCCGCTCGGCTTACCATTTTACACACCGAACACCTCTTGTCTGCTCCCTTTTCTCCACACGTGGTGCAGAACTCGACGTCCACGAATCCTACTTGACCAGTGATGGCTTGAGTGAGCACGGAGAAGGCCGTGGGGTCGGAGCCCTGCAGAGGGAGGGAAGGGGCACACGGCACAGTCGGACGACAAAAGGGAGACCCGACGCGATCACCAAAATGAGCTCGCCACCCTCCCCCACGGGGTCCACACAGGCCGGAGATGCCAGCTGTCTGCAGTCACGTCGGCCTTAAGCCCGAGGGAAGATTTTAATGTGGCGCATTTGTCAATTAAGATTAAGGGATCGGGTTCGTTGGAAGACACTCAGGGAGTGTCAATTTTGCGACTACAATTGTTAATTCAGGACAACAGGGCCTCTCCTGGTTCCGTTTTTTAATGAAACAGTAGGTTCTCGATGACTACATGGGGGGAAGAAAGTCCCACATCATTATCCCGGGGACAGAAGGGGATTTCCTACATCTCTTGGCCCGGGGGTCTTGGGAGGTGAGGAAATAGGAGTGACCGACCCCCGAGCCACGGAGGATTTAGAAATCTCCTGAGACAGCTAGCGAGGCCGTGGTTGTGACCAGCTTGCTCACCCCCTCCTTTATGGGCTTCCCCGACTTCCTAAGCCCCCGGTGAGGTGGCCAGCTCCTCCCCACGACAGTCGTGCCAGAATGGAGGGGCTGCCCCGATGGCCCCCTCCTCACTAAGCCATGGCCGGGGGACGGGTGAGGATCTCCCCGGGGGGACACATCCCATCAGGGGTTAGCCCAGATCCCAGTGGCCGGCGAAGAACAAAGTCGGCCCCCACCCCGTGGACCCGCCCGAAGCTCTGTGGCTCACGGAGGCTCTTACAATCTCGACGGGGGCGATGCTCCTGACGAGCTGCTGGAGGAGGGTGGTCTCGCAGTAAGGGAACTTGCGGATGCACTCGCGAATGAACTTCTCCTGGTAGACGGGAAAGCCGTCCGACTCGCGGCCTTTTAACAAACTAGGACAAAGAGAAATCCGTCTGAACGCTCGCTCTCCCGGGCTATGATTTTTTGTGTGAGGAGAGACCGGGGGCCTGTTGTGTGGGGATCCCGGGCACATCCGTGAGCCCCGGGGCCTCAGCGCCCTCCCCCACAAAGCGGCACCTGCGGCTCCCCAAAAGGGAGTCGGTGGCCCCGATTCCTGCTGTCCCCCAGAGGCCACATCCGCCTCCGACCGCAGCCTTCTCCCCGGCCGGCCCCAGGCCCTCCCCGCGGGCCCACCTTTTGATGAAGCCGTCCAGTTTGTCCTCCCGCTCCGACAGGAACTTGGCGCACTTCTGGAAGACGCAGCTGAGGTAGTGCATCTTCATGGCCAGGACCTCGTTCATGTCCCGCTGCTTCATGCACTTCTCGCAGATCAGCTCCATCACGCGCGCGCACTTCTTCAGGGCGTCCACCTCCGCCAGCAGAGGGTTCTCTTTTACGAGCGTCACGATCTGAAAGGAAGAGAACGGACTCAGAACCGTGCGCGGGGGCTTCCCGAGCGCCCCCCGAATGGGCTGGGAGCGCGGTTTGTGGGCACGGCGGCGGCCGGCGTTTCTCTGGTGCCGGAAGGTTTACGGGACGCTCTGTACTGTCCGCAGGTAATCCTCCCTGGAAGGCAGACACTATCGTACCCATTTTACAGATGAGGAAGTAGAGGCTGAGAGCTCAAGTAAGATGAATCAAGAGTCACACGGCGAGCAAGTATCTGGGGCAGGTTAAATTCAAGTTTCCCTGACCCGGTCAGCCCCCCAGTCACAGGCTACTCGTGCGTGACGCAGCCTCAGGGAGTGCCCTCTGAACAATCGGCCTTCCAGTCACCTTCTTCCTGGGTGTCTCTGCTGCTCCCACAGGGCCCCAAGGGATGGGAAGGGGAAAGAACCCGTTCAGAGGGGAGCCCCCCTCCCCCCCGCAGCGCTGCCACAGCCCCGGAACAGGGCAGGACCCCGGCCGAGGACCCCCCGACACGGGGGACAGCGAGAGAGGCCTCCGTGCAGCCGACGGCCTGGGGAACTGCGACCAGCCACAACAGTCCCTCAGTCGACAAGCACTAAGTGCCTCCCATGAGTCGGGCCGGTGCCGGGAGGCTGAGGATACAAAGACAGGCAGAGTCCCCGCCCTCGCGGAGCTCCGGTTTGGGGGGAACGAACAGTTCTGTCCAAAGGACAGAGACGACAACAAGGACAAAGGCAGACCTCCATTAAGGAGGCCCGGGGGAGATAAGAAGAGCTCCGGACTACAAAGGTGCTTTAGAAAGGCCCAGGGAATGAGCAGAACCCACGGCCCCACTGTGGCAAGCGGGGGGATGGGGATTCCCAGACCCCCCCTCAACACTGTCCAGCTGGGCTCCCAGGACTGCCCCGGCCCCCACATCCGGGCAGCCTCGCCACTCCCACGGCCACTCTCCTCAGAGCCAAACTTGGGCAGCCTCGCCGCTCCTAGGACCACCATCAGGACGGACCGGGCCAGCCGGCCGCTCCTAGGACCACCATCAGAACCGACCGGGCCAGCTGGCCGCTCCTAGGACCACCATCAGAACCGACCGGGCCAGCTGGCCACTCCTAGGACCACCATCAGAACCGACCGGGCCAGCTGGCCGCTCCTAGGACCACCATCAGAACCGACCGGACCAGCTGGCCGCTCCTAGGACCACCATCAGGATGGACCGGGCTAGCTGGCCGCTCCTAGGACCACCATCAGGATGGACCGGGCCAGCTGGGCACTCCTAGGACCACCATCAGAACCGACCGGGCCAGCTGGCCACTCCTAGGACCACCATCAGAACCAACCGGGCCAGCTGGCCGCTCCTAGGACCACCATCAGGATGGACCGGGCTAGCTGGCCGCTCCTAGGACCACCATCAGGATGGACCGGGCCAGCTGGGCACTCCTAGGACCACCATCAGAACCGACCGGGCCAGCTGGGCACTCCTAGGACCACCATCAGAACCGACCGGACCAGCTGGCCGCTCCTAGGACCACCATCAGAATGGACCGGGCTAGCTGGCCGCTCCTAGGACCACCATCAGGATGGACCGGGCCAGCTGGGCACTCCTAGGACCACCATCAGAACCGACCGGGCCAGCTGGGCACTCCCATGGCCACCCTCTGGGCCCCTGGGCAGCCCCATCAAAATGCTGCTCCTTTCCCTGCCAGAAGCGCCAGGCTCGGGTACAAGATGCTTTCTTGAATCTGTCCCGGCGGAGTATTTGTTAGGCGGTTTCGCTCTGCTTGCTAACTGAAAACGCGCAATTTCATTTAAAAATGAAGACACGCAAAACATCACCTTGCCCATCCCCCAGAGGGGAGCCCCCCTCCCCCCCCCTCATTGAGTTTCGGGCTAAGTCTCGCCCATCTCTGCCTGACGCGCCAGGAGGCCTCTGCGGGAAGGAAAAGCAGCCGAAAAGTTTTCCCTCCAAACACACTCCCGGGAGGTTTCTAAGGAAGTGCTGGGGCCGGCTCCCCGTCCCTAGTGGCTGGGGAAGGGGGAGGGAGGGAAAGGGCACTGAATCCGCATGGTCATAGTTTGGGCAAAAAGGGGAGAGGTCCTGACCCTCCCGCCCTTGGAGCATCAGGCCACGTGGGCCCCGGGCCTGCACTGCAGGGGGCCTGCCCCTAACGACGCAGGGTTTGTACTTCAGGAGCAGCCCTCGAAAGGCCTGGGGCTGGTGTGATGGGTCCTGGTCAACCAGGACTCTCCCACCTCTCTCTTATTCCATCTCCTACTCTCTCCCTCTCTATCTCTCCTTCTGTCTCACTTTCTCCATCTCTTATTTTTTCTCTCACTCTCCATCTCTTATTCTCTCTTACCGTCTGTTACTCTCCCTTTCTCTCTCCCTCTCTATCTCATTCTGGCTCTCCCTCTCTCCTTTCCTGTTTTTCTTTCCTTTCCCTCTCTCTTCTCTTCTCCCCTCCTCCGCTCACTCTCCGTTCCGGCAGCCTACGAGACTCCCCTATGCCGCCCGCCTGAGCCGGTTCCTCAGGAGGGCCCACCCTGGCCGCCCTCGCCTCCCCGCGCCCCACTCCCTGGAGCTCTGCGGCCCTCCCTTCCCTCTGCCTTTGTTTTCCTTCTCTCACAATTCACGTCGCAGGTTCTGGGCAAAGAGCCCGAATCCCCCAGTGCTCTGAGACCCACGGGGGCCCAAGCCGAGCGCCGCTGCCATAGCAACCCGCGGGCCCCGTGCACCCGGCTACAAGGCAAACATCCGTCCCTGGGTGGGGGAGGGAGCTCCGGGCGCCGTGACCCGGCTGGGGCTGAGGGGCGCGGCCGGCTCTGGGCTGGGGGCTCCCTGCGCACATCGTGCCTCGTGAACGGGGCCTCCCGAGTGTGGCTAAAAGAGCCTAAAGAGGCCGAGCCACAGGAGGGAAGAGGATCGTCCGACCTGGGGGCCCGTGGGAGCCGAGCCCCCGGCCCCTAGAGGCAGACCCGGGAGAGGGAGCAGGGCGAGCTTCCCGAGCAGCCACGCTGGGCAGTCCGAGGCGGCCGGCTCGCCCTGCTGGGAGGTCTTTGCCAGGGCTGGCCGCCCGCCTGTCAGGGACCCTGGGGACTGCTGGGGCTCCCTTCCCGTCCCGAGACCCTGGCACTGCAGGTACAGACATAACTCCCAGCAGGCTCAGCGGCTCCCAAGTTCTCCTAAGCTGATCTTGTGATGGTTCATCTCCTTTTTAACAAACGAGTCTCTGAAGTAACAGCTTCGTCCTGCTGCCAGCCTCTAACGAGTTGGAGCCAAGGGACTCCAGGCCTCTAGTGTCGGCTCCTGGGAGGTGAGGCTGATGAAGAAAAATCTCCCCGACTGCAGCCTCGCGGCTCCGTGAGAGGGAGCGGGGGCTCCGGCCGGAGGCCGCTCAGACAGCCGCCGGGGGCAGCCGGGGAGCCCGCGCTCTTGGTCTTTGCTAAAAGGGCCAGGTCAGTGATTCGAGAATTCAACTGTTTTTTAACGGTCAGAATTGAGGTGAAATGGTCTTCATGAGTCACCCAGAGTTTCCAGAGAAAGGAAGGCTCCCTCAGCCCTGAACACCCCGGGGGCACAGAGGCCTGGGCGGCAAGCGGGCCCGGCTCGGGGTGGGAGTGGGCACGGGAGGGAGGCAGTCTCTCTGGCCGCAGGGTCGCTTCTGGCAGCATTTAGGGATCCACACAGATCGGGCGTCAGGAGCGAAGCCTCGGGGCTCACCCTGGCAGGACCCCGGCCAACGGCAGGGCCACAGGCAGGGGCACTGCCGCTCCCTTCTCCCTCTTCTTCCTCGCCGGGTGAGGGCGGCAGGGCCGTGTTTGGCCAGACTCCCGGGGCTCCAGGACCCAGCACTCACCGGCCCAGGTGCCCAAGGCTGAGCTCTGGCTGCCCCAGCCCCGTCTTCCCTGGGGTTTCCGAGAGGGCCTTGTGGGGGGAGCCCCGGCTGCTGCCCCATCTCCGGGCATCTCGCAGCTTCCACCTCCTCTCCCAACCCCTGAGACTGACGAGTTCCCTGGCTGTAAACCACAAAGCCCCCCGCTTTCCTGCTCTCCCGTCTCCCAAGGCCTTCCACGTTCTGGCCGGCCCCTCCCGGAGCCTCCGTTCTTGCCCCTGCCTGCCTTCATCCTCGGCATCCCTATCCCTAGGGATGCGGGCCCGAGTCCCAGCCAGGGTCCCGAGACCCGGCGAGTCCCCGAAGGGCAGAGAGCCCGGGGCGGGCTGCCTCCCGGCCCATTACCTTGACAGGATGGAGATTGGTGGTGGTGACCATCTTGTGCAGGGGCCCCGCCAGCTTGGGGGGCAGCCTGGGCTCCTTCTCCAGTCCCTGGGGCTTGGTGTAGTAATCCAGTCTCTCCCGAGGGCAGAAGTTGTTAATCACCGTCACGCAGTCGTGCTGGCCTTGGGAAAGAAGCGGCAGCTGAGAAGCCTCGTCCCGGGACAAGGCCCGGCTCGCCTTCCCCCAGCCTGGGAGGAAAACCTGGGCCGCTGTCTGCCCCTTCCCAGGGCGTCCCCCCCAAGGCCGGGGCAGGGCCCCTCCCTAAGGCTCCCTGCCTAAAGCCAGAATTACCTGCTGCCCCCTCCCTAGAACAGGGGAAGCTCCCTGAAGGCAGGGCCCCTCCCCAAGGCTTCCTGCCTAAAGCCAGAATTACCTGCTGCCCCCTCCCTAGAACAGGGGGAGCTCCCTAAAGGCAGGGCCCCTCCCCAAGGCTCCCTGCCTAAAGCCAGAATTACCTGCTGCCCTCTCCCTAGAACAGGGGGAGCTCCCTGAAGGCAGGGCCCCTTCCCTGTTTGTCTTTATGTCCCCAGCACCAGAAGAGCTTGACACCTCCCAAAAGCGCACTTGACTGGGGGGCACAGAGAGAGTAAGTGTCCCAGAGGCACACGGCAGTTCCTCACCCACCAGCTTGTACCCTCTGCCTTCTGACCTCCACTATGGCAGCTGTGACACTGAACTCAATTTGTAAATGGCTTGGGGCAAAGAGCTTTCTATATAACTTCTTACCTCAATGGCCAAAATAGCTGTTCCCTCGCTCTCACTGAGCATTGCTCCCTATTCCCCCCTTAAGTCCTTCCCCAAACATATCTGATTTCCTTTATTAATTTCCCTCTTCTCCTTCCTTTCCTTGGATGATGGGCGGGCTTGAGAAACACTTGCCGTACTGGGGAGCGGAGCAGACAGCTTAGCTTCTGCCTCCCCAATTAAGCCCCGAGCCAAGATTTCCGACTCCCTCAAAGCAGAAAAGGGCAGATCGGGGAAGGAACTCTGCCCAGACAGGCCCCCTAAAGGTAGCCATTCTCTCAGTTAACAAATCTCTGCTTCCTTCCCTCCTAGGGCATCCTTGTCACTGCTCCCCTCCCCCCCCAAAAAAAATGTTGGGATCTTTACAAACTGTTAAGTCATTAGAGTTGATAGAGACAATAACTATCTAATTTAGCCTGGTTCAGTGTCACTGATCTGATCTTACAAGGAGATGTTTGGGGCCAGAACTGAAACAAGGTACGAAGTAGAACTAATTGATACAGTGCTTGTGTTCACACCAGTACTCATTGGAGTTCACAAGTATGGGAGATTCACAAAGCAAACTTTGTAACTTTGTGAATTCTCGCCTCCCTTGGGTGCCTCCAGAAGGAGGAGTCAACTTTTGGAAAATCATATATAAAGAGGCTCTTAGCTTCATGGTAGTTACTTCGGAAGAGAGTTCAGCTGAATTAGATGCATGCTGGGACAGACGCAGAGAACTCTGGGAGATTGAGAGCCAGAAGCCCTCTCTCCGAGACAAGACAGATCCACCTTGGTGAACCTTTGGCTTTGGAGACATTCGGAGGGAGCTCTTGGAACCAAGCAGAGAGAGGTCTCTAAGCTAACCGGGCTATATTGGAGGCAATAAAAGATCTGAACTTTTACCAGCTGGCTACATTTGGGGTAATTATTGATCTGAACTGATACTAAGGCTGCCTCCAGAAAACCTCCCAGAGAAACCTGCTCTCTCCCAGAGAGAACCAGCCTCTTATTATATTTAAAGAAAAAGATCACCATTAAAAAAACCTTCCCCATGAGCAAACACTCCCAAACTCATGTCCAAATGGTGCCGTCTTGAGTCTTTCCAGTCTACTCTGCCCAGTCCGGCCCCAGGGAACATCAGCCAATGAACAGGGAAGGTGTTTACTAAACACTGAGCGCAGACTGCTCATCTCCAAAGCCACCGGAGCTCTCTCATGACTTTCTGCCATGAAGGATTCCAGTTCACAGCCATTCCTTCTGAAGAATCAGGACATCTATTTCTCCAAGAGAAGAGTTTTCCTGGTTGCGGGAAATCGCTTCCCCCAGCACAGGCCTGACCAGGTCACAGCCCCGCTCAGTCTCCTTCAGCCTGCTCCCGAAGCCTCACTTCAGCCGCTGTGTCGGCAGTCCTGCTCAGGCTCATTTCCCAGGGCCCCTTCCCCCCTCCTCAGAGTGGTAAAACTAACTTGCCTAGCTCTTTTTAACAATCTGTTCCAGCCCTGTACAGGCTGCCCTTGCCTCCTAATTGCTTCCCCTAAGGAGCCACGGCTTCTTTCCAGGCACCTCTCAGGTGCCATATCTTGAGTTAGAAGGCTTGTCTATCTCCCAGATGTCAGAGCTCTCCCTCCCTCTCACACTTTCACTTATTTGTCTACATGTTGTGTATCCCAGAAGAACATATGCTCCTTGAGCACAGGGGCCATTTGTTCTTTTGGTCTCTATCTCTCCATCACTTTCAGCAGGTGCCCTAAAGGAGCCTCTCCCTCACCTCCAGCAGGTTCCCTAAAGGAGCCTCTCCATCACCTCCAATGGGTGCCCTAAAGGAGCCTCTCCATCACCTCCAACGGGTGCCCTAAAGGAGCCTTTCCATCACTTTCAGCAGGTGCCCTAAAGGAGCCTCTCCCTCACCTCCAGCGGGTGCCCTAAAACAGCCTCTCCATCACCTCCAGCGGGTGCCCTAAAGGAGCCTCTCCCTCACCTCCAGCAGGTTCCCTAAAGGAGTCTCTCCCTCACCTCCAGCGGATGCCCTAAAGGAGTCTCTCCCTCACCTCCAGCGGATGCCCTAAAGGAGCCTCTCCATCACCTCCAGCAGGTACCTTAAAGGAGCTTCTCCATCACCTCCAACGGGTACCTTAAAGGAGCCTCTCCATCACCTCTAGCGGGTGCCCTAAAGGAGCCTCTCCATCACTTTCAGCAGGTGCCCTAAAGGAGCCTCTCCATCACCTCCAGCGGGTGCCCTAAAGGAGCCTCTCCATCACTTTCAGCAGGTGCCCTAAAGGAGCCTCTCCATCACCTCTAGCGGCTGCCCTAAAGGAGCTTCCCAATGAATGCTTGTTGAATTGCAAAGAGTGAAAAGATGCAAACTTAAGTGCGTGGCTTTTGTGAAGGACTCCCCATCCTTCTCCATTTCTCTCAAGAGCTGTAAGAGCTTGCACGCCTGCCCCCCACCCTGCCCATAATGTGTGCCCATTTAATTAAGGCCAGTGAAAGCAACTGGCAAGGAGAGGGGAGAACTCTGCTGCCAATATTCCAAAACACTACGAACAGCTGACATCAAGGGGGCACTTGAAACGTCAAATGATATATGTCCCAAGGAGACGTTGTTGGACAAATCTTCTTACAGCCCCCTCGATTGATCGCCGACAGTATTCGGCTTAATTACCCACAAAGGCTGCCATCTGTGCTGCTGTCCTGCCAACCGAGTTCACGACGTCCGTGTCCGCGCCAGCTTCCAACATTACCCGCGTAATCTCTTTATTTCCTAAAATTGAAAGGAACATATCCTTAAGAACAGCATCATTTTAAGCCCTTTTCCCCAAGGCTCCCGAAAGATGATGTTTTAGTATGTTATAATTGAGATTCTTTGGCTCACAAGGCACAGGAGCTGGGACCCCCTCTCTGCTGTCCCCTGGAAGTGACCCACGGTGGATGTTAACTCCATCAGCAGGAGCAGAGGCCTCTTTCCAAACTTACTGATGGGCATGCAGACGGGAGAGTGCGTGGGACTGGGAATCGGGATAATCTGGGTAAAGATCCTTTCTCAGATACTTCCTGGCACAATGTTGGGCAAATCACCTAATCCTCAGGGCCTGCTTCATGGGCAAAAGGAGACCCCTGGACTTTGACTTTGTCAAATCCACATTAGGCTTCAAATTTTAAAAAATCATCATCATCATCTCAGCTTTATGGAGGGAAAGGAGAATTTATCCTAAAAACCCTCAGCTGGCATCGGAGCAGGACGATGGCAAAGGGGAACAAAGGACTTTAAGGCTGGGTGGTGACAACCCCAAAAACGCCAGCCAGAGGTGAGCCCCCGAAAGGCCGGAGGCTCGCCCGACTCACCAGAAAGCCCGGCGAACATGAGGGCCGTGTAGCCGTGTTCGTGTTCGTTGCAGTTCACGTTAGCCCCGTGCCTCAGGAGCATCCGACACATGTCGATTTTCCCTTTGTACGCTGCGTGCATGAGCGGCGTCATCCCGTGCTTTGGGAAAGGCAAGGAAAGGGAGGTGCAGTTACAGGCCAGTTCTTCCTCGGGAGATTTCTGCCCAAGAACTAATTGTGCTGGGCCCCTGGCGGAGTTGCGGCTCCATACGGCACGGACACGGGACAGGACATCGAGGGCATGGATGCTTTCGGCCAGGTCCCCTCCCCAGACAGTCCCGGGTCAGACCGCTCCACGAGCACGATGAGCAAGAGGATTCTCTGACTTAAAAACGTGCATTTCTGGGGTGCCGAGAGGACCCACGTCGAGGGAGATGCTTATGGTGAGCCACTGGCCTGTCCGGCTTCCCCTGGGCATGGAGCAGACCCCCTCGGTCCCTCCCCACACTGCCGCGTTCCGGGCCCAGGCCGAGCCCACAGCTGGGACTCCCTGGTCACAGACCCTCCCTGAGGCACACTTCTGCTTCCACAGCAAGTTTAGGGCACAGTCCCAACTCAACTAGGCCCTTCCTTTGAAGTCCCAGCCAAGTGCACGGTGACAGACACTTTGAAAGACAATGCAAGGAAAGCCGTAAAAATCCATCTGTCTGAGATGTGGCCACAAAGACTCTTGGGACTGCCGGTGAGCCGGGCTCTGTTAGCAGCAATGGCTCACGGCTCTAGGCGATAATGTAGGATGCCTTTTTCACAGCAGGAAAACCCCACCCCGGGCACCGGCGCTGACCTGGCCCATCCCCGAATTAAAGGGTCCGACCCCCTCCTGGGGGCTCTGCCCATGAGGACACCAGGCCCCGGGTCAGAGGTTCAGTGGCCTACAAAGGTCACACAGGAAGCGAGACCTGAAGCCGAGCTTTTCGAGTCCCCATCGAACGCCTTCTCCTGACTGGTCACCACCGGCTCGGTCTGGTCAGACACTGCAGCCCTTTTAGGAAGACCTGTCCCTGCCTCGTTTTCCCTGCCCGGCACTAACCAGGCCCTCCAGGTGGCCTGCCTCCTGCCTGTCCAAGCTGAAGGCTGAGGACATCCCGTCCCCCCCATTTCCCATAAGAATGAAGGTGACGGAGAAGTTACACAGGACAGGGCAGTGCGGGGGCTTCATCCGAGCCCCCGGCCTCCAAAGCCTCGAGGCCCTCCCGGCCCCCTCCGGCATTCCCGAGGGACCCAAGCTCAGCAGCAGGCTGTTGGTTTGGTGGGCGCACGGCTGTCCCCTCCCCGAGTCAGGAGGCCCCCGGCCACGAGCTCTGGCCCAGCTCCGGGTCCCTGTCACTTCAGGTCGCTCAAGAACATTCATCTGCCACGAGCAGAGGCCGGCCTGGAGTCCTGCTCCTGCCAACCGTCCCCCCGCCATCTCCTGCTTCCACTGTGTCTCCTCCGGGGTTATTGCATCCTCTCCTCCTCCTCCTCCACCACCACTGCCTGCTCCCCTGAGGACACTGGAGCTTGTGCTTCCCTAACCCTGACCTTGCTCTTAAATCCTGAGAACTGGCTTCTTCCCCAAGCCCAGGAAGTCTTTCGCTATTCTGGGTTCATCTCTAGGGAGGCACCCGCTGGGCTGACGACCCCCAAGACCTCGGCCGGCGGTCGGCAGCAAGCTTGGCTCAGTTCCACACTGAGCGCCTTTAACTGGGGCAGGTACAATGTCTTTAACTGTGCCGCCAGGAAGGGATGACAAAGGACAGCTGCGAGATACTTTCCACTGGTTCTCAGAGCAGAGGCGGGATTTCTGACCGCTCCCTTAAATGCCCCGGCTCCACTCCCCTTCTCGGCTCCCCCATCCGCCCGAGAACTTCCTGCTGGCCAAGACAGGCCGTTTCCTTAGTGGAATGAAGGAGAATGGGAACTTGAAGGCAGATCCCAAGAACGTTCTGAACGAACCCAGGAAACAACCCTGCCTCCTACTCTCTGTAAATCCTGGGCCCGCAGTAGAAGCCAAAAACTTTACCTCATCCAAACAGTTGACACGAACATTCTTGCTTCCCAACAGTCGGCCGGCCTCTTGGACATTTCCTTGAAAGAAATCACACATGAATAAATATTCAGAAATGCATTGAAAACTGTTTAAAAGCTGCCAAAAAAAATTACTTTATAGAGCTAGAAAAAATAATAACTAATTTCATGTGGAAGAACAAAAGGTCAAAAATATCAAGGGAATTACTGAAAAAAAAAAAAAGAAAAGAAAAAAAAAAAGCAAAGAAAGGAAGCCTAGCTGTATCACACCTAAAACTAAAATCATTTGGTACCTGCTAAGAAACAGAGCACTATGGGTGGAATAGATTAGGGACACGAGACATAATAGTTAATGACTATTGTTTCATAAACCCAAAGATTCCGACTTCTGGGATAAGGACTCACCAGTTGACAAAAATTGCTGGGAAAATTGGAAAATAGTAAGGCAGAAACTAACCACAGAGCAACATCTCATACCCTTTACCAAAAAGATTGAAATGGGTACATGGTTTAGGCATAAAGGATGATACTCTAAGCAAATCAGAAGAGTAAAGGATAGTCTACTTATAGATCTTTGGAAAAGGGAAGAATCTGTGGTCTATAGAACTAGAGAACGTTATGAAATACAAGATAGATAATTTTGATTACATTAAATTAAAAAGTTTTTGCATAAATGAAATCAATGCAGCCAAGATTAGAAAGGAAGTAGATAGCTGGGAATTTTTACAGCCAATGCTTCTGATAAAGACCTGATTTCTATAATACATAAAGAAGTGAGTCAAATTTATAGGAATATAAGTCATTCCCCAATTGATAAATGGTCAATTGAGGTGAACGATTTTCAGATGAAGAAATTAAAGCCATCTATAATCATATTAAAAAATGATCGAAGTCACTATTGATTAGAGAAATGCAAATTAAGACAACTGTGAAATACCACCTCACAACTATCAGATTGACTAAAATGACAGAAAAAGAGAATTACAAATGTTGGAGGGAATGTGGGAAAATTGAGACACTAATACATTGTTGGTGGAGTTGTGAAGTGATTCACAACCATTCTGGAGAACAATTTGAAACTGCCCAAAGGGCTATCAAATTGTACATACAATTTGATCCAAATGTGTCACTACTGGATCTATATCCCAAAGAGACCACAAAAGAGGGAAAAGGTCCCACATGTGCAAAAATGTTTGTAGCAGCCCTTTCTGTAGTAGCAAAGAATTAAAATTATGTGGATGTCCATTGTGTGGACAGAGCTAACTCTGTCATGAGCTCTTCTCAGCAATTCAAAGATCCAATACAATTTCAATAGACTTGGGTTAGAAAATACCATCGGCATCCAGAGAGAACTGTGGAGACTGAATGTCCATTAATCCATAATATTTTTACCTTTTTTGTTTGTTTTTTCTTTTTTATGCTTTTTTTCCCTTTATTCTGATTTTTCCTTCACAACATGACAAATATGGAAACATTTAAAAGCATCATACATATCAAATTGCTTGCTGTTTTGGGGAGGGGGGAGGAAAGGAAAAAAATTGGAACACAAAGTCTTACAAAAATGAACATTGAAAACTATCTTTACATGTAATTGGAAAAATAAAATACTACTGAGGAAAAAAGAAAGAAGCCAAGGCTCTTGATAGCCCCCTCCCATTTCATCTGCATGAATTATCTGCTCTTTGAAGACAGCAGCTTAGAGGAAATTTAGATCCACTACACATTGTCACTTATTCCAAAGTCCTTGGATTCTGTTCCGGGAGTCAGCGTGATATTTAGTACACCAGATTTCTGCTCAGCTCTGGGGTGCCTTAAATCCCTTCCCTCCCCTATTCAGACTCTATCAGGTATAGATCTGCTTCCCCTTAAGCAATCATACAAAGACAAAGATTTATGTTGTTTGCCCTCCAAATACAAAGCAAAGCAGATGGGCCAGCATACCTGCTCTCAGATAGCTTCCATATTTAGGGAGACAATCTGAGGCGGAAAAGGGAGTACCAAAGGTAGGAGGAAGGAAGAGAGAATTAATCCAAAGTCTTTCTGAATAAGGAGCATCAGGGCAAAGCCCCCCAAATGATAAAAGACCCAGTAAGAAGAGATGAGGTACTGGCAAGGTGTGGGCCAGGTCTGGGACTCCATTTCCCTGGACAGATGAGAAGGATTTCCTGAACTCAGGAGTTCTCAGCAGCACTAAACTGGCATCCAGAGGGAGCCCCGAGGGCAAAAGAGCTGGCCTAGGGAGTAAAATGACCTGAGTAAGATCCAAGCAGGTCAGAGCTGCTGCGGCAGACACTGGGCACCCGGCCCCTGCTCTGCCAGCCTGATACGGAGCAGAGGTGACGAAGAGGGCAGGGGTAGAGCAAAAGCCCATCATCGTTGTGTGGCTGGACGGCAGAGAAAAGGAAACCACTGCAGAAACCTTTATTCCTGCTCTGTTCGTGTCAGTCACAAAATTATGAAACAAATTGGCCAGGGAATGCTTTAAAGTCAAGAAAGTTCCTTGATCCACAGCAGCGTACATGATTAAAATTCCATGTTTAATATTAGTCAGGAACGTGAAAATCCAGAGTTCCCAGCACCGCCCTCTCTGCCCTCTCCCCCCTCTCCCTTCTCCCTTCCCCTGCCCCCCCCCTCCCCGAAGGATCTGCTACTCTAAGGGGACAGAGGGGTTTTACGGACCCTCAGGGCAAGGGCCAAAGCTCCCAAGGACCAAGGCTGGCCACCCTGCAAGGGCAAGGGGGCAGCAGCAACAGCAGCAGCCCACTGAGTGAGACCACCTGGTTCAGTTGGGAACAGAATAATGGATATTAGAGAAACACAGAAGTCTTGCCAAAGGTGGGAGGACTCTGGGAACGGGGGCCCAACAGAGAGCTCATTGTTCCTTCTTCTCTTCCCTCAAAACAGTTTTACTCTACTTAATGTAGGTCAGCTGCGTCTCTCCTCTAGCTGGGGTTCCTATGCAAGAATGGGGAGAGGCAGGCCATCTGCACCTGGAGGAGGGGAGGTCACGCTTCTAAAAGATGAGCAAGACCTGGGACGGGGGCAAACAGACATCCAGCCTCTGCTTGGAAACTCGGTCTGCCCCACCACCGGATCAGAGAGCCGGTCTGCCCGGGAAGGCTGCCGTGGCCTCCCGTCCCAGCACTGACCCTCTCCTAGTATCCAAGCCCCTCTCCTAGGATTTGGTTGGTGCAGGGAGCTCTCTCACCCATGGAGAAGGGCACTTTCTTTCAGAGAGCTCTGTCGAGGACTGGGAGATGCAGTGACTGGTCTAGAGTCTCCCAGGCATCCAAAGCTCTTCTTCCACTTGTGGCGTTTCTCTCTGTGACTCTCCAGAAGCCATGGAATAAAGGCTTCATTCGTTCATCGCTTACAGGGGAAGAGTGGAAGTAAGACCGACAGCTAACAGATCTGGCGTCAAATGCTCTCTGATCATTTAAACCTGGATGACCTTAGCCACGGCCCCTCTGGGGACCTGCTTCAGACCGCTCTGAGGGTCCTCCCAGCTTCAGCTGTCTGAGCTCCTCACTGGCTACCCCCAAAGGCTTGGCCCAAATGACTTCACTCCACTGGGCCTCGGTTACTTTGTACTGCCCACATCCCAGGGGCCCATTTTCAGTCTGGAGAAAGGGCTAAAAGGATAGGACGTGTGCTAGACTGGAAGGTATGGGATCAGGACTCAATCTAGGCCTCCTATTTACCCTGGGATTTTGGATGAGTCACTGATTTCTATCTGGACCTCCTTTCACTTCTGAGTCACCTTTTCCTTAAGATTCCAGATCTGAGATCCATTATAGCTTGTAATCTTTGATTTAAAAAATGATATCAATCTGTCTTTTTAGCCTTAACATTAAAAGTGTAAGGGAATCTCTGCCTAGAAACCGGAGTTAATTCTTAGTTACATTTCTCAAAAGGATCAGGAACTTCTTTGGGTGACCTAGCTCCTGGGTCTGCCCCCCCTTTTTGATGGCTCCTGGCCAAAAGCCACAGCAGGAGAGAGACGCAAAACGGTGGACATCAGCGTCCTCCCCCGTGAAATGTCTCGGGGCTATGGGAGGCAGTTCTAGCTCTCTTGTTTTCTCCATTTTGATCCTTTTCCCTAAGATTTGTCCAATGGCCCACTGATGGCTCAGGAGGCCCGCTGGCTCAGCATCTTCTGCTTGTGGTGCAATAATTCCCCTTTCAAGGCATGATACCCAGGTTCCAGGACCTAGCACTGTGAGGGGCGGGGAACACAGGAGGTTCTGAGTCTCTAGGCACCTTGCAATAGGGGAGGTGTGGGCACCTGAACCCCATCCTCCGAAGGCCTGGGGGTCTGCTGGGGAAGGACATAGGAAGGAGAGACCCAGAAAGCAGTGGCACCCGTAGGAGGGGTGGGATCTAGGTGGGCCTAAAAGGGGAGGCCCCGCGAGCCCAGGCAGGCTCCCACGTGTGCGGGCGCTCCTCCCCCTCCTCCCCACCGCCGAGGCGGGGCTTGGCGTTCTCCAAAGCCGCGGCAGTAGTTAGCTCCGGAGGCCGGTTGGCCCTGGAAGCGGAAGCTTCTTCCACAAGCTGGGGAAGGGGCGGGGGATGGGAAGAGGGAGGGAGGTTTGCACGCAAGAAACTTGCAATCATAGATGGCACCGTAACTCTTTGGGGAGGGGTACGGAAGGGGGTTAGTGGCTCCCTGAAGCCACATGTTGGGGGAGTAGGTGCCCCCGTGGTCTGCAAGCCCAACCTTCCCCCGTGGAGGAGGGGAGGGAGGGCTGCAATTCGAGTCTCAAAGCTCTCTCTCCCTGGCTGACCCTGTACATCCCCGTGCCCGTGCCAGCCTGGAGGGAAGGCAGCCGATCTGCCCCAGAGCCTTTCACGGCCCAGCCAGCAGGGGCCGGGCTGAGCCGGGCTGGGCCGGGCCTGGCGTCCTCACCTTGCCCGATGACTTCCAGCAGCTCCTTCTCTTCCTGGGTCAGCTCGCCTTTCTTGGGAGGAGCCATGGGGGCGGCCGCCGTACGCCGGGCTTGCAAGATTCTGCTCGCCCGCTCGCCCGCAGGATTTGAGCAGAGAAACTTTGTTGCAGTATTTGTTGCAAACGTTCCCTCGGTGACCCCGGGAGAACCTCAGCTAAGGATACAAAGTAGCAAGGCCCCCCACTCCCGCAGGCTCTCCTTAGAGCAGCGCAGGCAGAGCGCCTCGGGATCCGCCTCCTGCCCGCTCCTCCTCCTTTAGGGCCAGCCGGGGGAAGGGGAAGAAGGGGGGAACAGACCACGAGACCAGGAACCAAGGGGAAGACGTAACATTCTCCGCATGCTTGCATGTATGTTCTAGGCCAGAGAGGGCCTCTGGACATTTTGAACTGCTTATAAATTCTTTACTTCTCCTGAACTACGATTAAGTCTGAGTCGGGAGGCTCCAGGAACTCCCAAGATGATTCCGAATAGACAACGAGAATTTCACTCCCCTCCAGTCTCTGAGTAAATGGTGCAGCCCGAAGAAGAGCTGGAGGGGGAGGAGGAAAGAGAGGGCGGGGACTGGAGACCGAGAAGGAGGAGGAGGAGGAGGAGGAAGAAGAAGAAGAGGAGGGAGAAGAAGAGGAGGAGGGAGAGACTGGGAATTGAGGAGGAGGCGGGACCCAGTGTGCATGGGGTGGGGTGGGGTGAGACCGAGACTAGAGGAGGCGGAGCCAGAGGATTGGGGTGGAGCCCGAGGAGGAGGCGGGCTTTGGGAGGGGCGGAGTCGAGGAGGAGGCGGGGCCTCGCGGCTGTCAATGTGTCCGTCCTTCACCGCTCCATTGTCTGCCTCCGCCGCCGCCGCCGCTAGCGTCTCTCGGGCTCGAGCTCAGCCTTCTCCGGCCCCGCTGCCCGCCCCCGCCCGGACAGGTAAAGGTTGAGCGCTGCTCGCGGGGAGGGGAGGGGAGGACAGAGGAGGAGCGGGAGGAGGAGCCGCGGCCGCCGCCAGTGGCCCGCGCCGGCCGAAGGGCACGCCGCCTCGCCTCCGTTCCTGCTTCTGCTGTTGCCGCCGTCCCTGTCCATCACGAGCAGCGCCTCCCCGGCGGCCCCGGACGGAGGGGAGCGAGGACTGGCGGCCTGGGCGCCGCGGGGGAGGGGGTGGCGGGAAGCGGGCGCCGCCCCGAACGCGGGAGCCTCCTGCGGGGTGCGGGCTCCAGGTGAAAGGCGGGAGGGGCGGGAGGCTCGGCCCGGAGGGGAGTCCCGGCGCCGCCCCGCCGGACGGTGTCTCCCCCTCCCCCTCCTCCCCTAAGCCCCGGGAGGTCCGGGGCTGTAGCTGCCGGTGTCTCCTGCACAGAGTGGGCGCTCGGTTAATCCTTGTTGTCGGGGATCCCCCGAGCCCGGGTCTCGGGTGTCTCCCGCTGGGACCGCCGGCTGCCTTCGCCAGTACGTCCGGGCCGTATCGCCAATCATAACTGTCATCGACCGAGCATTAAAAGTTTGCAACGCGCGGGACTGGTGCCCTGCGTTCAGCCGAGGCGCCTGCTCTGTGGGAGCTCCGTGCGGGGAGCCGCCGAGGCGAAGCTTTCCAAAAAAGACCGGCCAGTCGGGTTCCTGGCCTCGCGGGAGGGAGGCCGAGCCTCTGGACTCTCCGCTCCGTGGGGGGCGAGCTCCCCTTTTGTTCCTATAAGCATCGACGAGCACGGGGAAGGGTTTTCAACTCTTTGGGGCTCCCGGATGGGTGGTTGGAGCCTGTTGGCCAGTGAACTGCGGGGGGATTGGGAACAGGGACAAGGTCTCTATGGTCTAATAGAATTCGCGGGGAGGCCCCGGCAGCCCGGAGCGCGGACCGGGCAGGTGGTGGTTTACTGGTGGTTTACTGGTGCTTGGCTGTGGGAGCTCTGTTTGTTGCAGCCTCGAGTGTCCCCGCAGGGATGTGATGCACGGCTCCCCGCTAGCTGCCCGTTCGGCGGCCGCTTGCTTGTTTCTGCACAGATATATTGGGGTGCTTCTCTAGGGACCCGTCTGGCTCCCCGAGAAAGCGGGCGAAGCCTCCTTCCTGAACGCCGTTTGTGGGGTGGAGGGTGTTAAACCCACTTCCGAGCCTTACCATCACGTGCAGAAAGCATGGGCTGGGTAGGGGGCGCTAATGGGGTTCGGGCTCCCTTGGGGGGTTTACTTCCCAGGGGGCCCTCATACAGGGGCCTTGTAACTGACAGCCCCAGTCACCCCCTTCAGGATGAACTCTACCCTGCGCAGACCAGGTCGCTTGCTTCTGGCAAAGGTAAAAAAATCATACAGACACACATGAGATCATGTATGTAAAAATCCCTAAGTCCCGTATGTAAAAAACCCCGACTCCCCTGGAGCCACAGGCCGCGCCTTCCGAGCCCCTCCGACAATGCTCGTGTGACCTTGGGAGAGCTGGCCCTTGCACCCTGGCCTGGGAGTCCTGGAGAGCCTGGAGCCAAGAATACCTTAAAACTGATTGCAGACTCTCCTCTCTCTCCCCCTCCCTCCCTCCCCTCCCAGTGACTAAGACCACAAAGTGAGGGACTAACAGCACCTAAGTCACTTTGGAAAAATCGTTCCCTCGTGCCTGTGCTCCCCAGCTAGCCAGGGGACTCGTCACTTTGTCAGGGACAGGCACTGGCAGGAGGCCTCGTGGCTCTGGCCGTCCTTGGGATCTGTGACAGCGCGTCGCCTCCTCCCCCCAGGAATCCATAAAGCCGATAAAGTGTTGGAGGGAGGGTGGGCATGGGGGTGGGGAGGGCAGCTCTTGTCCCGGGGGCTTTGGTGCCTTTCCATTGGCCGGGTTGCCAGGACCGAGGCCTCTCCTGCTAACGTTTCCATGGGCAGCTCCAGGCCCGGGCTGCCAGTTGCCCAAAGTCCCACCTGTTGGCCTCCCCGGGCTTGGAAATTCGTAGTGCACGGTGCATTTTCCTTGGAGCCCGCTCGCACCTCCGGGCACCGCTCTCTGCCCGCCAGGGGGAGGCTCGGCCGGGAATCTTAGCGCTGGCAGGAGTCTCGGGGGCCCTTTGGCTCCACCCCCTTCCTTTTATGGCCAAGGAACTTGAGGCCCTGGGAGGGAAAGGGCTTTGTTCAAGGTCACCCGGCTAGCCCGCCTCCAGCCGAGCTTTCCCTGCGGCCTCGGGCAGATGCTTCGCGGCTGATGCACTGCTCCTCTCCCGGCCGAAAGCTTGCCTCCCCGCCCAAGCCGGGGCTGTGGCGCCTGCCTCCCGACCCGAGCTCGGGGCTCGGGCTCTTGTCTCCCAGGCTGAGTTCGGGATTCGGGGCTCCGGCGCCTGCCTCCCGACCTGAGCTCGGGGCTCGGGCGCTTGTCTCCCAGCCTGAGTTCGGGATTCGGGGCTCCGGCGCCTGCCTCCCAGTCTGAGCTCTGGGCTCGGGGCTCGGGCGCTTGTCTCCCGACCTGAGCTCGGGGCTCGGGCACTTGTCTCCCGACCTGAGTTCGGATTAGGGGCTCGGGCGCTTGTCTTTCAGCCGCGGCTCGGGGCTCAGGCTGGGCAGCTTCAGTTTCTCGAGGCCCCCGCGCCTGGAGATGGGAGCGCTGGGGTTTCTCGGGGGCCGGGAGCCCTCTGGGAGGCAGCGCCTCCACTCGCGGCGTGGCCTGCGATTTGGAATCTCAGGGAACTGTCCATGGCTGGTCAGCGCTGCTGCGCCCAGGCGGTGGGAAAGAACAATTGGAGGGAGCGGTCCCCCCAGCTGCTCCCGGCAGGGCCAGGCCCAAGTTCATTGGCTGCAAGTTTTTATTCGGGACTTCGGGGGAGGCTTCTCTGAAGGAGTCACTTAGTGCTGTCCGGACGGGCTCCTTGCTCTTTTCATTTCTCTCCCTCAAGGCTGGCGCTGACCCTTAGCTGATTGTTCCCTGTCACGAGTTTGTTCCTGTCGTTCTCCCCATTAGCCTGGGAGCCCTTCAGAGGAAGGGACCCCTTTTACCTTACCATTGAAACAAGCACAGTGACTGGTATACAATAGGCACTTAAATGTTTATTGATTTTTACTAAAGTGTCCCAAACTGAACACACACACACACACACACACACACACACACACACACACACACACACACACACTCACACCCTCCAGTCAATCCAAGGCCATCCAAGAAGCACTTGCTAAGTCCTAGGTGATTTTTTAAAAAATAAAATAAGGGCAAGAATACCCCGCCCCGTCAAGCCTGTCCTCAAGAAGCTATAGTGGCTCCCTCTAACCTGGAAGCTCGAATGTCATTGCCTCAGCTGACATTCAAAGCCATGTCCAGCCTGACTGCAGCCTACCGGCGGGCCTTTTACTTCAAACTGGACTTGGGATTGCATCGGCTCAAGGAATTGTGGGTGGGGAACATTTTTGTCTCGAGCCAAACCGGCCCCATCTCTGGCACTGGCATTCTTTGAGAGCTGCCTCGTGTGCCCGGCCCAGGCCACACAGCCAAGAAGCAGGAGCAGCGGCACCGCAACCCTGGCTTCCTGAGCCCTCCCCACCTCGGCCCCCTCGCCATGCTCCCCCCAGACTCCGCTCCTTTGCTGCTCTGTCAGCGAGGGCCCTATCCCAGGCCAGCCTCTCTTCTCACTTCTCCCACTCTACACAGGCTTTCCCCATCCCCTGTTGGCTGATAGCTTCCCCCCCCCCATCACCTGGTATCACTGATATTGAAAGACACAGCTTCTATGTGCACGCGTGTGTGCGTGCACATAGGTATACATACAGCTTGCACACAGATGGGTTACATGTATATAGTGTGTGCTTGTACTGCATGTGTTCATGTGCAAGCATGATGCATGTAACCAGAACCCGGACTCGTGCAGCTGCATGTGTTATATTGAGCAGGGGTCCATGTGTGTCCCTGCACACACATGTGCAGATGCATGATTCCCTGACAACACAAAAGGGGGAGGGGTGCCTCAACTTCCTGTCAGGCGCCTAGCACAGTGCCTGGAGGCTCCAGCTGGAGACCCTTTGGAATGAGCAAGCTGTGAGAGTTGGGGAAAGTCAAGAAAAGTCCCGGGTCACCTTGGTTCTCCTCAGCCATAGGAACGGACTGAGCGATTCCCTGAGTGAGGGAGGCTGTGTAGTGGAAGGATTTCGGGTCAGGAACAGGTGTGTTCCAATCTTATTTTGTTGCCTTAGTTCCCGAGAAAACCCAGAGTTGGGGCAGAGTGCTGGACTTAGGGAGGTCCGGAGTTCTAATCCTGCCTCAGACACTTAGCCACCCTGGGCGCCCATGGCCAGTCACCGTACTTCTGCGTGACTTCCTTGTACGTGAAGCCGAAGAGATGATGGAGGCAGGCTCAGCGAGAGCAGTGTGCGCCAGGGTGCCTGAAGCCACACAGACAGCAGAGCCGCCACCTCTCCGGCCTTTTGGGGGCCTCCGCAGTGCCGGGGCGCAGCCCGAGCTCGTCCTTGCATTTGGAGGTCACGCAGCTCCCTGCCCGGTCCCTGGGGCATGCTCAAGTGCCACGAGGGCACCACGGGCCTCTGCTGACTTTGGTGTCTTCACCGTGGAGTGTGCCCAACAAAAGTCCAGATAATGAACGTTCCCGCCATCTGCTCCCCCGCAGAGGCATCCGATTCCTTTCTCCAGGCCTTCTTCCTTTGGGGAGCCCTTCTTTGCTTCCAGGGACTCTCTCCAGCTTTGCCTTTAGATTTTCAGAATGAGAGGATTTTTTAAAATGCACAATATTTCATGAAAGGCTTTCTGGGTAGCGATCTTCTTTTTAAAAGAAGCCAGCCGTCCTGGGCTAAGCCCCCTCAGAAGCTGGTGTCCGCCTTCAGTCTCTGAGTTCTCAAGCACTGCCCTTGGTGGGGGGAAGAGCCGGGCCTCCTGAGCTCTTCTTCCCTGGCGCCATTTTCCTGCCTGATTCGAAGATGCGGTCGGTTTGGTTGGCCAGGGTTGGTATTCAATAGGGCTTTGAGGGCTGCCCAGGAGCCTTCCCTAGGAGCCCCAAGGATCCAAGTGGGGATGGCCCTGATGCCTCCAGGGAGCATTTTCCTAGGCTTGGTTTCTCTTGTCTGCATAGACACCGAAAAGCATTTTGGGAAGGCATCCCATGCCAAGGACGGCTCGTGGTTTCTTTGGGCCTTTTGTGCTCCTCTTGTCACCACCCTGAGCTCTCCCTGTGAACAAAGGAGGCTCTTTGGGGTTTGGACAATAACCCCATAATGGCCGACCTGATGGCCTGGCTGCCCAGACCCACTTGTTCAGAGCAGGAATTGCTTAGCACAGCCCAGTTTTTGGCACATAGTAGGTGCTTAATGAACTCTTATTGATTGTTGACAGCATGAAGGTTTATCCATCACTTAACCCAAGGCTTGTTGATTGACTAATTGACTCACTGAATGGTTTGAATGTGAAAGCTACAAAAAAGGCAACACGTTTCCCTAATGGATGGTGAATTTTAGATCCAGGAACAGAGGAAGGGGAGAGGAATTGGATATAGAGGATGTTCCAGAAGAGGAAAGACCTTCTGCCTTAGAGTAGAGATCTTCAGTATTTAATGACCACCCTTCCATCCCTTCGATTCCCTCCATCTACTCAAATGACATGAGATCAGGTCTTCCTGATCTTCCCTTCCCTTAGAGGGAAGCAATTTTCTTTTCTTCTTTGTTATTCTGAACTTGACAAAATACCAACAAACATGAACATTTCCATCTGCCAAGAACAGAGAAAGAGGATTATACATGAAATCATCTCTCCTCTATCTAACTCTTCTTAAAAATAGCATGTCATAAATTTAACCCTGGAGTTCCAAAGTCAGCCTGCCTGTGACTGTGGTGGCCCATTTCCCATCTTCTCCTATCTCGGAAAATCTCAAAGCTAAAAATGAAGGGCGTTAGTAATACTGCCCCTAAAACATATGAAAATGCCCTTCTCAGGTGGACTTTTGGGGGACTGAACACGTCCCCGCTATCTGATGCCTGAAATTCAGTTAACTTCAGGACACATTTATTAAGTGTCTGCTGTTTGCACAAGGGGGATAAAACACAGGTCACGGTGAAGGTGAAACCCAGCAGAGTCACCCGATGAAATCTCTGTCGTGAAGAGCACCAGATTTGACACCCAGAAGCAAGGACCCCCGGGTCTTCTCAAGTCCCTCTCCTAATCCCTTAACATAAGAAACAGAAAAAAGCTCAGAAAACAAGCCAAAGAGCAGAAGAACATTGACCCAGGGAAAATGCCAACGTGGATAAAGCTGCAGCTTTAGAGTCACTCTGCTAGGAATTCTCAAAATGGCTGACCAGGAATTGTGAGAATTCCAGTGCTAACTAATGCCTGTATTGTGGGATTGCCAAAGGGGGCCGGCCCTGTGACGGTCCTGGCTAGAGCCGTGATCGTGGCCTTGACAAGACCTAGATTTGAGTGTCTGGAGATTCTCCTAGCTCAGTGACCGTGGACATGCACCTGCCTTTCTGACCTCAGTTTCCTTTTGTGGCTGTGAGGATAAATGACATGGACATGGAAAGCATTTTGCAAGCTTTAAAGTGCTCCATAAATGTCAATGATGGCTATATTCCCCAGAAACTGGGCTGGGACCCAGCCCCAATATTCTTTTTTTTTTTTAATAATTGCTTTTTGTTTTCAAAATATATTCAAGGAGGGCTGATTCAATATTAGGAAAACTATTAGCATAATTGACTATATCAATAACCAAATTAACAAAAACCCCATCTCAACAGATGCAGAAAAAGCATTTGATAAAATCCAACATCCATTCCTATTAAAAATACTAGAGAGTATAGGAATAAATGGACTTTTCCTTAAAATAGTTAGTAGCATCTATTTAAAAAATCACTAAACGTCATATGTAATGGGGATAAATTGGAACCATTCCCAATAAGACCAGGGGTGAAACAAGGTTGCCCACTATCATCACACAAATAAAGTCAGATCTAAATAATTGAAAAAGTATCAAGTGCTCTTGAATAGGTTGAGCAAATATAATAAAGATGACAATACTCCCCAAAATAATCTATTTAGTGCTATATCAATCAGACTTCCAAGAACCTATTTTAATGACCTAGAAAAAATAACAACAAAATTCATCTGGAAGAACAAATGGTCAAGAATTTCAAGGGAATTAATGAAAAGAAAAGCAAATGAAGATGGCCTAGCTGTAGCAAATCTAAAACTATATTATAAAGCAGTGGTCACCAAAACCATTTGGTATTGGCTAAGAAATAGACTAGTTAATCAGTGGAATAGGTTATGTTCACAGGACAAAATAGTCAATAACTATAGCAATCTAGTGTTTGACAAACCCAAAGACCCTAGCTTTTGGGATAAGAATTCACTATTTGACCAAAACTTCTGGGAATATTGAAATGGAAACTAGTATGGCAGAAACTAGGCCTTGACCCACACATAACACCATCCCAAAATAAGGTCGAAATGGGTTCATGATCTAGACATAAAGAATGATATTATAAACAAATTAGAAGAACATAAAATAGTTTACCTCTCAGACCTGTGGAGGAGGAAGGAATTTGTGACCAAAGTAGAACTAGAAATCATTATTGATCACAAAATAGATAACTCTGATTATATTAAGTTAAAAAGTTTTTGTACAAACAAAAGTAATGCAGACAAGAAGGGAAGCGATAAATTGGGAAAACATTTTTACTTCAAAGGCTGTGATAATAAAGGCCTCATTTCTAAAATATGTAGAGAATTGACTCAAATTTATAAGAAAATCAAGCCATTCTCCAATTGATAAATGGTCAAAGGATATGAACAGATAATTTTCAGATGAAGTAATTAAAACTTTCTAGTCATATAAAAAGGTGCGCCAAATCACTATTGACCAGAGAAATGCAAATTAAGATACCACTGCAACTCTGAGATACTACTACATACCTCTCAGATTGGCTAAGATGACAGGAAAAGATAATGGGGAATGTTAGAGGGGAAAAATGGGACACTGTTATATATTGTTGGTGGAATTGTGAGCAAATTCAAACATTCTGGAGAGCAGTTTGGAACTATGCTCAAAAAGTTATCAAACTGTGCGTACCCTTTGATCCTGGGCTTATATCCCAAATAGATTTTAATGGAAGGAAAGGGGCTCACATAAGCAAAAATGTTGGTGGCAACCCCTTTTGTAGTGGCAAGAAACTGGAAACTGATTGGATGCCATCATGAGGAATGGCTGAATAAGTTATGGGATATTAATGTTATGGAATATTATTGTTCTGTAAGAAACAACCTGCAGGATGATTTCAGACAGGTCTGGAAAGACATGAACTGATGCTGAGTGAAGTGAGCAGGACCAGGAGATTATTATATATTTCAACAAGACAATATGATGATCAGCTCTGATGGAAGTGGCTCTCGTCAACAATGAGGTGATTCAGGCCAGTTCCACTTGTTCAGTGATGAAGAGAGCCATCTGCACCCAGAGAGAGAGCTGGGGGGACTGAGTGTGGATTACAACATAACATTCTCACTTTTTCTGTTGTTGCTTGCTTGCATTATGTGTTCCTTCTCAGGTGGTTGTTGTTTTTTTCCTTTCTTCTTGATTCAATTTTGTGCATCAAGATAACTATATAAATATGTATACATATATTGGATTTAACACATATTGTAACATATTTAACATGTATGGGACTACCTGTCATCTAGAGGAGGGGGTGGGGAGCAGGAGGGGAAAATTTGGAACAGAAGGTTTTGCAAGGGTCAATGTTGTAAAATTACCCTTGCATGTGTTTTATAAATAAAAAGTTTTAAATATACACACACACACACACACACACACACACACACACACAGGGTAAGTTTTCAACTTTATCCTTGCAAAACCTTGTGTTCCAAATTTTTTCCCTCTCTTCCTCCCACCCCCTCCCCAAACAGCAAGTGATCCAATATATATAAACATGTGTAATTCTTCTATACATATTTCCATAATTATTATGCTGCACACACACACAAAAAAAATTAGATCAAAAAGCAAACAAACAACAACAAAAAAGGTGAAAATCCTCTGTTGGGATTGGCATTCAATCCCCACAGTCCTGTTTCTACATATGGCTCTCTTCATCACAAGAGAGTTGGAATTGCCGGCCTCAATAGCCTTGATTTTTCTTTGATCATCCTATCTTACAAACCTTACAAAACTTTACAAAAATAAGTGCCATATCTCACTGGAGCTCCTTGGGTTATATAATTGGGATCTATCAATTCTGTTGAATAAGAATTGTGGCGTGTGTAGACTCCTGGGAGTCACAAACTTTACAAAACTTTACAAAAATAAGTGTCATATCTCACTGGAGCTCCTCGGGTTATATAATTGGGATCTATCAATTCTGTTGAATAAGAATTGTGGCGTGTGTAGACTCCTGGGAGTCCTGCTCCCAACCCCCTTCTGCCCTGATGACTTTGGTCCAGAGAGTGGCTATCCTGTTCTTTTAGGACTCTGGAGTTGGCCCCAAGGAGTTGAGGGCGTCCTCATTTTACTATCATGAGCTGGGGTGCTTTCCACCATGAGAATCCATTGGTCTCATCTGTCAGCAAGACAACTGGTTTTTTAGGAAGGAGGATCTGCCAAGAGGGCAGAGGAAGAACAGTTGGTACAAGCGTCTGGCCAAAGGATTGATGGTCCCTGCTCCAAGGTCACAGAGAGATCAAGGGAATGTGGGCTCAGGGCTAGAGAAGGACCGGGTCATGGGGTGACTCGGTGCTCCTGGGGGTCCTTCTGCTAGAATCCTCAGGAAAGTTCCCCCCTCGGGTGGACCCTTGGGAGAGCCCTCAAACTGTAGCCCATTGGTTTGGGGCCCCAATACAGGCGCTGCCATCAGCGGTTCTGTGGAGCCTGCCAGGATGGCCATGATGTAATGAGAAGTCCCATGTCCTTCAGACCCTTCACACCTCAGATATCCTCATCTGACCAGTGGAGGAGATGGGGGGTGGTGAAGGGGATGGAACAGACCTAAGCTGAGGCTGAACACCTCTTTGTCCAGCCCACACAAAAGGAAGGAAGCAAACAAACATTTATTAAGTGCCTGCTGTGTTCCAGGCACTGTGCTAAGCACTTTATGAATATTTTTCTCATGTGATCCTTACAACAACTCTGAGAGATAGATTCCATTATTGTCCCCATTTTACAGTTGAGGAAATTAAGGCAAATAGTGGTAAATGATTTCCCTGGAAATTAAGAATTATTTGTTGTATTAATATTATACATTATAATTAATAATTATATTATTATTAATAAATATTTGTTGTAAGGCTGAGCACTCTATCCCTTTGCCACCTCAGCCTGTCCGATCAGACTTCCCATGGCATCTATCTCCAGGCTTTGTTCCCATTTCACATACAACTGAGAAGTCGTCTCTTCTGTTCCCACACCTGGACTAGCTTTTGGCCTTTAGAAGGGAGAATAAATCTCCAGAGAGTTGGAGAAACCCATCACCTCTCCTAGACCTCATCTCTAAACTGAGGTGGGGAGGTCAGATGGCTCTAAAGCTATGATCCTATGGAGAGGACCAACTCTGGGAGGCTGGACAGGAAAAGGCCCTGGGGTCCAGTGCCGAAAGCCCGCGGGATGGACTCGACGAATCCGGGGCTCGAGGCTCCAATCCCAAGGTCTCTGAGATGGGGATGTTGATGGCCCTGGCAGCGAAGAATTCCTCATCCAGGCTGGAAGCTGCTGGAACCCGAGGCAGCGGCCCTGGAGAGACGGAGCTGAGAGGACCGAGTTGTTCCCGGGCCAGAGCAGCAAAGCCGGGAAGCTGAAGAACATGGTACCGTGAGTCCTGAAGGGCTGGGGAGCCGGGCTCTCTCACGAGGAGACCATTCGCAGGGGAGGGCCCGAAGTGTGGAAGATTCTTGACTCTTCAGCAAACACAGTTTTGTTGGGGGTTTTTGGCTTGTTTAGAGATCTTCACCTTAAATATCACATAGTTCTGGAGGACTATAAAGGCCCCTGGGAGCAGAGGGGTGAGCCACAGATGATAGAAAGGGAGCTGAATTGTGGGCCGGGGCTTCTGGTGGGAATCTTGGGGCTCCTCCTCTCTAGGACAATCTGTTGTGAGTTTATCTGCTTGAGTAGAAGCTGAGGGCCTTCCTTTTAGAGTAAACACTGTGTGAGCACTGTCTGATTTTCTCTTGGGGGAAGCATGAATGGGGTACAACCTACAGATGAGGAAAATCGGGATGGTTAAAAAAAGGAAAATAATTCAAAAGAGAGATTGGTGCAAGATGGAAGATCGTTCCCAAGATGGAACCTAGGAGCTTTCCTAATTGTCTCAGTGGAGTGTCCCAATGCCTCCGGGCTTTGTTTGTCCTGTTTGGGACTACTCAGAAACCCTGGCTTCTTTGCATCTGCCCCCGCCGCCCTCCCACCCATTAAAGCAGGCCTGAAATGTAGAAGGTTAATGGTTCGCTGGCCACTGGCCGTCTCCAGCTAGAGCCTCTGTGACTAAACATTTCTGAACTGGGTGACGTTGTGGGGGATACGGGAACAGATGGTGGCCCCAGGCTCACTCTGAGTACCCAGCAGCTTCAATATTCCCCAATTATTCCTCGGGGGCAGAATTGGCCTTAATTTTAAAAGACTGTAGCGAGCCTCCTCAGATAAGAAGTACTCTAGAGAAGTTATTCTTAGAGCAATAGATTATGAAGCTTTCCAAATGCCTCCCTCCCTCCCTGCTTCCTTCTTTCCTTCCTTCCTTCTTTCCTTCCTTCCTTCCTTCCTTCCTTCCTTTCTTTCCCTCCCCTTCCCTTTTCTTATCTTCCTTTCCTTTCCTTTCCTTTCTTCTCTTTTCCTTTCCTTTCCTTTCCTTTCCTTTCCTTTCCTTTCCTTTCCTTTCCTTTCCTTTCCTTTCCTTTCCTTTCCTTTCCTTTCCTTTCCTTTCCTTTCCTTTCCTTTCCTTTCCTTTCCTTTCCTTTCCCTTCCCTTCCCTTCCCTTCAGTATAAGTTGATTATTTCCTTCTTAATTTTACCTGCCAAGGAGAAAATAATTAAGCTACTGCTTTGCTATCCCTTCCGTTCTTTAGAACAAGGGCCGTGTTACTCCTGCCCTCCCAACAACCTGCACTCTCTGGGTCCTTCAAGCTGAGAATAATCTGGTCTGTCTGGACAAGGAGGTTCCCAGAATCCTCTTAGAAGAGGCCCTTCCCCCAAACTACTAGCACCCCGCCTCGTGCCCCAACTCTGGCTGACTGTCTGGATTCTGAGTAAGGACTTTGGGTGTCCTGCCTTCTCTTTGGAGGGAATGGAAGCTCTGTGAGCTCCTTGGTTCTCGGGCACCTTTATAGCCTCAGTACTTAGCACAGAGTCCCATACAAAAGCAGGTGCTTATAACATCCTTGGGGATTTAATTCAATGTTAGATCAGATAGTTTTATGAAGCCATTGAGCTAAAAACTCGGAGAACTCCGCCGCTCATGAAGTGCTTGATCTGGGCAGGCAGGGCAGGTTTCTGTCCCTTGCTCAGCCTCCGGTCCCCTTTCCCTCTTTTCCCCGAGGGCCCCTGTCAAAGAGAGACAGAGATCATTGACACAGATCCCGTAAGGAGGGACCTTAGAGATTGTCTCGAGAGCTAGACCCAAGTGACGGGCCCGGAAGAGGAGCGCCGCACTTCCCAGAAGGGGCCGGTGACTCAGCGCCCGTTCCTGGGAGATGGGCTCTCTGGAACTATTCCGCCTGAGCTCCCCAAGGGCATCCTCCGAGTCAGTGCCCATTACATCATGTTCAGGAAGGTTGGGAACCCTGGGAATTCAGAACAAGGACAGGCGTGTGTTCCTTAGAGTAATCTCGAAAATGTTTTGAAAGGCCAGGGGATAAATGAGAAGCTCCTTGACCCGAGTGGAAGGAGATCTAGATTGTTCCCTGTTCCATCAATTATTGTTTCTACCTTACTGAGTCATTGAAGTTCTCGGAGCTTTCTGGCCGAGTCCTCGTCCCTTCACCTCGACAAAGTTTTTGTTCCAGCCACAGAGTCCACAAAGGAGCCTGCTGGCCTCTGTCCATCTGTGCACAGGCTGTTCCCCGTGGCTAGTCGCTTCCCCTCCTCGCTAGCCTCCTCTTGGAGCCCTCCGCTCCCAGACTCGGCCCCCTTGGAGTTAGTGTCTCCCTTTCTGTAAAATGATAAGGAAAATGGGACCTGGGTCCCAGGGGCTGTGAGGGACATACAGGATGGCACAGGGAAGGTACAAACATCATGATCGCTACGACCGCTACCATCACAAGGCCGTGGACAAGTCTCTCCCCTTCCCTATGTTTCCTCTGTAATTAAGGAGGGCAGGCGAGCTCCTGGGGCCTCCCCCTCTCAAGGCCAGGGCCCGATTGTGTATGACCGCTGATACAAATGTCTGGGGCTAATTATTTTAGCCTCTGCACGGGAGATTTAAAATGAACATTTCCCAGCTTTTCTGGGACCACATCTCCAAGGTTCCCATCACCGGCAGCCTGGGTCTTTGTCCTTTGTTCTCCAAGACGACCACGGCAACGGGAAGTGCCGCCCTGACACGCAAGGGCCCTGGGTTTCCCTGAGGGAGGGCTGGGCCCAGTCGCCTGCCTCACTTCCTCCTGCTCCGGAGCCATCCGAGTCCGGTGGCCGGATCAGGACGACTGGGGACCGCCCGGATCGAGGCTCACCAAGCTTTTGGGACCTTAGTTTGACTCTGAGCAAAAAGAGCTGTGTGAGAGAGGCAAGACAAGGCTAGGCAAGTATTAAGTGCTTACTGTGTGCCAGGCACTGGGCTAAGCACTGGGAATACAAATGTGAGCAAAAAAGAAATACAGTCCCTGCCCTCAAGGGGTTGCAATCTGATGGAAGAAGAACACGAGCAAAGGCCCTGGTGGCCAAAAAAGCTTCACGGTTGTCCTTGGGACTTTGGTGTTGGTCTTTTCTCTCCCTGTGAACAAAGGGGGCTCCCGGGGGTTTCACCTCGTAATGGCCTCCCTGGTTCCCCGGCTTCCCAGACCCCTTCTGCTTAGCTCAGCTCAGCTTCTGGCACAAAGGTGGTACTTTATAAACCCACGCTGTGGGTTCCTTTCTTCCCTGTGGCTTTGTTGGCATGGGGAGCTGCTTGTCTGGAATTCACATCCCGCAGGCTGGGCCCCGGATCAGGAAGGCGAGTTCAAATCCAACCCCACGTACTTACTAGCTGTGTCAAGTCACTTTAAGTGCTATCTGCCTCAGTTTCCTCAATTGTAAAGTGGGGATAACGATAGCCCCTCTTAATTGTGAAGATAAACTGAGAAAATATTTGTAAAATGCGCTGCAAACCTTAAAGGGCTACATAAAAGCTGGTTGTTATTGTTTCGGTCGTATTTATTCTTGTTGTTATTCCGTGGAGAGGACCCTGGCTCTGGGGTAGGGGCCGATTTATTTCCACGTGTCCCTCGGTCTCCCCAAGTAGAAGCTTCGTGTGGAGAATGGCTTAGCTGGCCGGAGGTGACTCCCTGGAGGCCCAGAAAGGACGCGATTGCCCCGGGCTCACACGCAAAAGCTCCATGAACCCAGGCTCCCGATGCTGTGCTTCTGTCCCTTTCACACCCAGTATTTTTCCTCAGTAAACGGCAGTCACCCTTTGGACAAACAAGCAACCGGCTTGGAGAGAAGGCAGCCAACGGGGCCTCTTGTCTGCCATTCAGCCGGTTACGGTCGTCGTCAAGACAACTGTGAATGAGGGCCCTTGTGAGCCGCGGGGAGGGGGGGCTGCCTGGAAAGCCAGCGGGGGGCGGGTGAAAGCCAGATTAGTCCGGGGTCAGGAGGGTGGGCGGGAGCAGAGGGAGAAAGGGGGGCCGGGGCGGCCCTGGCCGGTCCTGCCAGCTGGGCAGTGGTGACCGGGCCGGGTCAGTGCTCACTGCTATGGAAAATGTGGGTGTGTGTGTGAGAGAGAGACAGAGAGTGTGTGAGTGTGTGTAAGTGTGTAGTGTGTTTGTGTGTGTGTGAGTGTGTGTAAGTGTGTAGTGTGTTTGTGTGTGTGTGAGTGTGTGTAAGTGTGTAGTGTTTGTGTGTGTGAGTGTGTGTAAGTGTGCAGTGTTTGTGTGTGTGAGTGTGTGTAAGTGTGTAGTGTGTTTGTGTGTGTGAGTGTGTGTAAGTGTGCAGTGTTTGTGTGTGTGAGTGTGTAAATATGTAGTGTGTTTGTGTGTGTGAGTGTGTGTAAGTGTGTAGTGTGTTTGTGTGTGTGTGAGTGTGTGTAAGTGTGCAGTGTTTGTGTGTGTGAGTGTGTGTAAATATGTAGTGTGTTTGTGTGTGTGAGTGTGTGTAAGTGTGTAGTGTGTTTGTGTGTGTGTGTGTGTGTAAGTGTGCAGTGTTTGTGTGTGTGAGTGTGTGTAAATATGTAGTGTGTTTGTGTGTGTGAGTGTGTGTAAGTGTAAGTGTGTAGTGTGTTTGTGTGTGTGTGAGTGTGTGTAAGTATATAGTGTGTTTGTGTGTGTGGAGTGTCTGCCTTGACCACTCCCCAGGTCTCCTGGCCCACCAAAGGATGCGGATTCCATGGCCTTTGAGAAGATTATGGGTTTCTCCTCCCGACCCTGACCCCAGGGACTCTGTCCCACTTTTCGTTCTCCCAGGAGCCCTGGATTATAGGTCTAGAGCCTTTCAGGCAGGGAGCCCGGGACCTCACCTTGTAGGCCCTTGGAGGTTCCATGACGGGCCCAGGGCCATGCAGCTAGTGTATGACAGAGGCAGGTTTGGATCCAGACCGACTTGGTTTCCAACTTCCTGCTCCCTCTCCTACGTCCTCCTCCCTTGAATTCCAAGTGGGACCGAGTAGAAGGCCGTCCCCGCTCTTCGGCCCCCCAGCCCGAGTGCCCCGGTGCCGGTCCACTTCCCCTCTCTTGCCTGGGATTAGAAAGCTCTGGGATTTTCTCAGGGTCCCCAGTCCCTCCGCCAAGCCCGATAGCCGCCTCTCTGGGCCTTCAGAGAACATGTTTGTGAGATTCCTCCGAGGATCAACATTCTGGCACGGAGTCTCTGAGCCTGGCCCGCCCAGCCCGTGGGTGGTGGCTGCAGGCCACAAGCAATTAGTAAGGGGGGCACTGCTCAGCAAAGGGAAGCCCTGAGCACAAAAACTCTCAAGTGGCCCCTTTTTGGGGGGACACAGGGCAACATTCAGTAACTACAGACAAAGCAGCTGAGTGCTCAAAGGGAGGTGCTCTCCCGGGAAGGGGACAAGATCGAGGAGGACCAGAAGGGAGCCAAGGCAGGGCTGGGAACTGATGATGGCAAAACCCCATCTCCCCACAGAAACTGGCGGCTGGTGCATCCTGGGGCACAGTGAGCTGGGGGCCTTCCAAACAAGGTTCTTGAGAGATTCCCTCTTTTTTTGTCCCCAAAGAGTGAGGTGGAAAATAAAAGGGAACAACCTTAGACTTGGGGGAAAGTTTCCTGACATCCCCAAGTGACGCCAGTGTCCCCAGAAGGTGAAGAGCAGGGGTTCAGCCTGGAGCTGGGTGAGGGCCCTCAAGCGCAGCGTTGGGGACCCGGAGCTCCTGCCCAGAGTAGGAGTGACCGGGCCCACAGAGACCTCCCTCAGGACAGGCCGGTGGCGTGTCCCGGCTTCCTCAGTGAGCCTTCCTGGTCTCAGGGCCTTATTTTTAGCTCCACGGGAGTGTAGAAGGAGGGCTTTTTGGTTGTTTTCTATAAGCCGGAGGAATTCCCTTTTCTCCCACGGGGAGAACACCAGGTTACTGCAGGAGTCCAGTTCACCGCGCCTTATTCTACCGCTTGGGCGAGGCTCACACCGGGCCCTGGGCGCCCGGAAGAAACAGCCGGGACAATTCCAGCTTTCACGTCGCCCCGGAGACGCTCCATCACCCTGACCCCAGCTCCGTCTTCTGAAGGCAGAGCCTCTGCTGTCCAAATGCCGGCCTTCCTTAAGAAAGTGTGGAAAGAGTGGAAGGCTTTTTGGGAAAGGCCTGGATACTTCCGACTTTCTTTCCATGCAAAGCATGAAGAGAAGTAGACTAAGCTTATGGCCTATTGATCTTGAGAATGGCCAAATGTTGGGTTTTATTCCGAAACAGTTTTCTCACCGGGCCTCGGGCTGTGCCCCATTTTCACGTTGGAAGGCTCCCGTGGCAGAATTATATGGCTGGCGTCGTTCCAATTTGCACATCTCAAAAATGGCCAAGTTTGCTCGAGGAGACAAGTGGATCAGAAGGAGTTGGGATTTCCTTAGGGCCAGAGACTCCCGGTGTGGAGAATCCATCCCATAGCACAAAAGGCGATGTGATTGTGATTTGGATTCCAGCCTTGTGTCAGGAGCTTGAGAGCGGGCTGACCCTGGGCCGGCCCACTGCTCTCTCCGACCTCTGATCCCCTTAAAGGAGCCGGTCTGAATGGCCTCTAAGGTCTTGCTAATTCGAGATCTAGGACTCAATGGTTCTGTAATGTGAGGGATGAGTAAAAGGATTGGACTAGAAGTTAGGGAGAGCCAGGTTCAAGGGCAGCCTTAGATGCTTCCAACTCTGGGCCCCTGGCAAAGTCAGTGACCCTCTCTGAGTTACCATTTCCCAGAGTCCTTGTAAGATTGAAATCACGTGATCTGTTCCCTTGTTCCCTCAGGGGCTTGGCCCGGGATCGCGGAGGGTCCCCCAGCGTGTGAACGTTCATATTGTGAATGGAGTGCCCGGGCCTGACACGCTGTCAGGTCACCGCTGCCAGGTTTTCCGGGCCCAGGAGGAGGATTTTGCTCCGAATCTCCCTGGCTGAGTTTGTCTTTTAGCGCTGGCGCTTCTGGTCTGTTATCTGCTTCTGACTGATGTCACCAGAGGCTCTGAACGTGTGAGCTGATCAATTATCAGGCAGAATCGGGGTCTGGGCCCGGGGGGTGGGGCTGGGGGGCTGCTGGACTCCTCCCGGCCCGGCCCAGCGAGCTTGCTCGCTCAAGGGGTCTTTGCCCATCCCCAGCCAGGTTTCCCATGAGCCCCTTGTAAAGCCTGGCCTTTGCTGCTGAAGGGGGAGGGGGCAGGGCTAAATATAGAGACCGCGGCGTACGTGCCCATTACTAAATCCCGGGTGACGGCGCCGGCTCCTCTCAGCTGCTCAGTCCGGGGGGCTCGGGGCTCGGGGCTCGTGGGCGACGTTCACCTCCACGCCAGCACGTTGGCCATGCTCCCGCCTCCTCTTGCCCCTGCCCTCCATCCCCCGGGGACCCGGAAACCTTTCAAGTCAGGATAATCACCCTCCTTCAGACCAGACAGGTGGGGAGCGGGGAGGAGCAGGCTGGGCGCTGGACTTCAAAAGGGACCGTCTGAGCAACAAGCGGGGGCGCAGTGCCGGGCACAGAGGCGCTCGGAGGCGGGGCTAGTGCCTGAGACACCTTGGGGTTGGGGGACTCACAGCTGGGCCAGCCCCTGGAGGCCATCTCACTCCTAGCTGGGAAAAAAAGCAGGGGGCGCAGGGGGCCCTTCCCCCCCACCCCTCTCACCCTGATCTGGAGCGGAAGCTGGTTCTCCGACTCCCAACTCGAGGCTGCCCTGTTTGGGGTCCGTCCCCGCAAATGGAGGTGATGAATCGGGCAGTTCAGGAAGCCCTCTTGAAATAATGGCTGCGAGAGCTGCCTTGCTCTGCGGGAAGTTCCCAAGCACCAGCCCTCACCTGAGGGACCCTTTCGTTTCCCGCCCACGGTCCGGGTGCAGAGGCTTCTCGGGCAGAGCCGGCTGAGGAGCCGGAACCCGAACCTTCGGGCCGCGGGGAGCAGGCGCCGGCCTGGGCAGCCCACGGGCATCCGTTTGGGAGCTGGGCCCTGTTGGCTCTGCAGCAGCTTCCCCCCCTCCCACTGCGCCCACAAGTGAAGTGTTTATGAGGGAACAGCCAGGGCTGCCAACAAAGAAAGCCCCGAACGGAGCCCAGGAGGCCCAACGTCCACCTCGCTCGCGGGCTCTGGAAATGGGGCTGCGTCATCCGGGCGCCGTGTGCCCGGTCGCGGTGCATCTGCCGGGGGCTCAGCGCCCTTTCTATTTCCAGTCTAATCTGGAATTAGGGAAGGATTAGCGTCCAGGCAGCGGCCATTAGTCAGCCCTCCGCTGACCTGACCTGCTGTTTATCAATTACATAAGGACAAGGAGCCATTGGCCGACATTCTCTGAGCTTTGCTTGTCCTTCTTGTGTTCTGGCTTAAAAGAGAGCTGCCCATTGGAGGCTGGAAAGAGCGAGCAGAAGGTCGTGCCAGGCGGAGGAACAGACTCGGTCAAAGTCCCGAGCGTGTGTGGGAAAACTGTTGCTAGGGGAGATGCGCTAAATATCATTGGGGAAAAAATCTCGTGAACATGAACTGAAAACCAATCTGGGGACGTTCTGCTGCGCGGGGCGGAGAGGGAGAAAGTACAGCAGGACCGTGACTGTGCTAGAGTTAACAACCCCCCAGCCAGCCAGTCTCTCCCCAAGCACCACGGGCCCTCTCTGGCCGGCCAGCCACTCCCCAAGCACCACGGGCCCTCTCTGGCCGGCCAGTCTCTCCCCAAGCACCACGGGCCCTCTCTGGCCGGCCAGTCTCTCCCCAAGCGTGAAAGAATGAGCTCCCACCTTGTCCCTAGAAAGCTCCCCACGTGCCAGGGCTGAGTGCTGAAGGCCTGATCCCCAGAAAGCCCCCCTCTGTGTGTCTGGGCTGAGTGCTGAAGGATGATTCTGGGGAAATGCATGACCCAGGGTCTGTCCCCTTCCTTCTCTTAAAAAAAAAAAATATATATATATATATATATATATATATATATATATATATATATATATATATATATGTGTGTGTGTGTGTGTGTGTGTGTGTGTGTGTGTGTGTGTGTGTGTGTGTATGTATGTATGTATGTATGTATGTATATAATTTTTATTTCTAGTTCCCCCCTCCACTCCCTCTCCCACCCACTGAGAGGGAAGAAATATGATCCCCGTTATGTATATGAAGTCATGCACAACGTTTGCACAATCTCTCGTGGGCCGGGCTGGAGCACGGTCCAGATTGCTCCAGTGACTGTCCTTTTGGAAGGGACGTAGAGAATGGCGGGGTTTCCGTAGCTCTGTGGGGGGCTGTGGATCCTACGGGAGAGCAATGGCTAGCTGACGTTTCCTGTGCTTGTGTGTGCCGTCCAAGTGTTTCTGCGTGTACGTGACCAGGCCCAAGCAGGTCCGCATGTACGCCTAGAACTGTCCCATTTGTGTCGCTCCATGTCCGGGTATACAAAATACAGTGTGTATAGTCTAACGTCTGTGTGTATTGTATCTAATATGGAACGTTTGTGTCCAGGGGGGCGACAACGTATCTTTTTAAATCCCTGAGAATCTGTGTGCCCCAAGAAGGGCTCAGAGTGGAGAGAGCTGACTTGAAGTTGGGGACCGCTGGGCTCTCGGATTGTGTCTGTGTAAGTCGCCCCATGGGTGGGCAAGTCGTGTCACCTCTCTGAGAACCTGTTCTGAGTTCACAGCGATCTTCATGCCTCTCTAAGTCCATTCATTAAGCGTTTATGACGTACCTACTGTGTAGAAAGCACTGTTGATTTGGAGTTCTTGACCTCGAGGAGGTTCGGTATTCTTTCCTCCTTTCCATCCTGCCTCAGCCTTCTAAGAAGTGGTCCCTCTTCTTCTTTTTGTGGTTTATTTTATTTACAAAAGAAAAAAAAAACGAAAAACAAAAGGAATAGGGAACAAAATGAAACAAAACGTCATCATGTGTCCAGCAGAACACCAGGGAGGAGTGAAAATATATAACAACAGAAGAACAAATCAAGAAAGAGTATATTTTAATAAAAGAAATTATATTTATGAGTGTCCATTTTATCTTTACTTCCTTGTAAATTATTTCTTTTTTTTCCTCTGCTGTGTACATTATTTACTTTATTCCTTTTCCTCCCTTTCATCTCCCCCATTTCCAAACAAGCTATAGTTAAAAGATACATTCATATATACTTTTGTAGATATATACATATACATATATACACATACATATGCCCACACACATGCATTTTCCTATCCCTGCTGACTTTGCTTTAATTCTGTTCCTAATTTGCCTTGCTATTACTTAACCTCTCCCCTCCATCCCATGGACCCCTCCCTTGTCTTCTTCCTTCATCCTTTGCTTCCTCATCCGTCCCTCCCTCCCTTACTTCTTTATAGATTTTGGAGGGTACTATACTTTTCATGGTATGTATGTAGTGTTGTCTATTGAACCCATTCCCCATATGAGTAGGTTTTTAGAACTATGACCCTCCTCCCCTCGAATGCCTCTGTGTCTATTCTTCCTCTGTACCTCATTTGGAAAACATAATTACTATTTTTACCTTAACTCTGCCCCAATCTTTCTTTTGAGCTGCCCTATTGTTGATATTAATCTTAAACATATGGTATTCATTTCCCATGTAAAATAAATAAATAAATAAACAACTTGTCCATGTTGAGTTCCTTGAGATTGATCTTTGATATTGGCTCTTATATGTTCATTTTCTTTTAAGTTCAGATTTGGTTGATAGATAATTCTGAAAATCTGTAAGTTTGTCAAATGTCCATTTTTTCTTGTTCAATATTATGGCTAATTTTGCCAGCTATGATATTTTTGGCTGCAGGCCTAATTCTTTTGATTGTTTGTAGATTTAGTTCCAAGACCTGCAGTCTTTTATTGTGATTGTTGAGAAGTCCCGTACAATTCTTATTTAAGCTCCAGCATACTTGAATTGTTTTTTCCTCGGCTCTTACAAAAGTTTCCCTTTAATCTGGGGGTTTCAAAATTTGGCAATAATATCCCTGTGTGTTTTCTACAAAGGATCTCAATGAGGTGGTGATTGGTATTTTTTTTTTCTATTTCTACTATTCCCTTGTGTTCTATCACTCCAGGACAATTGTCTTAAATTATTTCATACATTATTGTGTCAAGGTCCTTTTTTAGTGACAACTTTTAGGCAATCCAATTATTCTTATATTTTCTCTTCTTGAACTTTCTCCAGATCTGTCATTTTTAAAATAAGATGTTTCACAAATTCTGTTCCATTTTCTTACGCTTTATGATGTTTTGTTATTTCTTCATCTCTCATAGCTTCACTGGCTTCCCCTTGTCCAATTCTAAATTTCAAAGAGTTATTTTCATCTTTGAGACTCTATCTCCATTTTTTAGCTGGTTAACTTTCCCCTTTTCCCCATAATTGTCTTGCTTTTCTTGGGTGTTTTTTATTTTTATTTTTATTTATTTATTTATTTTTAGTTTTTCCTCAATGTCTTTCATTTGATTTTGAAATTCTTTTTTGAGTTCTTCTATAAATTCTCTCTGGGCAGGAGCCCTTTCACATTACTCTTTGGGGATAGAAGCTTTTTTTTTTTTCTTCAGTGTCCTTCTCTGAAGAAGCCCAGTCTCCCCTAAGTTTCTATGGTGGATTTCTTCTTTGCCAATTTTTTTTTTTTAATAAGAGGCATTAGTGTAAGCAGCTCTAATCCTGGGGTAGGGGTGCCTCTGGCTTCACCTCAGCTCTCCTCTCTGACCTAGAACCCTCAGCCAAGAGCTGCCCCCTCCAGCCAGTGTTCACAATCTGTAGTGTCCCTGTCCCCCTGCCTCTGCACTCCCAATGTGCTATTTCCTTCTTGCCCAGGGTCACACCTCTGCAGCCCAGCTGGGCTTGCTTCCTGATCAGCTGAGGTTCCCTCAATTTCCTGACTCAGACCCCAGTTCCACAAATCGTCTGGGAAGTGAAAGTTTCTGTGGTTCCTGCAGCCACACCCAGCTCACCCCAAGGCTTCCCACTTAGTGCTTCTCTGGAATACAATCAGGTTTATCCCAGCCCTGGGTCTTTCTTCAGATCCTGGGGTTGTTTCAGGAGGACCTCTATTTTGCCCCAAGTCTTCTTGATTTTTTCCCCACTTTATGTTTGTCCTGAGGGGAAAATTGGTGGGGAAAATCAGGAGACCTTGACATAAGAGACCTACACTCCCATCTTCCCAGAGTCCTCCCCCCAGGTAGTCCTTCTTAAGAGTCCTCCAGGATCTCAAATTCTGAATCCATTCTTCTTAAACCTTCCTTATGATCCCTAATCTCCCCTTACCCCTCATTCTTCCAGTCATTGCTATAACCTTGCTTCCCTGCCTTGAATCCAGCCTGAAGTAGCTCTACTAGTCATCATTTGCCCCTTTGAGTCCCTTGACTCCTCGCTTGGGGCTTTTGACCTTTGTCTTTGTATGGCTCATGGGCAGCCATTGCTCAGTTTTGGCCAATTTCTTTTTCTGTCTTTATTTTTGAGTGTTAAATGCTACTCTGGAAAGTCATCACAGTACTGACGGGGCATCTCAGGGAAAGAAGGGACCTCAGAGGCCATCTCATGCCTCCTGTACCTCAACAAATAGTCTGACTGCCACTAACCCTTGACCTCCTCTGGTTGTATCATCCGGCTGCCCACTCACCTCTTCTATTGGAGTGTCCCTTCTACCTTGGCTTCCTGACACCGCCCTCTCCTGCATCTCCTCCTACCTGTTCGGTGACTGCTTCTCAGTCTCCTTTGCTGGGTCATCACCATCATCATCATCATCATGGGTCATGATGGATCATCATCATCAACAACAAATGTAGCATTTATATAGTACCTTCTAGTTCCAAGTTAACAAATATTACATCATTTGTTTTTCAATAACAACCCTAAGAGGGAGATGTGATCATGATGCCCATTTTACAGTTGAAGAAACTGAGGCAGAGATAAAGGGAGTTATTCAAAGTCACAGTTAGTAAATATCTGAGGCTGGATTTGAACTCAGGGCCTGCCTGGCTCATAGCCTCACACTTTACCTATTGTGCCCCCTCACAGGAATGACCTCTCTGTACTCTCATTATCTATCCATCCACTGACATTTTTATGTACCTCCTGTGTACAAGACAAAAAGCAGACCGTCTTGTTCTCAAAGAGCTTAATTTTCAATGGTCTGCACTTGTCATTCATCTTGTGTGATTTTGAAATAAGGGGAAGTTTGGACAAAGCAGTTTTTGATAAAGCTTTGAGGATGGAAACTAGATTATAACCAAGTGAGGAGTGACTGTGGAAAGAGAAATCAGAATTCTTGGCTAGAGACTATTTTCTCTGAAAATGAACAGAAAGATGAAAAGGAACAGAAAGAAAGGATATTAATTGGATGGGGGAAAATAATGTTTAAATATTTTGTAAAACAAAAATTTTTAATATCCTTTTTAAAAATATTATTTACATAGTTCAATATGTTTCTCTTTTTATACCCTTCCAAAAACTCATATAATATATATGTGTATACACACACACACACACACACACACACACACACTATGAAAAATCCTAATGTTAAATGTATTCTAGCATACCCATGATCCTTCACGTCTGCAACAAACTGAGGGGTGGGAGTTGCTATCTGTTCATTTCTCTCCTTTGGGGTTGAGTTTAGTCATGTGCCTTCAGTATTTATTTTTCTGTTGTAGTTCTTGCTAGTTAAATAATTATAGCTCATGTGTATGTGCCTGTGTGTGTGTTTTCCTGCTCCTATTTACTCCACTTTGTATCAGTCATATAATTCTTTTTGCTTTTCTCTATTCGCCATGTTCCTCCTTTTTTACAATATGATAGGATGCCAGTACCCCAGACACCCCACTTTATTCAGCCATCCTCCGTTCACAGATCCCCACTTTTCTAGTTCTTTGCTGATACGCCAAGGATCAGGGGGTAGCTAGGGGTGCCAGAGTGCCAAGTCTGCAGTCAGGAAGATTCATTTTTCTGAATTAAATCTAGTCTCAGACACTCCCTGGCTGTGTAACCCTGGAAATGTCACTTCACCCAGTTTGACTTTGTTTCCCCACCTGTAAAATGGCAAAACATCTCATTATCTTTACCAAGAAAACCCCAAATGAGGTCAGAATCATAGTGAAATGACTTAGCAAGTTCCCTCTGAGACCTTGAACTTTGGAATCAAGTAAGAGATAAAGGTGGACTAGCCAAGACTGAGGGTTGATAGGGGATGTAGCAGAGATCCATCTCTCCATGGGGGCATCTGGCCACCTTTGTCTGAAGGCCTCCAGCCTCCTGAAAGCCGGCTGGTGTGCTGGAACTCTCAGGAAATTCTGAAATTTTCCAGGGACCACTTTCACATTAGGGATGGAGGGATGCTCCACATTTCTGCTGGAATCATGGTTTTGCTGATTCTCAGGACTTGAGAAATGTTGATAATGCAAATCAGTCTGAAACCTGTGCCCTGGACGTATTCCCCCTCCCAGCCACTTGTTAAACATCTACCAGCGGCTTCCTCTCCTGAGCCCTCTCACTCCCAGAACCTGATGGGCCTGAGCGGGCTCATCTGTAAAACCTTCCCCTCTCCTCACTTAGCTTCCCATCTATCAGATGGAGAGAGTGCTAGCCCCACCTCCCAGGGCTTTTGTGAGTCTCAAATGCACCCAAAGTGCTCTGCAAATGTTAGTGACCCGCAAAGTCTCTCTGATTATCATTATCCACAAGAGCTCTCTTGTAGGGGTGGGGGAGGGGGATTTCCGTGGCACCAGAAAGCCTGTTCTGACTTCCACAGGACCCTTTCAGCTCTGCCCCCCTCCCCCCCACCTGGCTGCTGCCTGGGCATTTTATCCTGTCAAGGTTGTGGCTCTTTCCCAAAGTGGGGCCTGGGAATTGAAGTGAGATTGTTGAATATCTCTCTCTCTCTCTCTCTCTCTCTCTCTCTCTCTCTCTCTCTCTCTCTCTCTCTCTCTTAGATGAAAAAGAGAAGTTTGAACCTACTGTTTTCAGGGATACACTGGTCCAGGGCCTCAATGACGCTGGCGATGACCTCGAGGCAGTAGCCAAGTTCCTGGACGCCACGGGCTCCAGGCTGGACTATCGCCGCTATGCAGACACCCTGTTTGACATCCTGGTGGCCGGCAGCATGCTAGGTGAGCCCCCCATTCTACAGCATCTTGGCCGTTCGCTGAGCACGGCGCTAAATGTTATGCTTCTTAGCAAGGGAGTGTAATGCTCCCTACTATCAGTAGTCCAAGGAACCAAGGCTGTGGGAGTGAGGAGACCTTGCTGTGAGTCGCCTTTCCAATCATCTCTTCAGGCCTTGATTTTTCCATTTTTTAAAATGAGTAGATTATCAGGACATTTCATGGGTTGTTGTGAGATTTTTGTAAACTGGAATTTAATTAGGAAAATATAATATATTATGCATAATATATATAAAACTGGAAATGGACATTTTTGGTGGTATAGAGATCAGAAAGCTTTGAGAGACATAATTTTGGAGTAATTTAATAATTTCATTAATAAAGCCAGCACATTTATTAGTAGAAGGATGGTCATTTGACCATCTCTCTTTGACCAAAGGGCAATCATGGTGGTGGGCTGAGAATTTACATATCCTTCAAAGAGGAGGCGTTCCCTCAGAGTGGAAATCAAGCCTGATTGGTTAACAATTCAGGAGACAAGAAATTTTACAGGGAGGGGCCTGTGGTCAAAATTTAGGACCATTCCCCAAGTTTGCACTGCTGGGGCAACAGGAGAAACAGATCCACTGATCCGAGTGCTTCAGATTAATAGAGTCAGAGAGAGAGAGAGCTGGATTACCATTGGAAAATCAAAGAGATTTTGTTGGGAAGGACGCCCGGCCTCCATTCTACCAGCATTGCTGCCTAATAGTGAGACGTGGAGCATATCCGCCTCTGTATCATTAATGAATCTCACCAAAAGGATCACAGCAAAGTGTTTTATGGGTATGTGTGACTACAACCTTAACCAGTGAGGAACAAGATCTGAGAACAAGTGTAAGAGGGGGTCTCAGAATGATACGCCTCTGTAGCATTAATGATATTACAGCCTTAACCAATGGGGAACAAGATCTGAGAACAGGAGTAAGAGGGGGTCTCAGAATGATACGCCTTTGTATCATTAATGGTATTACAACCTTAACCAATGAGGAACAAGATCTGAGAACAAGAGTAAGAGGGGGTCTCAGAATGATACGCCTCTGTAGCATTAATGATATTACAACCTTAACCAATGAGGAACAAGATCTGAGAACAAGAGTAAGAGGGGGTCTCAGAATGATACACCTCTGTAGCATTAATGATATTACAACCTTAACCAATGAGGAACAAGATCTGAGAACAGGAGTAAGAGGGGGTCTCAGAATGATACGCCTCTGTAGCATTAATGATATTACAACCTTAACCAATGGGGAACAAGATCTGAGAACAGGAGTAAGAGGGGGGCTCAGAATGATACGCCTCTGTAGCATTAATGATATTACAACCTTAACCAATGAGGAACAAGATCTGAGAACAAGAGTAAGAGGGGGTCTCAGAATGATACGCCTTTGTAGCATTAATGATATTACAACCTTAACCAATGAGGAACAAGATCTGAGAACAGGAGTAAGAGGGGGTCTCAGAATGATACGCCTCTGTAGCATTAATGATATTACAGCCTTAACCAATGAGGAACAAGATCTGAGAACAAGAGTAAGAGGGGGTCTCAGAATGATACGCCTCTGTAGCATTAATGATATTACAACCTTAACCAATGAGGAACAAGATCTGAGAAGAGGAGTAAGAGGGGGTCTCAGAATGATACGCCTTTGTAGCATTAATGATATTACAACCTTAACCAATGAGGAACAAGATCTGAGAACAGGAGTAAGAGGGGGTCTCAGAATGATACGCCTCTGTAGCATTAATGATATTACAGCCTTAACCAATGAGGAACAAGATCTGAGAACAAGAGTAAGAGGGGGTCTCAGAATGATACGCCTCTGTAGCATTAATGATATTACAACCTTAACCAATGAGGAACAAGATCTGAGAAGAGGAGTAAGAGGGGGTCTCAGAATGATACGCCTCTGTAGCATTAATGATATTACAACCTTAACCAATGAGGAACAAGATCTGAGAACAGGAGTAAGAGGGGGTCTCAGAATGATACGCCTCTGTAGCATTAATGATATTACAACCTTAACCAATGGGGAACAAGATCTGAGAACAGGAGTAAGAGGGGGTCTCAGAATGATACGCCTCTGTAGCATTAATGATATTACAACCTTAACCAATGAGGAACAAGATCTGAGAACAAGAGTAAGAGGGGGTCTCAGAATGATACACCTCTGTAGCATTAATGATATTACAACCTTAACCAATGAGGAACAAGATCTGAGAAGAGGAGTAAGAGGGGGTCTCAGAATGATACGCCTTTGTAGCATTAATGATATTACAACCTTAACCAATGAGGAACAAGATCTGAGAACAGGAGTAAGAGGGGGTCTCAGAATGATACGCCTCTGTAGCATTAATGATATTACAGCCTTAACCAATGAGGAACAAGATCTGAGAACAAGAGTAAGAGGGGGTCTCAGAATGATACGCCTCTGTATCATTAATGGTATTACAACCTTAACCAATGAGGAACAAGATCTGAGAACAGGAGTAAGAGGGGGTCTCAGAATGATACGCCTTTGTAGCATTAATGATATTACAACCTTAACCAATGAGGAACAAGATCTGAGAACAAGAGTAAGAGGGGGTCTCAGAATGATACGCCTTTGTAGCATTAATGATATTACAACCTTAACCAATGAGGAACGAGATCTGAGAACAGGAGTAAGAGGGGGTCTCAGAATGATACGCCTCTGTAGCATTAATGATATTACAACCTTAACCAATGAGGAACAAGATCTGAGAAGAGGAGTAAGAGGGGGTCTCAGAATGATACGCCTTTGTAGCATTAATGATATTACAACCTTAACCAATGAGGAACAAGATCTGAGAAGAGGAGTAAGAGGGGGTCTCAGAATGATACGCCTCTGTAGCATTAATGATATTACAACCTTAACCAATGAGGAACAAGATCTGAGAACAGGAGTAAGAGGGGGTCTCAGAATGATACGCCTCTGTAGCATTAATGATATTACAACCTTAACCAATGGGGAACAAGATCTGAGAACAGGAGTAAGAGGGGGTCTCAGAATGATACGCCTTTGTAGCATTAATGATATAACAACCTTAACCAATGGGGAACAAGATCTGAGAAGAGGAGTAAGAGGGGGTCTCAGAATGATACGCCTCTGTAGCATTAATGATATTACAACCTTAACCAATGAGGAACAAGATCTGAGAACAAGAGTAAGAGGGGGTCTCAGAATGATACGCCTTTGTAGCATTAATGATATTACAACCTTAACCAATGAGGAACAAGATCTGAGAACAAGAGTAAGAGGGGGTCTCAGAATGATACGCCTTTGTAGCATTAATGATATTACAACCTTAACCAATGAGGAACGAGATCTGAGAACAGGAGTAAGAGGGGGTCTCAGAATGATACGCCTCTGTAGCATTAATGATATTACAACCTTAACCAATGAGGAACAAGATCTGAGAAGAGGAGTAAGAGGGGGTCTCAGAATGATACGCCTTTGTAGCATTAATGATATTACAACCTTAACCAATGAGGAACAAGATCTGAGAAGAGGAGTAAGAGGGGGTCTCAGAATGATACGCCTCTGTAGCATTAATGATATTACAACCTTAACCAATGAGGAACAAGATCTGAGAACAGGAGTAAGAGGGGGTCTCAGAATGATACGCCTCTGTAGCATTAATGATATTACAACCTTAACCAATGGGGAACAAGATCTGAGAACAGGAGTAAGAGGGGGTCTCAGAATGATACGCCTTTGTAGCATTAATGATATAACAACCTTAACCAATGGGGAACAAGATCTGAGAAGAGGAGTAAGAGGGGGTCTCAGAATGATACGCCTCTGTAGCATTAATGATATTACAACCTTAACCAATGAGGAACAAGATCTGAGAACAAGAGTAAGAGGGGGTCTCAGAATGATACGCCTTTGTAGCATTAATGATATTACAACCTTAACCAATGAGGAACAAGATCTGAGAAGAGGAGTAAGAGGGGGTCTCAGAATGATACGCCTCTGTATCATTAATGATATTACAACCTTAACCAATGAGGAACAAGATCTGAGAAGAGGAGTAAGAGGGGGTCTCAGAATGATACGCCTCTGTAGCATTAATGATATTACAACCTTAACCAATGAGGAACAAGATCTGAGAAGAGGAGTAAGAGGGGGTCTCAGAATGATACGCCTTTGTAGCATTAATGATATTACAACCTTAACCAATGAGGAACAAGATCTGAGAAGAGGAGTAAGAGGGGGTCTCAGAATGATATGCCTCTGTAGCATTAATGATATTACAACCTTAACCAATGAGGAACAAGATCTGAGAACAGGAGTAAGAGGTATCATCAGAACCGAAGATGAGATGGAGAACGTCTGGGGAGAATGAGCGATGACAAGTGGTCAGCCCCAGAGTACCACTAGAATGTGTGCAGTGTCAGGGAAGAAGGAGGAAGACCTACAGCTCATTGGGACTTTGCTGTGTTGAGTTTATGGGAGGACTGGGACCAGATTCCCCCAAAAGAGGCAGGCCTAGATGGCCTGCAATCTGTATTATGTGTGTGTGTATGGGGAGGGGAGATCACAGGTGTGTGTGTGTGTGTACGAGCATGTGTACATGTGTGCACACACATTTGTGAATGAAGCTGCACGATGCAAAGAGCAGTAGTCATTTCTTGTTATAGCATTGTGGCGTAAGTCTCGGAGTTCAGAACATAATTTAAACTGCAGCCTTGCTGCTTACTGGACTTTCAGAGCATTAAAAAGTTTCCTCCTCAAGTCCTTCCTCCAGTGAGGATTTTCATGCTAATTTAGGAAGCCTAATTAAAGCTGCACATTCATTAGTGTCCCGACTAGCATCCATGGAAGAAAGGGTCCGCAGCGGGCCCGTGGGGCTGGCAGAGCTCACTCAGGTCACTCAGGGACCCCACTTGGTGCCCAAAAAGAGAAATGACTCTTTGTTCTTTGTTTGACAACGCCTGGCAAAATATGTATGTGCAGGAAGCCAGAAAGATGTCCGTCAAGTTGAAATTTGGCACTGAAAATAAGGCCAAAAAAGTTTTTAAAATAGAAACAAAAATCAAACCCAACTTCTCCATCTGTATGTGTGATCCAAAAAATGGAAACAAAAATCAAATCCAATTTCTCCGTCTCTATGATCATGGATCGACCTTCTACTTGTCTCAATGAATGAATAATGGCATTTATTAAGCATTTACTGTGTACCAAGCGTTGGGCCTGTAGTGATACAAAATCAGTCCCTGCCTTCGAGGGGCTTCTATCGTAATGGAAGTGACACGTCCATAATGATGACCTGGCCCCGGAGGATGGAGGGGAGGGAAGTGGGGGGGGGGGGGCAAGGCCTTTCCTGAAACAGTATTTGAGCTCATTGAATTAAGGTTCTCAGAGCAGGAGCTGGAAAGCTGGTGTGGTGGGACAGGGCAGAAAAGGAGTCAAAGAGACAGCAGGCTGGACAGATGGGTGGGCCCTTAGCTTGGGTGCACAGTGTGAGTTTGTCCCTCTTATTCACTGCTAAGGAGGCTTGGGCCCCAGTGGAACTGAGGCAGAGTGTGGACTCTGGGCTGGGTCTAAGGGTCTGAACTACAACTAGTGAGGAGGGTTTGATGTTCCCCCTACCCCAGGTCCAAAATGAAAGAGCTTATCCTCTGCCCTTCATTTCTGTGGATATCCATCTTGGATCAAAACTTCAGAACCAGCCCGTCACTGGGCCTTCGCCCAAGCTGTTCCCTGTGCCAGAAATGCTCTCCCTTCTTACCTCAACCTCTTGGAATCCCCCTATACACACACACACACACACACACACACACACACTCTCACACACAAACACACACACACACAAACACTCACACACACACACACACACTCTCACACACACACACACTCACACACACACACAAACACACACACACACACACTCACACACACACACACACAAACACTCACACACACACATTCTCTCACACACACAAACACACTCACACACTCTCTCTCACACACACAAACACTCACACACACACACACACTCACACACACACACACACACACACACATTCTCTCTCACACACACACACAAACACTCACATACACACACATACACAAACACACTCACACACACACAAACACACTCACACACACACACTCACACACACAGACACTCACACACACATACACACACACACACTCTCTCTCACACACACACACACACACACACTCACACACACACACTCACACACACACACACAAACACTCTCACACTCACTCACACACTCTCTCACACACACACAAACACACACCCCCCTCTCTTTATTTCTGTCTGTCCGTAGTGTTTCCTTGTCCGTGCCCATGTCCTCCCTTCCATCAGGCTCCAAGTCTCAGGGGCAGCAGCTGTTTCATTTTTGTCTCTGTGTTGCCTCTGACAGGCACAGGAGGTTCTTAATATAAAGTTTGCTCAGCTTACTTGAACTGAATCCATAAAAGCCCCAACTGGTACCTACTCCTGATTCCAGGACTAAAAATAGCAGAGCTGGGTGTGGGCCAGAAGGGGCCCGAGGGAGTCCGATCACATACTCTCAGGCCTGGAAATAGAATGGTGTCCGGGCATTTTATTAAAGGCCTATCACAGGATCGAGAAAGCAGGCCCAGAATGCGGTGGAAGGTCAAACCTGGAATGGGGTCCAAGAGCGGAGGCCCAGAAACCCTCTCTCCCTCCCTGCCCCCCTCCCTGCCCCTGGATCAGGTCAGAGAACAATAGGAGCATTCCTACAGCTGGGACATCCAAGGTGGGCACTTTGATTTCTGTCTCTGGTTAGTGGCTGATCTAGAGAGAAAGGCCCCAGAGCTTCCCCAAGGGAGCTCGGCCTCCACCTCCGCACCGTTAGGTCCCAGGCCCTAGAGATACAAACCCAAGGATGGATGGGGCTGCCCCAAGGAGCCTCCGTTCTGCAGGAAGAAAGCTCACCTTCACCGAAGAAGCGAATCGACCAAGTCTGCAGGGCAAGCACAGAGTAACTGGGGTTGGCAGCAGGCGCCAGCTCCCGGGGGCAGCGGGCAAAGCTTTGAGAAGGCGTTGGCAGCAAGGCCGAGACTTGCTCCAAGCCCAGGGCTCCAAATGGGAGGAAAGAGAAGGGAAGCACGTCTCAAGTGAGACCTGCACTGTCCCTGGAGCCAGGCAGGGTCCGGGAGCTGCTGCCTGAGTTCCCGTGCTCGCCTCAGAGGGTAGGACGAGAGGAGGAGGGGGGAGGCTGGGGAGGAGCCGGGGGACGGTCCCCTTTTCTCAGGACTGCTCAGCCCGGCCCCCATAGACCCCACAGTGGGACATGTGGACCAAGCTCGTGGAGCATTTGGGGCCCCCAACTCAATCCCAAGCCCCAGATGGGGAAGCAGGGCCCCCTGGGGGAAGGAGGGAGGTTGGTAGACTTCAAGCTTATAGTGTGGCAACCAAAAGCCTTCATGGCTGCCTGCACGAAGAAGGCTGGCAGCCCCGAAGCCCAGAGCGGGCAAGGTTTGGGACCAGAGAGCACCCCTGCTTTGCAGCGGCCCTGCGTGACTTGGGGAGGAGTCATGTCACCCCTCTGGACCTCAGTTTCCTCATCAGTAGAATGAGGCTATTGGATGATTCGTGCTCGAAGGGCTCTTCCAAGTCGCAATCCCACCTTCTGCAAGAGGCCTTTCTCGGTGCTTCCCTTCCAGTCAGGCCCGGTGGCTTCTCTGAGATCACTTCCATCAGCTCTGGCTAGGTCTTCGCTGTCCCTGGTGACTGGCCTGCTCTCTCACCCAGCAAAGGGAGCTCGATGAGGCCACGCGCCATATCGTTGCCTTTCGTGCATCCCCAGCACTTGGCACCGTGCCTGGCATACAGTAGGTGCTTAATAAATGAATCCTCACTGCCCGAGGCTACAGGATTCTAAGTCCTAAGCAGAGGACAGCCCACTCTCCTCTCCTCGTTCAGACCACTCCGGGGGTCGGCGTGATGTTTCATTCGAGCCTCTGCACTGATGGACGCTAATAAAATAGTGTTTAGTGGCGGGTGACCGGGTGAAGGGCCTTGGGCCCGGCCCAGAGGAGGATCAGCTCGGGAAGCTCTCGGATAAACGCCCTCGAGAAGCCTGCAAGGGGAATGTGATCTGACTGGCTTTGGCCGGCCTGGGCCCTGCCCTCCCAGGAGGTGAGCCCAGGCTGTTTGGCCCCTGAGGACAGAACCAGGAGCAGGCACAGGGCAAACCTCCCCAGGAGTCTCCTCCAGAGCCTTACGGGTTGCTTCAAGCACTCTCTGCTGCATCCGCCCTTGCTGTTCTGTCTTTGTGGGGGGCTCTGCCCCTAGCCTGAGATTCACCTGAACAGCTCAGCCACCTCAAAGCCTCCAAGGCCAAGGCATGACCAGGCCGCTTGATGGTACAGTGGGAGGAGCTTTGGACCTTCAAGCCTGCCTCAGATATTGGCTAGCGGCGTGAGCCTGAGCAAACCCTGGAATCAGCCTCAATTTCCTCATCTGTAAAATGGAGATAATAATAGCACCTACTTCCCAAGGTTACTGTGAGGATCAAATGAGATCATGCATGTAAAGAAACAATTGCAAACCTTCAAGTGCTATATAAATTCTAGCTACCATCATCATCATTACCATCACCATCATCATCATCATATCATTGATCACCATCATCACCATCATCATCACCATTGTCATTATCATCATCATCACTATCATCATCATCATCATCCTCATCATCACTATCACCATTAACAGATCATCATTATCATCATCATCACCATCACCATCATCACCATCATCATCATCATCATCATCCCCCCAATTAGTTAGCATCTCTCTTCCCAGCTCTTCCGTATGTTCTCATCATTGTTCATGTTGCTTCCCTTAGTAGAACAGAAGCCTCTTGAGAGCAAGAGTAGCTTTGGGTTTTACCTCACAGAGCTCCTTGTCCACAGTAAGTGCTTAATGTGTGCTCGTTGACTCTAATTGAATCCTGGCTGGGGATGTCACCTAGGGAATCCTTGTCCAGCTGCGCGTTGGACTGAACAATCTCTGCCCTCGCTCTGACTGAGCCAGGGATCCTGAATCGGGAGTGCTCCCTCCATCCCTGGCACCGCGTGGCTGCCCATGGCCCCAAATGCCCCGCTACTGCTCGGGGCACTCGCCTCCCAGGAGAGATGGAGCACTTAAGAGTCGTCTCCTTGGCGGGACTCCACCCAGCTCACACCCGCCTGCTGGCATTTGCTCCAGTTAGCTTCCATCTTTCCGGGTCACGGCTGATCTGTGAGCTGCATCTGAAGTCGTGTTTCTTTGGCCACGGCCATCACCCGCTGCTTCCTTAGGGGGTTCTTGTATCTGAACTCGGTCGGCGCTTATTTGTGTGCTCGTCCTTTCCCTTAGTGGGCCGGAAAGGCTTTGTGAGCAGGGATTGGCCATCCCCAATGCCCAGCCACATGGCAAGGGCCCCAAAGGATCGGGCTGGAAGTCAGCCACGTGGCTACCAATGGTCTCTCAGGATGGGTGACGTCTCAAGGGCTCCCTTTCACCCATTCTGGCAGGTTCAATTTGGGAGGATAAATTCTTGGACTCCCTCACCCCCCCTTCTCCAATTCCGGAAGGTACAGTCTGCCTGTGCTTTACGGTTCCCTGTGCACTGATGGGTCCTCTCTCTCTTTCTCTTCTCTTCTGTCTCTTTCTTTTCACTCTGTCTTTGTCTCCCTCTTCTCTCTTTTCTCTTCTCTCTTTTCTCTTCTCTCTTTTCTCTTCTATTTCTCTTCAGTCTTTTCTCTTTCTTCTCTCTTTTCTCTTCTCTCTTTTCTCTTCTCTTCTGTCTCTTTCTTTTCACTCTGTCTTTGTCTGTCTCCCTCTTCTCTCTTTTCTCTTCTCTTCTGTCTCTTTCTTTTCACTCTGTCTTTGTCTGTCTCCCTCTTCTCTCTTTCTCTGTTTCTCTCTCTTCTCATTCTATCTTCTCTCTGTTTCTCTTTCCCCCTTTCCCTCCATCTCGCTGTCTCTATATTTGGGTCTGTGTGTCTCAGTTCTTTCTGTCTCTGTCTGTCTCTCTTCTTCCCTCCATGTCTGTCTGTCTCTGTGTCTCTATTTCTGTCTTTATCTCTCAGTTCTGTCTCTGTCTCTCTCCCAACGTCCTTCCCTTCACCGCTCTGCCTGCCTATATTAACGTTTTTTCTCTGGACCTGAGATCCCCAACCCGCAGCCTCAGACTCGGGGAGGACGGCAGCCCCATCCTCCTGAGGCCTCCTCAGTGTCCGCAAGCGCTCTTCCACTGTTTCCTTGCATCAGTCGAATGAGGGAAAGGCGCCTGCCGCCCCCTCTCCAGCCCCATCACTGTCCCAGGGACATGGCCCTGGAGTAGTCAGTCTGCCTCGGACGGCTTTTCTTTTTGTGTGAGCACATCTCATCGGCCCTACCCTCTTGCCTCGATCCCATAAGTCCTCCGCTCCGGCTCCTAACGTACAGCTGTGTTTCTTTCAGCCCCTGGCGGGACCCGCATAGACGATGGGGACAAAACCAAGATGACCACCCACTGTGTGTTTTTTGCCGTCGAAGACCACGACGCCATCAGAAACTACGCTCAGGTCAGGCCCGGGGGAAAAACTGGGGATGGTCAATGTCTGGGGGGGGGAGGGGGGAGCCGAGACCCCTGGGAGGGCAGGGCAAAGAAAGCCTCCGCTGGCCGAGTCCCCGAGCGCTTCTCCGGGGGCCCTGCGTCCCCTTCCCCGGTGGGAGGCCAAGGAGTACTGGGCGGGGGTCCTGCTCGGTGAGTCAGTTTCTCCAGGGAGCCGCTGTGCCGTCCCCCGTTTCCTCACCTGCTCTATGAAGCAAGAGTGCGGCTGTTAGCCCGAGGCAGACGAGGCGGAAGGATTCCATAGCTGAGCATTTCGGGGCGGGGTTGGGTTCAAATTCTGCCTCCCTGCACTCTGGCTGTGTGACTAGGGAGGGGCGTTGGCAGGCCGTCATTCCATTTTAGATGGAGAAAGAGAGAGAGGGTGGGCTTTGTGTTTTTCTCAGTAACTGGGTGCCCAGCGAGGGCCTCACTTGCCAGGACTCGGTCCCCAGGGCTTTCCTCCATCCTTTCCTAGTGGCAGAAGGGGGTGGGCCACTGACCGTGGTCACTGCAGGAGATCCTCCTCCGTTTCTTTCTGGCATTGGGTGTGGAGGGTCTCAGGCCTCTCAGTGAACAGATGCCCGGCCTTCGGCCAGCCCAGCCGGCTCTCGGCTTCCCTTCCTCCTTTGTGGTCCGTCCTTTGTCATGATTCTTAGAACTTTCCCAACTAGGGACGCTGCTTCTGGTCAGTGTAGGGACAGTGAGAGCTTTCCTCTTTCCATTCCGCCTTGTCCGGGTCTTGGGGAAGTCAGTGGGATGAAGGTTCCACTTCCAAGTGGCAAAGCCTGGGCTCCGCGCTGCCGGCCTCGGCTGGGGCTTCACTTGGCATTCGATGCTCTCCTGCTTAGGGAAAAGGAGCCATTTCCCAGGCAAGGCTCTCATACGATATAATCTGTGAAGAACATAGTCATCTCCAGAAGAAGCCCGACTTCTCTGTGTGGCACAGTGGTTAGACCGCTGGGGCTGCAGTCAGAAATCCTGAGGTCCACTCTGACCTGAAACACTTTCTAGCTGAGAGTAAAATGGCTACAAAGGAGAAGGGCTGCTATATGATGAGGGCTGGGGCTTGTTCACTTGGGCTCCAGAAGGCAGGACTAAGGAGGGATGGGGGGGAAGATGCAGAAGCAGATGTCAAGTTGGGGAAACCAAGGCAAAGCAGTCATGGTCCTTGTCTCTGAGGAGGTTGCCCAGATGCTCTGAGACCTGAGACAGCTGCAGGTGGTGGGAGGGTCCAGGTGTGTGGAAAATTACTTCATCCCTGGACTTTGACCCCCCAGTGATGAGCCTCTCAAAGCCTCAGTTTCCCCATGGGGAAGGGGATGCTGCTGCTGTACTGTCCTAGACTGGTTATAGAGAAGGCTCTGACTTAAAGTGTGGGAGAAGCGACATGAAGGTCTTCTCCCTTCCGAGGCCTTTGAAATTCACGTGCTTCTGTCTAACATCATCGTTATCTTGCAGGTCTTCAACAAGCTCATTAGGCGATACAAATATTTGGAAAAGGCGTTTGAAGATGAAATTAAAAAGGTAATTTCTGATATAGAAATTGGTTCCCGTGAAAGCCCGGCCGCTGATCCAGGCTCCCGGGGTGTTTGTGCTTGAGTAGGGGGGTTTTCACTGCGACAGATCGCAGGGGTCCGAAGGCCCTTTCGTTTCCTCAGCCTGAGGAAGCCTGTCCGTCCACGCAGATCTGGGCCGTTTAGGAGTCAGTGGGTGCACGCGGTTTGGTCCTACAGCCGTAATCAGCAGAGCTGGGATCTGAGCCCCGCGCTCTAGTCGCTGCGCCGTCCTACCTCCACATCCAGCATGGATTCGGTCATTGCTATTGATCCCGCCCACAGAGTAGTTGGCTCTGAAGGGACGGCCGGGGAGCTCAGGCCTGGGCTTCAGAGAACTTCAGGTCTCAAGTCTTTTGGGTATCCAGATAATTACCAAGAAATATGGTTCCTTCCATGTCAAAGAAAGCCGGGGCCTGAGCAGGGTGTGGGTTAAGGGACGGGGCTTCCTCGGCCTAGCTGGACAGCGCGCCTCGTTTAGTTAGCGAGGGTGGTCCGAGTGGGAGGGGTCGTCTTGTTCTTGTTGTTAAGGGGAATTGGATGGAGGCGAGGCACAAGGGAACACGGGCGATGGAAGGAAGGAGCTCCATTTAGATCCCAGCTCTGCTGCTGAATTTCCTCTGTGGCGCAGGCACTTTGCACCTAATCTTCCTTTTCTGCAAAGTGAAGGGGTTCCCTCCAAACCCTGGAGGATTCCTCCAGCGAATCAGGCAGCCCAGAGGCTTTGATGCCATGGTGGTGTAACCCTCCAGGTGCAGAGCCCACTGAAAGCCTAAGCAGACACAGCCACTGAAAGCCTAAGGCAGACACACCCTCTGCTCCAAGGGGCACAGCCCCGGGGCTTGGCCCATGTGGCCATCGCCCCAGGCCTTCTCTCTGCTGACCCGTTGGTCTGATTGGAGGTTTCTCGGTTTGACCCACAGCTCCTCCTCTTCCTCAAAGCCTTCTCAGAAACGGAGCAGACCAAGCTGGCCATGCTCACGGGCATCCTGCTGGCCAATGGGACGCTGCCAGCCACCATCCTCACCAGCCTCTTCACTGACAGTATAGTCAAAGAAGGTAATTCCTCTCCTCATCGCCAGGAAGAAAAGGGAGTCACCAGGGACTCGGGCGCTGGGACAAATCTCGGCGTTTTGGCCCCGATCTGGGATTTCATTAATGTGTGAGAAATTCAAAAGCAAAAATTAAATGGTCCTTGGCTTCTGGGACCCTTCTCATTGAAGGAACATAAACAGGAAAAGGAGCCCCCTTGGGAACCAGTGCCGGCCCATAGCCTCATGCCCACAGCAGCTTCAGCTCTTCCCGAGACTCCTCCTTCCCCTCGGCCTTCTGGGCCCCAGGAGACCCAGCACTGACTGACACGGCTCAGCTCGGTTCCACAGAGATGCAGTCCCCGGAGCAGGGGACGACCCAGTCACTGCTTAGTGCCCAGGGCTCAGCAGAACCTGTGGGCACCTGGAGCGGGGGTCTCTGGGCCGGAGGCCGGCGGCACTTTCCCCAGGAATCGGCAGCGATCCCAGCCATGCTGTGCCAGACACACTGAGGACGTTAAAGCAAAGCTGGACAGAGAGGTCTGGCTCTCGTGGCTGGAAACGCTGGGCTCCAATGGACAGCAGGCCTTCGCTAAACTTCTGTCTGCCCCAGGTCCTCATTACTAAAGAGGTGGCTCAGTGGGCTTTGAGATTGTGCAGCTCCACACTGAGCGGGAGGACACAGACAAGAGGAAAGTGGTCCCTCCCCTGAAGGGGTGTGTGTGTGTGTGTGTGTGTGTGTGTGTGTGTGTGTGTGTGTGTGAAAGAGAGACAGAGAGGGCTGCCTTGTTCCTGTAGGTCCCAGTCACTGAGACCTTTGCTTTTGAGCTTCTGAAAGTCTCCTCTCATTTATACCTGGGGGTAATTTCAGGTGGCTGGGTTATGTCAGATTTGGTCTAAACTGTCCCCTTATTAAGGTCTTATGGAAAGCAGGTGGCAGAGTGACTGGGCCAAGCCACGCCGGTGCTCCCGGGCTCCATCCCTCTCCCCCCTTCTCCAAGGAGTGCCTCCGGTTCCTGCGCCCAGCCCCTCTCCCAGACTCAGGGCCCTCCCTCAGGAGGCCTTTTTTGGTCCTTCTCTCCCCACGCCCTCGGGGCTTTCCCCAAGTTCCCCTGAATATGTTCCCTCTGTATATGTCATACAGCCCCTTCCCAGTAACCTCCCTGCGGTCCGGCACTGGTTCACTTCTGTCCTTTTGTTCCTGCGTCCGGCATCTTCTCGGGACACGGTTCTTGGTACCCAGTTCTCGATACTCAGGTAGTGCTTGATAAACCAGTGGATTCTGGACACTCGGAGGAAGGCCTCTGCTTTCTCAGAGACTTTCCCTGCTGAAGCCAGACTGTGAGGCTTTGCCGGGTAGGGAGCAGGCCACCAGCCTGACCCGGGACGGCCCCCCTCTTTCTCACGGGTTTCCCTTTACGCTTTCTCAGGGATCGCGGCCTCCTTTGCGGTGAAGCTCTTTAAAGCCTGGATGGCCGAGAAAGATGCGAATTCTGTTACCTCTTCTTTGAGAAAAGCCAACTTGGACAAGAGGTTACTTGTAAGTACGGCGGGACTGTCCGCCTGGTGGAACCGTGGGAGGTGGGGGTCATGGGCTCACTCACCATGCTCAGCCCGGGAGATCCCAAAGGGCTTTCAGGAAGCCTCCCTATCGCTCATCCTTGACATATGTGGGGAAACTTGGGATTCATCATCCCACGCCATGAGCTTGGAGGAGTGGGCCAAGAGTGGAGCCCTACAGTGCTGTGTTCTTCAGCCGGGGGGACTAGCTTGTTTTAAGTCAAAGCCAGTGAAAATCGGAGGGAACCTGACGTAGAGAAAGGGTCTCCCTGGAGATGTGGACATGCTTGTTGAAATGTTGCCGGCATTTGGAGGAATCACAAACTCGTAGGAGTTTTCGGAAGAGCAATCTGGCCATAAGCATTAAAAGGCCTAAAAATCAGCTCTTGATTCTATTTCTGAGAATATAGCCTAAAAGTGTGATCAAAACCAATGAAAAACGAGAGCTATCGGTGTGCGATTTTCAAAACAGAATCATCCGTAATTGCCAAAAAATATATATTAAAAAACTAAAAACAACAGCAATTCCCAAGAGGAGATTGTCTGAATAAGTTGTGGCCCGCCACGTTAGTGCAATCTTAGCAGGAAATTAAACCCCCAAAGTCAGAGGAAAATAAAGAGCTATGGCACGAGTTCCCAGAGATATGGCAGAGCCGAACGGGCTCATGGAGGGGCACAGATGTCAATTCTAACAATAACTCTTTGAGAAAGAGAATCCTGAGAGAGACTTGGAGAGAACAATGGAAGAGGCAAAAAATTGGATGTACTGAATTTAATTGATTTGAGACAACATGCACACAATGAAGAAGAAGAAGAAGGAGAAGAAAGGAGTAAGAACTAATTTAATGAATTGTGCTGATAATACAGATTTCATGCATAAAATTTCCCAGTATCATTAAATATTATGATAATTAAATATAATAAATACCTCTGGAACCAGCAAGTACATAGAATTGTTCTGTGGCTCAATCCATCTTTATCCAAGTCACTCTCACGGATCATGAGGAGTCTCCCCAAGGATCTGCCCTCCCCTCTTCTCTCCTCTCTTCTCTGTCTGCAGTACATGATCGCCTCACCTCCCATAGGCTTAATAGCCGCTCTGTGCAGACGACTGTCCCATCTCTTTCTTTGACCCAAGCTGGATCTTGAATTCAGCCATCTTTTGGGCATCTTGACCCGGCTCTTCCATGGGCATCACTAACTCACAGGTCACAGACAGAGCTTCCTGCTCTCTCCCCTCCTCCACATTGGCCTTTTATTATCAGGATGAATAATGGGAGGCAGAGTGAAGGAAGCAGAATAAGCAGAATAAGGATTGAAAATAAAGCAGCGACTACAGGATGTGTACAATGGAGATTGTTGCCTCTATCCATGTTTGACTAAGTATGAGACATGGCAGGGAAGGATCCCAGCTCAGACGACAGCAATTCTGGCTGACGATCATACATGTATCTTTTATACCGGCTTTAGGAAACAAGTACAAGAGCTAGGAGTTCCCTAATAGGAGGGACTCCCATATGAAAAAATTCCTCCACCACAGCAGGTCGCTGCCTCATCTGTAATTTAGAGAATCACCAAGTGCCCTCAGCTTCCATGGGCTTAATGTGGTGAAGCAATGTATCCTCAGGCACAAAGAGCCACGATGTGTCCAAGGCTGGGCTGGAGGCCCAGGCTCTGAACTCTGGGCTAGTTATCTACCATACTACACTATCTCCTGTTGGGTGGTACAAATGAGAAATAATCAATGTTTATGAAATGAAGTCATTTGTAATCTTTTTGTTTTTCTTTTTGTTCTCTATATTAGAATACTTGCACTTGTCAAGGGAGATTTAGATAAAATTATACCTTTAAAAAATTCTGGAAGCATAGCCTAGAATTCTGGAATACTAGAAGAGCCAAAATCCAGCAGAGGGGAAGCCTGGCCTACAGAAAGCCCCTGGTGTGGGCCCCTCTGCTTTAGACCATCCTAACGGCATTCACAAGCAAAACTGGCTGAATGATGAGGGCTGTACGGTGGGCCAGGTTTGCCGGCATTTCGATGGCGAGCAATTCTCTTGGACCGCTTTTGTGTTTGGATTCGCGGCTCCCCTTGCTTATTCCTCCTGGTGACAGCCAACTTATTTTTTCTTCAGAAGAATGGAACAGAGATGGAACAAATAAAAGCTTTAAAAAATGAATTATTAACCTGTTATAAATCAACGTGCTTCTAATCACCTCTCCATGGAGGCATTTGACTTAAAGGACAGAGGGAATCTCACATCACCTTCTCAGTAACATTTCTTTTTGCAGTGCTGCTCTCTGATTTATCCCAGACAAGGTAGACCATTCTCATTTTCATTGTTAAGGTGTCTGCTTCCATACAATGAGAACCAACTACTCATTATAATGCTCCTTGGCTAACCTGGATGCAGTAAATCTTGTTGGACACAAAATACAAAGAACAAAGATTTGTTCTCAACCTGGTAAAAGATGGAAAGAGTTCCGGAGCTGGGGTCCGGGAAATGCAGCTTGAATCTTGGTTCTGGAATTTACTGCTTCCTCATTGGTAAATAAAGGAGGACGCCCAAGTGACCTCTAAGCAACTTGCCTTCCACCTCTAAGTTTCTGATCCTACAATGATGGAGTCCATTTGGACTTTTCTTTAGCTTTTCTTGTCTATTTACCTGTTGTGCTATGCCTCAGTTTCCCTGAATTATTATGCCCTGAATAGGGTTGTTTTAGCCCCACTCCTTTGTCCCTTGCCATTGAGACAAGTTGGAGAAGAGACTCTGAAATACCATTGAGTCATAAACTCCAGGTGCCTCATCACGATTCTTGCTGGGACAATTCCTCCTCTGTTTGAGTACTTCCCCTTGCCTCGCTGTCTATTGACCTCCATCCTGTCAGGACTAAGTTATGATCCTTCCCTGGAATTATGGCTTGTATCCTCGCCCCCTTACTCAGGCCATATATCCTGTGTAGCTAAAAAAAAAAAGTATTAAAGGCCTCTGCCTCAGTTGCTGAAGGCTAAATGCTTTGGACCACAGTCCCATTCACCCGGCTAGTCTTGGCTAGTCTTGGCTAGTCTCAATTCTCCACAATTAAACTGATTAAAACCAAGCCCTGTCTTGCCTCAGATTCTCCGGCATTAAATTGCTCCTTCCCTGCCAAGGGAAGGGCCAGTTTCATCCTTGTCTTTGTGTCTCTGCATCCAGCATATGCTAGATTGTTGTTTGTCCTTTGTTCTCGAAAAGGACCATGACATCGGGGAGGTGATGCTGTGACATGCAAGTACATGCAAGTAACTTGGGTTGAAGTGAGGGAGGGCCGTGCAAAGTCACCGGCCTCGCTTTCCCCTCCAGAGCCAGCTGGGTCCAGTGGCCAGAGAGAGATCGGGATGACTGGAGAGGGCCCCAGGTGCAAGCATGCTAGATGCTGTGGGCACTGTACCATCAATGAGCACTCATCGACTGGAGGAGGGACTCTACCCTGGGAAGGAGGCTTCCACTGGGGAGCAGATTCCTACACAGAAGCACCCATGGTACAGGGGATGCAACTTGAAGGCACAAGGGATCAGCTTTCAAGATATGTCAGGGGTAGGGAGGGTGCAAGGGCAAGTTCTGAAACTGTATTTTAAAAACCATAGAAAGTGTCATCAGAACAAGCCCAGGGAGAAGATACCAGCGACTCCCAAGCCCTAGATGTGCTTCCAATCTAGGCAAGCTCTTGGGGTCTCTGGATACCTTCCCGATATCCTGGATGACAACATGAACAGGATTTGGACTATGGCTTCCTACAGCTGTATGCCGGTAACAGAAAGATGCTAAAAATATCAGATCCAGCCCTATCAGCCCTATCAGCATTCGGAACCAAGTTGTTGAGGCAGGACAGGAGTCTGGCTTTTGCTGATTCCTAGGATTACGCTCCGTCCACCACAAGGTGCCATCTCTGTGTCCACAACTAGTCTGCAGCTGATCATCTCTAAGACAAGTCAAAGGGAGTGGGAGGAGACAGGGATTTTATCTTCTTTCCTCTGTCTTCCTCCCGGCAATCAGCTCCCAGGAGCTTCACTTTTCTGTCACGGGGCCGGCCCATTACAGGAATATCTGAGTAGGAACTGGCAGGCAGTTTTATCCAAGCCCATCCAGGAAGGACTGGGGACAAGCACTTCTTACATGACCTCTCGTTTGCATTCAGTTCACTCTGATTCATACCATCAACTGACTGACTGACTCAGTGAATGTGCTGAGAAATTGTTCTTAACTTGGTTTGTTCCTCATAAAACGTTGCCTCCTGATAAAGACATCAGGTGGAGAGCTTCTTATTAATTAAATTAACCGGGGCTATGGGGTAGCCCTCTAATCTCATCTGAGCGCAGCCTTCCCAAATTCTGTGGTTTGGGGGAGTTTCGTAGTTTTTAGAGCTCCTGGGCCCAAAGCAGCCTCTCTTCTCCCTCTTTTCCAGGAACTCTTTCCAGTTAACCGCCAGAACGTGGATCACTTTGCTAAATATTTCACCGAGGCAGGTCTGAAAGAGCTCTCTGATTTTCTCCGGGTCCAGCAATCCCTGGGTACTCGTAAGGAGCTCCAAAAAGAGCTTCAGGAGCGCCTCTCTCAGGAGTGCCCCATCAAAGAGGTGAGTGGCCAGGCTGGGGGCCCATGTGCCCGATGGGCTGAATCCGCCCTCGTGCTGCACATGGGGACTCCTGATCCGAGGGTGACAGACATGAACGGTGACATCCTACCTTCGCTTTAGAAAGAGCCAGATCAGGATGATCACTAAGAGACCCTCCTTTCGGAAGGACCTTCATTAATTAACCATCTTCTTCCAAGATCTTTCCTCTCTCAAGCTGTTTGTCCAATAGAACACCAGGGGGCATCACAGTGCAAGAGCCCAAGATGGGTCCCTTCAATTTGTCCAAGTTCAGTCGTACTTTAGGGTTGTTTCTGTATAAATGAGAGTAGCTATGTGTCTTATTCTCCGGGCTCTGCTCGCTTCATTCACTTGGTGTCTCATCAGTTCCCACGACTATTTTTCCCTGTATTTTCCTCAATCTCAAGGTCTTCATTTCTTTTAGCACAATAATATTCCTTTATATTTCTATATCACCATTTCTTTAGCTGGCCCCTCGCTTTACTATCAGGTCTTGTTTGTTTGTTTGTTTGTTTGTTTGTTTGTTTGTTTGTTTTTTTTTTTTTTTTTTTTTTTTTTTTTTACTTTTGCAAAAAGCCATATTGAGAATATCTTGGCATATTTGAGATCCTTGCCCTCACTGGGGTCAATGGCAGGACTGCTTTGTCCCAGGATACAGTGGGCCACAATTCCAAATTCTCCTCCAGAATGGTTAGTCCAATTCGCAGTTCAGTCACAGTATATTTATATTTTGACTTCTTCCAACACGTCCAGAGTGGATGAGCTGAACAAGCTCTGCTTGGGGGAGATGCCCATCTGGCGCAGAGCTGATGAGCTGGGACAAAGCCCCAGATGCCCCACCCTAGTTCCATTTCTCTCGGTGCACATAGCACGATTTCTCGTTGAGCAGTCCTTCTCAGGGAGCGCCGTAATTATCCCCACTCTGCTTCTGGGAAGTCTTTCTCCCAGCAGCTGCACGCGGGGCTGCCGGCCAGGACCCAGCACATTTATTTTGGGGCCCGATGGAGGCTTGCTCCCAGAACAGAACAATAGGGTTCCTTGCCTTCCGAGGCAGCGAGGGTGGAGAAGGACGATATGGAACGGTCTGGCCCCCCAAAGCCCCTGAGAGGCGAGGGACGTCTGGCAGGTGAGACGCGCCATCCCCGCCTTGCTCTGGCTCTGCTTCTCTCCCGTGGCAGATCGTGCTCTACGTCAAAGAGGAGATGAAGAGAAACGCTCTGGCGGAAACGGCCGTCGTCGGGCTCCTGTGGACGTGCGTCATGAACGCGGTCGAGTGGAATAAGAAAGAGGAGCTCGTGGCCGAGCAAGCCCTCAAGCACCTCAAGGTGAGGGGCGGCGAGGAGGGGGCCCTGGCTCCCTTCCCTATCCCGCCCCCAAGCCCTGTAGTCCGGGACTCCCCCGAAGGACCGTTGCTGCCCGCGGCCTCGGCTGCCTGGCTGACCCTCTGGTGCTCAGGCTTGTCTGCGCGCAGCGCGGCCTGGGTCCCCAAGCACGCTGGGAGGGCGGTGCCCCCGTTTCACAGATGAGAGAGCCGGGGCTTGCCAGGGCCCGCACCCAGGAGTGCCGGGGGATCCCGGGGCCGCGGAGCCGCCTGACGGTCTCTGTCCTTTCCAGCACTACGCGCCCCTCCTGGCCGCGTTCAGCTCCCAGGGCCAGTCGGAGCTGGTCCTGCTGCAGAAGGTGCAGGAGTACTGCTACGACAACATCCACTTCATGAAGGCCTTCCCCAAGATCGTGGTCCTCTTCTACAAAGGTGGGTGCTCCCGGGCCGGCGGCAGGAGAACCTCCCGGAGCAGGCGCCCGGGAGGGGGAGGGGAGGGTGTCGCGGCCCCGGGCTGCCACGTCCCGTGTCCCGTGACCCTTCCCAGACCACGAGGTTCGGGGTCCGAGGCTGGCCAGGCTTCCGCAGAAATGGCTCCTTCCGGGCGTTCCCACAGGCCAGTGCCCCGCGTGTCCGTCAGGCCGTGGTCACTGCCAAATGTCCTCGGGTGTCCAGCAGTTTGGGGGGGAGCAGCGCCCCAACTTTCCGTGTATGGGCTGGAAGGGGCTTCTCGCTGCTTTGTGGGGGAAGCAGAGGGACCGTGTCCTAGGAGCCCGAGGAGAAGGGCTAAGTGCTCTTCTGGGGCCATCGCGGGAAGAACCATTCTCAGATAAAGGGAGGGGCCACGGCAGGGGGCGCGGGGAGGGCCTTCTGGCCCTTTGTATCAGGTCATTGCCCAGCGGACGTTCCCCGCCCAGGACCCCAGGTCCCCAGCCCTGCGCTTCCCCTCCCGGGAGACGCCTCGGTCGGTCTGGGGGGATCGCACCTAGGACGCTGGGCCTGAACCCCGAAGGGGTCCTCATGTGGCAGGGAAACTGAGGTCCAGGAGACACTGCCCCGCCCCCCTTTTGGGAGAGCTCCCGCCCGTGGGACCCAGTAAGAACCCGAGCTCGCTTTACCTTGTGGCTGCAGCTTTGCTAAGGCTTCACCCAAAGCATCTCGTTTGGACGTCAGAGCAGCCCCAGGAGGGAGGCCCTGTTAGTGCCCTCCTTGTGCAGAGGAGGAAACTGAGGCAGACAGCGATGGTGTGGCTTGTGTCGCTGAGGGGCCGAGGCCTCCTGCAGCCTTCCCGCCCTTCCCCCCCACCTCTCACCACTCAGAGCTGCCTGGAGTCATCAAAGAGATCGATAAAAGTCAATGAAAAGGCAGCAGCGAGAGTGATAATAAAAGTAGCTAGAAATCAGGGGCGCTCTTCCTCGTGCATGTGCTGGCTCTTGGGATCCTCACAGCACCCTGGGGAGCAAGGTGCATTTATTCTTATTTTACAGGTGAGGAAACTGAGTCAGTCAGAAGTTAGGATGTTTCCAGAGTGAACATTTCTAAGTGTCTGAGGAGGGATTTGAACTCAAATCTTCCTGATTCCAAGTCCAACATTCTATTTATTGGGCCCCCAAGCTGCCGCCAGTGAAAGAATGAAAGAAGGGAGGGAGGGAGGGAGGAGAGAAGGAAAGGAATAGAGGGGAGGAGGAGGAAGGAAGAATGGAAGGAAAGAAAGAAGGAAGAGAGAGAGGGAGGGAGGAAGGAAAGAAGGGAGGGAGGGAGGAGGGATGAAGGGAGGGAGGGAGAGAGGAAGGAAGGAAAGAAGGGAGGAAGGAAGGAAAGAAGGGAGGGAGGGAGGAAGAAGGGATGAAGGGAGGGAGGGAAGGAAGGAGGGATGGAGGGAAGGAAAGAAGGAGGGAGGGAGAAAAGAAGAGGGAAGAAAGAAGGAGCACTACATGGAGAGTGGGTGGAGGGTTAATAGAGAGGATTGTCTGCATGCTTCCCTGTTCTGCTACCAGGTCGAGAACACTAAATAAAGGCCCGAGTTCAGTCCTTTGATCCTCTCTGGGGGATTTATAGCTTTCCATGGCAGAGGATGAAGGGCATGGAGGAACTGTCAGCTTCTACTCATACCTACAAGGACAAGAGGACAGAACCTGACAAATAGTCAAGTTTCCTGATTGGAGACAGGATCTGAACAGTCAGCCTCTGCTTCTTTGCCTCTCTCTGTCTCTGTCTCTCCATGCCTCCGTCTCTGTCTCTCTATCTCTGTCTGTTTCTCTCCGTCTCCATCTCTGTCTCTCTCTCTTTGTCTCTGTCTCTGTTTCTCTGTTTGTTTCCATCTCTGTCTCTCTCTTTGTCTCCATCTGTTTATCTTTGTCTCTGTCTGTCTCTGTCTCTCTCTGTGTGTCTTCATCTCTGTTTCTCTTTGTCTCTGTCTCTCCCTTCCTCCTTTCACCCTCTCCCTTTCTTTTTCTCTCAGGATATGATGAGAGGTGGGCTGCTAGAGTCTTTAGACCTTCTACGTGGTCTCTTCTGCTACTCTCTGTAAACCCCTTGCAGACAAAAGGATTATTTATCTTTGGTTTTATGTCTCCGGTGTCTAGCACACAATAGGCACTTAATAAATGCTTGTTGCTTGATGGATTGGTTACGGATGAACTCTAACTGTATACCCCATCACTACCACACGGGAGCTAAGCCTAAAGACAAGTTGGCAGTATAAGCCCCCCACAAATGTGTCTCTGGCCCTGCTGACACAGATCCGAGCCTGTGGCTTCTGCAAGCCCGCAGCTCTCCTGACTTTTCCCTGCCCACTGAGAATCCCTGCCATTTCCCAGGCCATCTTACAAACGAGAGATCTATTTTGCCACCCACATCTATAACGGTCGGACGTGGGCAGAGGGATAATGGCTCTGTTCCAGTCGTCTTGAAAGAACGTGGCTTCCTCTTCCAGACTTTGGTCTATACTCCTATTAAGAAAATCACCTCCCCCCTTCCTGTGGGTGTTCTGGGCATGGAGGTGATGCAGTGGAGTCTGGGCCTGGAGCCCAGAGGGAGCTTCCTGAGCTCAAATCGAGGCTCAGCCATTCCCTCACTATGTAACCCTGGGCAAGTCATGTCACCCTGTTTGCCTCAGTTTCCTCATCTGTATAAAATCCTGAACAAGGAAATGGCAAGCCACTGCAGCCTCTTTGTCAACCTTAAATTGGGTCACTGCTGGGAAAAGAGCATTCTGCATTTTGTTTTCTCTCATTTTTTTTTTCCCTTTTGGATCTGATTTTTCTTGGGCAGCAAGACAATTGTGGAAATATGTACAGAGGAATTGCACATGGTTAATATATATTAGATTACTTGCCCTCTTCCCCCAGGGATCTAGGTGTTTTCCTGAGCCAGGCTGATTCTCTTTGTTCGGGATGCATTTTGGTGATTCTGGTGCATCTCAGGAGACCCTGAAGATGTGCTCTGGGCAGCCCAGCACCGCCCTGCTGGACAGCTCCTCAGGCTCCTCTAGAGCCCAGGGATCCAAAACCAGTTGGGATCACCGAGGTCCATGGAGTTCAACCTCTTCGCAGCCCACCTGGGCTTCCTGAGCCCAGGGAGGCCCAATGAGCAACCCAGGACCACCCAGGCAGCATTTGAGTCCATTTCCTCTGATTGCCAAGTCCAACCAACAAGAAGTTGGATGCTTTTTGGTAAAAATATAAATATATATATATATATATTGCACATAATATGCGCATATATATATATAAAATCTCAAGAGTTAACAAGGAATATTAAGTGTTTTCAAGAGCTGTTTAGTTGGCTCTGATTTTTACATCCCCTTTTGCCATGGGATGATGCGAATAAAGCAGAGCCATAAGTATGAGGAGCTAGAACTAGATTGTTGGGAACCGCACTGGCTGGGGTGGGTGGGGAGGAAAGGAGTTAAAGGGAAAGTCTGTAGTAGAAAACCAAAAAATGATATTAACATTTAGTATAAATAAATAGACACTGAGGAAACACTGAGTCCTGGAAAGTTGGGGCAAAGTTGAGCCCCCCGGAAATTCCAGACCATACATTCTAGAGGAAGTGTGGAGTGTTTCAACTTTTGAGTTTCTCTTGTCTTGGGTTATCAGGATGTGAATTGTGTCTGGAAGTTCTTCCATCTGGCTTGGGGACTTTTTAATAAATGACCATCCCCTACAGAAACTATCTTATTCATGTGATTTTAATTACCTGTAATTTAAAAGAAAATCCCACAAACAACAAATCCTTTTCTATGTTCCAAGTAACTCAGCTCAAGCCCAAGTTGTGATTAGTTATCCCACTTTGTCAGATTGGATTACTGAACTGAGAACTTTGTGAGTGGCAGATGATAAAAATCTTTTCGTGAAATAATAGAGCTGTATGAAGGAATGAATTCTAATAATACTTCTTAGAGCTGAAAGAAAAGATGGCAATTGTTCCTTTGAGAAAGAAGCCGAGCTTTCTGTGCAACCTGTCCCTTGATTTGGATTTATTTTATTTTGAAGAACTAAATTTAGAAATAGGGAGACATTGTATTCTGCCCATTCTCTCACACACAAAGTTCTGTTTTTTATTACCTTCCCAGGTGTAGATTCATATATTTTCTCTCAAGTTGATAAATGGATCAGTTCAAGCTTATTAGTTTAAACTACTTTTTCTTTTAAATTATAGCTTTTTATTTTCAAAATGCATACATGGATACTTTTTGACATTCACTCCTACAAAATGCTGTGTTCTATTTTTTTCCCTCCCTTTAACCCCATATTCCAGTCGGCAGGTAATTTAATATATGTTAAACACGTTCAATTCCTCTATATATATTTCTACAATTATCATGCTGCACAAGAAAAAATCAGACCCAAAAGGGAAAAAATGAGAAAGAAAACAAAATGCAAGCAAAAAATACCCCAACAACAAGAGTGAAAATGCTATGTTGTGATCCACCCTCAGTTCCCACAGTCCTCTCTCTGCATGCAGATGGCTCTCCTCATCACACAATCATTGGAATTGGCCTGAATCACTTTGCTATTGAAAAGAACCACATCCATCAGAATTGATCATCATATAATCTTGCTGTTGCCATATATAACTATCTCCTGGTTCTGCTCATTTCACTTTAGGCTACTTTTTCAAACACTGTTATTCCCATGCTTCTGGGAAATGAAAAAAAAAAAAAACAAAAAACAAATCTTACCTTTGTAAATTCTAAACACCTATATAGAGGCTTCTAAAAGAGGTTTTGCACAAGCAATCAATTGGCAAGCATTGATCAAGTTCCTATCGTGTGCCGGGTGCCAAGCTAAATGCTTTCAAAGAAAGACCAAAATAAATTTCCCTCACAAACAACTTTAAAAAAAAAAAAGCCATTATTGTTGATTTATGTTGGTGTTTTGTGGGTCCAGCCAATGTGCCCGGATTTTATTAGTGGTACTTTTCAGCAAAATGTAGTTTCCCTGTTTTTACTTGTTTGCTTTTCAGTCTTTTGGTCATTTCTGACTCTTCATGACTGCACTTGGAGCTTTCTTCACAAAGATACTGGAGTGCTTTCCCATTTCCTTCTCCAGCTAATTTTTTAGATGAGGAAACTGAGGAAAATAGGGTGAAATGACTTATCCAGAGTCACACAGTTAAATGCCTAAGGTCATATTTGAATTCATGAATATGAATTTTCCTGACTCCAGGCCTGGCCCTCTCTCCACTGCACCATCTAACTGCCATGTTTATCTCTTCTAATTAAGGCTGTTTTTTACCATCTTTCTCTGAGATCGATGGCCTCTTGTATCTTTTTTTAAAAGATTCAAATGAAGCACAATAGATATGGTCACAGTACCTTGTTTTAACTCTGTGTGTGTCTCTCTGTTTCAACTGTGTTCTTTTTAAGCAGTATATTGTTGGGTTCTGCTTCCTAATCTATACCATTGTTGACTTCCATTTTCTAAGCAAGTCAAACCCATTCCTATTCTTAATCATGATTGTATATTTTGTTTTCCCCTCCCTCCTGTCTTCTTATGCTCTTTATTTCTTTCTCTTCCTCTCTTTCCTCCTTCCTTTCCTCCTTCCTTCCTTCCTTCCTTCTTTCCTTCTTTCTTTCCTTCCTTTTTTTTGTTTCCCACCCCCTCCTCTTAAAGGAGAAGATGGGGGTATAAGATGAGTGACTTCCTCATTCATACTCTAGATTTGCTGTAATCTGTTTCTATCCCCCAATTTTTTCTCTTTCCCTTGCTGAAAGTCCGAGATAATATTATGATTCTTTCTTTCCTTTTTTTTAACCCCTCTTCAAAAGCCATTCTCTTTACTTAGAGGTTTAATTTATTTGTTTAAAGCTAATGCCTCCCTTAATCTACCTTCTTTTTTATTTCCTCTGGACCCTTCTCTCCTGTCCTTCCTGTTTCCATGTTCTCTTTTCAGCTCTCTGTTCATTCTTTTCTCCTTTGACCAGGTTAGATGGGAACGAGATTCAAGTATCAATAACTTCTGTATCTTCTTCCTTGTCTTCACATCTGGGCACCTCAATTATGTGCAATCATTTTTTCTCTCCTTTCTCTCTTCTCTCCCACCCCTGCACTTCTTTTGTTCTTAATTTAAATTCACCCAAACCTAACAGAACCATTCCCAGGCTCCCTGTCTAGTCAGACTCTCTCTGTGACCCCTGATGAGCTTTATGAAAGTTCTGAAAGAATCATCTTTCCATATTAGAATTTAAACAGTTTGCCCTTATTTAATCCCTTGTGATTGCTTGCTCATGTTTACCTTTTTATATTTCCCCTGACTCCTATGTTTATATTTCAGTTTCTGCTCAGCTCCTTTGATCAAGAATAGATTTCCTCCCTTTCATAGAATATCCATTTTCCTCCTCTAAAATCATATTCTGTTTTTCTGTGTAAGCTATTCTTTCTTGTAAGACTAGATCTTTTGCCTTCTGGAAAATTGTATTCTGTGCTTTCTGCTTTTTAAGGGGTGGCTGCTAAGTCTTATGTGGTTCATATTGTCCTACAAGAAGATTTGTGTCTCCTCAAGACTTGCATTATTTCTTGGGGCAGCTAGATGGTGCAGTGGATAGAGCACCAGCCCTGAAGTCAGGAGGAGCTGAGTTCAAATCTGACCTCAGACACTTAACACTTCCTAGCTATGTGATCCTGGGCAAGTCACTTAACCCCAATTGTCTTAGGGGGAAAAAAGAAAAGAAAAAGACTTACATTATATCTTTCTGGCTTCTTAAATTATTTTCTTTGTTTAGAATCTCTGGATTTGGGCATAATATTCCTCAGAGCATTCATTGGGGGGTTTCTTTTCGAAGGTGTCCAATGGAGTGTTTCTTTTTTCTTTTCTTTTTGCACTTTTTGTTCTAAGAGATCTGAACAATTTCCTCTCAAGAAATCTTGAGATAATATATATAGGATTTTTTTTCTTGGTCATATTTTTATATAATTCAATGATTCTTAAATTATTGCTCTTTGATGTTTTTTTTGGGGGGGTCAGTTTTTGATAAGGTACCTTACTTTTTTTTTTCCCAATTTTTTTAGTCTTGTCACCTTTAAAAATATTTCTTAATACCTCATGGCATCATCAGTTGCTAATTAGTCAATTCTCAGAGAGAGATTTTCTTAGATGATGTTTTATACTTATTATTCCAAGCTTTTAATTCTCTTTGCAAATCTTTTTTCCCCACCATTCTCATTTATTTTATAATTTTCCCCTCTACTGTTCTTATTTGGTTTTTAAAACAATTTTAGCTTTAACAAAAACCACCCTTTTTCTTCTTCTCTTCCTGGAATTATGGTTGTACATTTTCTCAACCTGTATTTTCCTTTGAGACTCTGCTTGTAAATGTTTTGAAGTCGTTTCTCATTGATGTCATTGTTTTGAATTTTTGTCCTTGAGAATCCCTGTGACGTTAACTGTTTGTGGTGGGATGTACTTTTGGTTTCCTCATTCTTCCCGACCATTTCTTGCCTCAGAAAGAATATCGGTGCTGGACTCTGCTCACTTCTTGCAGGAATATTTGGGGTGAACTTTTGTCCTCTGCATTTTTTTTTTTTACTGCTTTCTGAGAGTTGGGTTATTCTGGGATCTCAGGGTGAGCTCTGGCTGGGAACCTGGGAACTTTCAGTGGCCCGACCTAAGACAGTCTCATCGTTGCCTTCTTGGTCTTAGTTCTGCAAGTTGTTGATCTGGTTTTACGTCTAGGTGTGTTGACTTGCTCCTGGCTGGAAGGTCTCGTTCGCCTCTGTTGGTCCAATGGCAGAACTGGAGATTTCCCTTTGGTCTGGGATTCTTACCCTTGTTCATTGGATCGTTGCAGGTTCCAGATAGACTTGGAGGAAGAAGGAAGAAAGGATGAAAACAAGAGCTTCCTGAGCCTTGCTGTTTGCTAGGCACTGCGTGGAGTGTAGGACATATAAGAAAAAGAAAGTCCTTGCCCTCAAAGCGCTTATGTTCTAGACAAGAGACAAAAGGGAGCTGAAAAGTGGGAGGGGGATAAAGGGAGCCAGCACAGGGACATGGCTTTGATGACTTGAAGCCCAAACAAGGCTGGAGGGGATGAGCCAGGTCTGGAGGTTCAGGGAGAACTTCCCAAATAGGGGGAGGGGGGGTTCTTACAGAGGGATATCCCAGAGGGAAAGACCTCAGAGGTGGATGTAGATTCCAGGAGGAACTGCCAGGAGGCAGGGTGGGTAGTGAGCCAGGCCTGGAGTTTAAGTCTGCCCTCAAGCACTCTCTGTGTGACCCTGGATAAGTCATTGAACCCTGTTTGCCTCAGTTTCCTCACGAGGGGAAGGAAGTGGCCAATTATGCCAGTATCTTTGTTGAGAAAACACCAAACAAGTCATGCAGAGTCAGACGTGACTGAACGACAAAAGTGAAAAATCAGAAACTGAACCTGAGTGGGGTGCCAGCCTTAGACTAGTTCCCTCAAGTGTCTGTGCCTCAGTTTCCTTGTCTTTAAGTGAAGGTTTGGGCTCTGTGTGACATCATGGGAAGAGAGTCAGGAGTCGGGGGGCTTGTATTGGAATCCTACCTCTGACGCTGATTTGCTGGTGACCGTGGAGGGGAGGGGGTATAACTCTGATCCTCAGTTGTGTCACCTATAAAATGGGGTAGTAATCCCTGGAATACCCACCTTCCAGGGCTGTTTGGAGTTATCAATCAAAAAGTGGCAAATACTCTTATTATTTCTGGAATTTTAAAGACTGATTTTGGGGGGGAATCTTGTCCATGATTTAGGGGGTTTGTCACCTGTTAAAATGGAAGGTCCCCTGGTTATGGCTTATAAAAAGCCGAGACAGTGGTAAGGGGAGGGGGAGTTCGGTCTCCCCGCTGGGCCCTGACCCCTTCGGGCGCGCTCTCCTTCACAGCCGACGTCCTAAGTGAAGAAGCCATCTTGAAGTGGTACAAGGAAGCCCACGTGGCCAAAGGCAAGAGCGTCTTTCTGGACCAGATGAAGAAGTTTGTCGAGTGGCTGCAGAATGCGGAGGAAGGTAGGAGCAGCCCTTTGTGGTGCAGGGCCCGCAGGCAGGAGCTAGAGGGGGGGGAGGGTTTGGTGGGTGCCTTGGTCTTCCCAGCAGGTCAGCCTCCCACCAAGGCTGCCTCTGACACCAAAGGGCTTCCCGCCTTCTCTACCCGGGTGTGACCTTTGCCCAGGGAGAACGAGGGTACCTGTAGACAGTCCTAGTCAGCAAGGACTCGAGGCCAGGAAAAAACTGCTTGTATGTGTGTGTTTATATATAGATATATGTTAATGTATATATGTTCATTTATATAATATGTATATACGGTATTTATATGTAAGCACATACACAAAAATGTATACTTACATATATGCACGTGCACATATAGACATTTATTTATTTTATTTCTGTGGAGAGCCACATCTCTTTATGTCAACCCACCCCTATAAGCCCAGCTCCTGGACACGCGACAGGCCCGTTCCCACTACACATATGATGGAGTCTGTACATGCAACAGGCCCGTTCCCACTACATGTATGACAGAGTCTGTACATGCAACAGGCCCGTTCCCACTACATGTATGACAGAGTCTGTACACATGACAGACCCCTTCCCTCTACACATATGAAGGAGTCCATACACACGACAGGCCCGATCCCACTACACACTGACTCGCTCCCTGTCGGCAGCAGACTTCAGCTGCCCCAGGACTGTTGTTGAGGCCGGATGCCCAGGGATTGGGGCTGGGGCACGAGACAGAGGGTGTTCAGTAATAATAATATTATTATTAGAAATAATCAAATAAATAACAAATAAAATATGATTCATAAAATTTTAAGCCGAAGTAAAACCATTAAAGTTGTCCGTGGATAACTGCGGGAACCCCAAGGAACAGCCGTTCTGGGGATACAAGGCGTTAGAGCCGGACGAACGGCGGGCACAGCCTGGCTCCGACAAGCCCTCAGGAAGCACTGACTGTGCGCCGGGACCCGGGCTCAGCCTTTCTCCTCATGTCGGCGCCGTGGGCAGCCCCCAGCCCAGGAAATGTAGAACAGGCCCGAGCCAACTCAGTCTCTGGGAAAGGCCTGGAGGCTGCTTGTTTCTCTCCTTCCCTCGGTGACACAAGGAGCCACGTTCAGAGCCCGTTCTCTTGTCTCCTCCCTCAGAGTCTGAATCGGAAGGGGAGGACAATTAGCGGCCGCGCTCCGGCTCTCCAGGCCGCCACCAGGGCCTCTTGGGGAACGCTGTCTCCTTCAGGAAACGAGCCTGGCTCCCGCGCCTGTCCGGCTGCCCTGGTGTAGAGGGGGTCCCACCCCACTAGGGAGGCCCTGCCCGCCTCCCCCAGCCCCCCTCAGACGAAGCCATCCAGCGGCCCGGCTTCCTCGGCTGTAGCCGCCCTTTCAGGTACCCGGCCAGGGGCTATCGCGGGCTCGGGTCTCTACTTCTGTATTTGCTTGTGTATGTGATCAGACAAAACCACTTTTTTAAATAAAAAAATAATAATAATAAATGGCTTTTTTAAAAATCAGCGGACCAGAGCGTTTGTTCTTCAGGTGGACAAGAGGCCTCTCGTCTCCTCTTCCTAACTCGGTCGCTTCTCCCCCTGGCTCCCGTTTCTGTGGCGCTTTAAGGTTTACGTCAGCGCTGTTTTTATCCCTGATTGGAGGGGACAGTCTGACTGAGGCCGTGGCTTCCAAGGAGGGCTTCCGGGCTGGGAAGCGTCCCCAGCCGGATCAGAACTCAGACTCGGGCTCCCTCGTCCGGCCTCCGTCCCCTTCTCCATCCCTGGGTCAAGCTGAGAGCGCTGGTTATGTCAGCACTCTGGAGAGAGCCATGGTAGGAGAAGGGACTTCCACTGGTAACTGGAACCATCCAGAAGCTACTCAGGTGGGGGCCTGGTTAATATAAAAGTCCTTCTGGGGAGACCTGCCAGGGATGGGGATCCTAAGTCACTAAGGATTCTGGGAAGAAATCTGCCGTCTTCCTTAGTGACTGAGGCCCCTTGCCGGTCAGTGAGCTCAAGCCCTGCCAGGCCAAAGAGATGCTATATGAGTATGAGGAGGATCCCCCGACTGAACCCCAAAGGGGCCCTTTGGGAATGGCACCATCACCCCAAGTTGCATGTTTTTATTCTCCTCCCCTCCCTCTGCCATTTACATGAGGAAATAGAAAATACCCATTTTCCTGCTAGGTGATTCTTCTCAAGAGGCAACTGTTCCCCACCAGAGTATTCCTGAAGCTCCAGTGGTTTGGGGAATTTAGTAAAAGTCCATCTCGAGTTCTGAAAAAACCCCAAGAAACCAAACAAACAGATCCGTTGCCTGTCCCTGTTGGTGTTGGGTCACTGGCGTCCCTTTTTTAGAAGGCCCCGATATACTTGGGCTTGGCCAGAGGCGGGAGGAAATCAATCTTAGGCCTTTCTTGAGGTGAAAGGGCATTCTTGCTTCAATAGGTCACACCCCCTGTATCACCTCCCTAATTTGCACCATTACTTTTGCTGACACATGAGACCCCACAGCCATTTCCTGATTGGATCCAGGAGAGTTGAGGGCCCTTGTGATGAGAGGGAATGGCCGAGGGCTGCCCGTGCTCATCCCCAGAACTGGGATCTGAGGGGGGAGCTTTCGCCGAGCCTGGCGGGTCCCTAATCCTCTTATTGCCCCTTCTCCACTCTGCTCCGCGCCCCTTCTTGATCAGAGCGTGGAGTCCGTGAGCAAGGGCGATCTGGCTGGCAGGTGTCCACCTACTCCAGCTCTTGGGACACAATCCCGGTTACCACGGACTAGAGCATCACCAGGAATATGTGCTCTGCTCAGAACACCCCAGACTTGGGTCAGGATCCCGCCTCAGATCGTGGCCGGGTGGTCCCGAACAAGTCATTTAAGCCTCTGCATCTCGTTTGTCATCTGGAAAATGAGAATGTCGGCTTCCGGGTCCTGGCTGTGAGTCCCTTGGTCTGTCCACCTTTGAACGGACAGAGGGAGGGATTCCCTTCTAGACGTCTCCAAGCCCAAGTAGGCAGCCGGGTTGGTTTTAGGAGAACCCGTTGGAAGCCGGTGGGAATCAGCCAAGGTCCCTTCCTGTTATTCCTGGGATTCTGCTCTGGCTCCAGAATCCTCAACATGGAACCCCGAGAAATGAGCATAGGAGACACTGAAGGGCCCTCCTTCCCAGCCCCCTCACTCACAGTATTTATTAAACCCTTGGGGAGCCAGCCCAGCACCGATTGCCTTAGTACCTGCGGGCCAGCGACGGCCCCGGGCCCAGACATGCAGCAGCACTGGGGGTGGCTGGTACGATCACCCAGGAGACTGGCATCTTCCCGGCCCCTGCCATGAGCCCTGCGAAGGCAGGCTAGACGAGACTGGGACAGAATACCCACCGGCCGTCCCAGCAGCAGTCTGGCCCCTGGAGGCTTTCTGAGCACCTCTCAGGCTCTGCCTCCCCAAGCAGGGCCAGTCAGCAGCTTTTCTGACCCTAGAAATGGCCATTTCTAAGTGATTTAAGCAGCCTAGTGATTCGATTAAATTCAGTAAACATTTATTAAACACCTACTATGTGCTTCACACTGGGGATGAGAAGATAAAACAAAAGGCCCTCCTTCAGGGAGCTCCCGTTCTAGTGGGGGAGGGAAGGGGAGGATATACATGTACAAGGTAAGTAAAGACAAAATATCCACGGTTACACAGAATAATTTTGAGAAAGTACCGGATATGAAGAAGGAGAGCTGGATGGGGGGGAGGTTGTGCCCAGGCAGGGGGTGCAGGGTTGTGTGAATGGGCAGCAGCTGGCCTGTGGGCCATTTTGATTGGAGCAGGATGCATGTGAAAAACATTAAGTAAAACTGGAGGCAGCGAGGGGGCTCAGTGGGTAGAACCCTAGAGCCTGAAGGACCCTCACTTCAAATCTGGCCTCAGACATTTATTAACCGTGTGATAAGTAATTTAATCCGTTCCTCATCTGCAAAATAGGCTGGAGAAGGAAATGGCGACCACTCCAGTGTCTGCCCAGAAAACCCGCCATGGGGTCACAGGGATGAGCCCCAAAGTTTCTCCCTCATCCTCAAGATTTGAGGTGGAAATCCACTTTTCAGTAGCTTCAACACTAGCCATTTTCCCAAGTAAAGATGTCCGGGGCCTCTTTTTCTGTTTTCTTAAACTAAGGGGCAGTCTTCCTCCCCTCTCAAGGACGTCCACACCCATCCCCGCCCCCTCCCTGGTCACACGGGCTGCTACCCCACGGCCAGTCCAGCCTCTAGTTATTCCTTCTCTGCCTCCACTCTCTCCTACGCCATCCTCCAGAGGGCTGCCATATTGATATTCCTGGGATAAAAACACGGCCTCCTGAGCCTGGCATTGAGCCTCCCCAGGAGGGCACGGCCCCCTTGCTGCTATTTCCCTTCCCAGTGGTGTTGTTGTGGGAGGAACTGAGGTAACCCTAATCCCGCTTCCTCACTCAAACATCCACCAACCTTATGGGTGAATTGTTTTATTCCCGTCAGCAAAAGTAGCTCGAGGTGGGTTTAGGCAAAGGCGGGTTGGAGCGCTTGATACCTCGGGGTGCCCCCAAACTCCTTTGGGCTTAAATGGTAAAATAAAGCACGTTACCCATTATTAGCTCCCACCTCCCTCTCCCGCCTCCTTTTAGTGGGTTTTGGTCCAGCCGTGACAGGACGGTCCATGGGTTCACTTGGCAGAGACGCTAGTGTTCCGTATTCCGGGCCCAGCGTTCCATCCACCGCTGCCCCTTGGGTTCCGAGGCTTGCTGCCGAAATCCCTGCTAAGAGACAGGAGAACAAGGGCATCCCTTGTCCCCACCTGACACCTGGGGGCCCTCCCCTGGGCGGGTTGGCTCGGGAGGCTCTCATCCTGTGGTCCAAGCTCCCACATCAAGTAACCGGCAGGGGAAGGTCTCCCCGCGCCCCTGAAATGCCCCAGAGTCACCCCTCCCGCCTCTCCTCCCACTGACCCTGTACACGCCGGGCGTCTGGGTTTCCGCCGAGGGGCTGCCCCGCAGTCCAGGGACCCCGAGCGCTTACTTTTCTGTCACACGCGAATGCCGCAGTAGCTCGCACGGATAGGGTGCGTCCGGGTGGGCAAGCATTATCTCGTCTGATCCTGGCAGGGAGCTCTGAAGTGAGCGCCGGTGTCATCCGCGTTTTACAGAGGAGGAAACTGAGGCAGCCGGGGACTCGCCACGTGCTCGAGGTCGCACAGTCAGTGACTGTCTGAGGCTGGATGTGAACTCAGGCCTTCCTGACTCCAGCTCCAGGTTTCTACCCACCAGTCGCACCTCTGTTCTCCCGGTTAGAGTCCTCACCTCCTCCCTTAGAATGAGAAGCAAAGAAGAAGAGAGAGGGAAAATACAGTCCCCAAACTACCTGACCCGTGGTGTTCCCCGCCCGCGGCCCCCAGCTCCGCAAGGAAGCCGCAGGAAGGGGGGGTGTGTGCTTCTATTTGGTTTTCCTTGGCTTCTTGTTGTTCTGCTCAGTAACGTTGCCCGAATCAGCAGAGGGGGCGCCCCTGGCTCCCCCTTTATGCTTCTGGGGAGGAGGAGCGAGGGAGGGACGAGGTGACGGGCCCTCGGACTATGGAACGATAATCAATGACAATAACGACAAACACGGCAGCCCGCGTCTGTGGAGCACCCCCCGGCTTAGCTTTTTTTTTGTTGTTGTTGTTTAATATTTTATTTTATTTTATTTAATAATAACTTTATATTGACAGAACCCATGCCTGGGTAATTTTTTTACAACATTATCCCTTGCACTCCTTTCTGTTCCGATTTTTCCCCTCCCTCCCTCCACCCCCTCCCCTAGATGGCAGAGCTTACCTTCTTAGAGCCTCCCTAACAGCTCGGGGGGAGGCTATTGTGTCCTTCCACTGCCGTGCCCTCGGCTCACACTCCCCCCGGGATCCCCTGGGGGGCGCCCACGTCCATCATCCCATCCCCTTTGGCGGATGTCGGCTCCTCGAGGATCTCAGGCACTGGGGGCCCGAGGCTGGGCTGGGAGATTGTGCACAAATCGCTTCTCACCCTCAGCTTCCCGGTCTGGGAGCGGTGGAGATTATTGGCGGGCTCAGCAGCCTCGGGCACTTGGAGCCTCGGGCACTTGGGTTTCCGTTTCCTCTTCTCCAAAAGGGAGAAGGTGGAGGCCCCGGGGTGTGGAACCCTGCTGCCCCTCTCCCCTCCCCCACCCATCCTCTTTGGAACGGAGGGGATGCTCTGGAGTCACGAGAGAAGCTCACGGGGGAGGGCAAGAGGGTCAGTGGGGAAACAGCGGGATGTGAACAGGAGAACAGCTACAAAAGTTGGAAAGGCCGGCTGAGTGCCGGGTCCCGAGCTGGGACTCTGAGCAGTGACAGTGCTTTGCCCCACCCCCCTCCGGCCTACAGAGAGGCAGCCGGGAGGAGGAGTCCGAGGGTCCGTGAGGGCCCGGGACCGGCCCCGAGGGGGGCAAGAGCTTTCCGGCCTCCTGGCCCGAGAGAGGGACCGTGTAGGCGGCAGCCACGGAGTCGGGGCCCCAGATGTGGCCGCGGGCGCCGTTCGCGCCCAACGGGCTTCTGGGGAACCGAATCCACGCTTGCTCGGAGAAGAGGAAAGTGAGTGTCGGGCTGCACAGCCCGTGGGCCCGCCTGCCAAGGGCCAGATGGCAGAGCCGCATTTAGAACCAACTTCCTTTTAACAAAGGATTCTAAAATTCTGCTGCTTTGTTCGTTTTGGAGCAAAAATAACAGGCGGAATGTCTGCCTTGGCTCAGTCGCTGTCCCCGCCCAATCCCAGCTCCCACTGGCTCTGAGGTGGGGTTCATGCGTCCACATGTGTGCGTATGTGTCTCTATATACTCACGCATGTACATATATGTGTCTGTGTTATGTATGTAGAGCTAACATTGATATGACGCGGCTATATCCCGGGCACTACGTTAAGAACCTTACAACTCTTGTCTCGCTTGACCTTCCCAACAGCTGTGGAAGGCGGGTGCTATTAATTATGCCCATTTTACAGATGAGGAAGGGAAGGCAAGAAGGGTTAAGCTACTTGCAAAGAGTCACACAACGAATGAGCGCACGAGGTAAGGTTTGCATTCAGGGCTTCCAGACTCCGTAGTGCTCAGCCCACCGCACTAGACAGCCGCCTCCACTTCCCGATGATGCGTCTTTGGCTGAACTACTGCATGTGTCAGGGCTCAGTTTGTTCCTCTGCTAAATGGGAACGTTCATAGATTTAGAGGTGACCCGGTCCAATCCCGTCGTTTCAGAAATGAGGAAACCAGACCAAAAGGCATCAGAATTGTATGAGCCCTTCAGGGCCGTCAGACCAGCCTTCTCTAGGACACACCCGGCAAATGGTCATCAAGACTTTATTTAGACATCTCCGAGGAGGGGGAGGGAGTCATCCCTCTTCTCCCTTATTGTGGGAGCTCCGTTTAGGGAATGTTTCTTTAGTTCCTGCCTAAATCTGCCTTTCTGCAGCTTCTCTCCATCACTTCTCATCCCACCTTCAGGGAACAAGAAGAAAAAGTCTAGTCCTTTGTGTATGTTGGGAGCCAGGATATCCTTCTCCAGACTAACCACTGTCAGGATCTTTAGCTAATCTATACATAATCACGATGTGGTGTGATCGTAAGACCCTTCGGGAAGCTGGCAGACAGCTAGCCCAGCCCCGGGTTCCGTGCTCGGAGCTCTTGGAGCGTAGCAGACAGGCTGAGGGGCAAGGACGCTCTTTCCTGGGGCATCATGGTCTCCAGGCATGGATGCCCATCAGAGAAGAGCAGTTCTGGGGGGAAGAGACAAACCATGTGAAGGGTATAACAAGGAGCGAGTAGGTGCCTAATCAATGCATATCGCCCATTACCTCCATGGGCAGTTCTCTGGTGGAGGGACTTGCGTTACACAGAATCACTCATTTCCTGGGTGAGGAAACCTTACAAAAACCACTCCACGTGGGTCTGCTTTTCCCCACCTCTTCGGCTAATTCTCATCCCAGGGAAGCTCCCGATGCTTTGGGGGACACTAGTTCTAAAAGGCTGCCTCGGGTTTCCTTTAGCCTGCGAAACCTTTGTCCCGGCACAAGACTCGCTGACTTTTGAAGGCAGCAGCTGGTCTGGCTGGAGCTAGGCCGGGCTGGCTCTTTATCCTGGAAACAGAAAGCTGCACAATGGGAACGAACACCCGATACTTCAGTGGTGAAAGGAAGACAAAGAACAATTCAGAACTCAAGATAGCGAATTAAAACTCCTCTCGAGGCCGGGCTCCAAAAGGAGACAAAACAAGCGAGGACTCAGGGAAAGAGGGCCAAGCTCGAGAGCTCTCCTTCTGCTGCTGAGAAATACGCCGGCCAAACAAGAGGGAACTTGGTGAGCCGGGAACACGGGAGGATACCACCACATGCTGATTTCCAGCCTTTCCTCCATGCTGGGGAAAGCCAATTAGCCGTAAACCAGGTTCTAACCCCCAGGTGCTAATGTCAACATCTCAGTTCTTGGAGTCGCTGAGCTTTCCTCCTTCCTCCTCCACACCGGGAGCCCATTAGTGTGAAGGAAAATCTGACGCGGACAGCCTCCTTCCATCCTGCACCATTGCCCGTCATCCCCCGCACCCATAAGCACTTGCTGTCAGTGATCCAGCTCTTCTGCGAGATCTGGCACTCGGGAAACACTAACGTCCAATTTTAAAAGTCAACAAGGAATCTTCTAAGAACTCATTGTTGCACAGAGGTGACCTCTGGCTCTCAAAGGGATGCAAGCAGAGCATTCATACTGGCAGCTTCTATTACCTGGCTCGGGCATCATCCTGGCATTTAAAGGTAACCTCTTCGAGAGTGGCCACTATTGTATTCTTCATGCTGTGTCACCAGTGTTTATTATAGTTCCCGGTATATAGTAGGTACTTAATAAATGCCTGGTGATTGATTGGCAACAGATGGTGTCTGCTCTCCAAGAACTTGATTGTCTCTTGACTATAAGAGAAATTCTTTTTTTTAATTAAAGATTTTTATTTTCAAAACATATGCACAGATAATTTGACAACATTAACCCTTGCACAACCTTGTGTTTCAGATTTTCTCCTCCCCCCCCCCATGGCAAGCAATCCAATATATGTTCAACATGTTAAAATATATCTTAAATCCAATATGTACAATCATATTTATACAATTGTCTTGCTGCACAAAAAAAAAAATCAGATCAAAAAAGAATGAGTAAGAAAACAAAATGTAAATGAACCACAACAAAAGGAGTGAGAATGCTATGCTGTGTTCCAAATTCAGTTCCCACAGTCCTCTCTTGGGTGTAGGTGGCTCTCTTCATCACAAGATCATTGGAACTGGTCTGAATGATCTCATTGTTGGAAAGAGCCACGTTCATCAGAATTGATCATTGTATAGTCTTGTTGTTGCCATGTATATAATAATCTCCAGTTTCTGCTCATTTCACCTTGCATCAATTCCTGCAAGTCTCTCCAGGCCTCTCTGACATCATCCTGTTGACCGTTTCTTATAGAACAATAATATTCCATAACATCACTTATTCCGTTCTCCAACTGATGGGCATCCACTCAGTTTCCAGTTTCTTGCCACTACAAAAAGGGCTGCCACAAACATTTTTGCACATGTGGGTCCCCTTCCTTCCTTTAAGATCTCTTTAGGATACAAGCCCAGTAGAAACACTGCTGGATCAAAGGGTACAGTTTGATAACTTTCTGAACATAGTTCCAAAGTGCTATGAGAGGAATTCTTTGGCTCTCCTCATGAAACACATAGAAGTTATAGATGGATTGTAATCAGCATCAGGGGAGAGGAATACTCTCACTAATGAGTTCACGGATAATAATGATTCTAATAGCCGGCATTTATGTGATGCCATAAAGTTGACAAAATATATATCATTTGTATTAATGAAAAATTCTCATTAAAGTATAAGTAGTGGCTTTGATTTATCTTCCTTCTGTCTAAAAACATCAGCACAATTAGCTGAGTAAGGGCAAGATTGAAAAAAAAAGAAGAATTTTATCTACAATTGAGAAAAAAATCAGAGCCAAGAAGATAATAAAAGTATCCTTTTCTCCCTAGAAGCTTGCAATGTGCCAGGGAATCAGATATAGAAATGAAGAGGAAGCCAGGAGACAGAATGGGTGGAGAATACTTAGAAGTGTTACACTGGTAATGTGATGTAGAATAGTGTGTTATGGGTAAAAGCTAGACACAGATAAGGTGCTCTAGGGAAATTTGAGGAAGAAGAGAACACTTTCGATTGGAGCACACTGAAGCTGAATGGTCCCAGAGGAGGTAACTCCTGGGATGAGCTGAAAGAAAGAAAAGGATTCCAAAAGGCAGAAATAAGGAAGGGCTGTCTCTCCTTGAGCAGATAACTTGTACAAGTGCATAGTGATAAGAGATGAAATAACAAAAACAGAAAACAGGGAATAGATGGAGGTGTATGTGAAGAGAAGTAAAACCTTCAAACACTTATTATGCACCTTGGGCATGCCAGGCACTGAGGAGTTATACACAAAGAAAATAGTTCCTGACTTCAAGGAGTTGACATTTTTTTAGAGATAAGAAAGAGACACACAGATGAGTATACATAAAATATATAAAAAGTAAATATAAAGCCATTCTGTGGCAGTCAATGTCACAGTCAATTTGGGGAAGGGAGAGAATCAAAGGCAAAATAATATAAATGAGGAACGTCACATAAAGCTGGATTGGAGCTGTGTTGTTGAAGACCTTAAAGGCGAAGCTAAGAACTTTGAATTCTCTTTTATAATACACAAGAAGATCCTAAATATTTTTGAGGAGGAGACCGATATGGACAGATATTTGAAAGGTTATTTTAGCAAATGTAGGAGATGATCATTTCTTTCTTTACAAATTGGAATGATGGAAATAATTTTAATTTCTACCAATAAAGAATTATTTGATGTGATCTTAGGGAGTAAGTGACCCTTCTGTGTTAAAAGTCCTGATGGATTTTGGGGAAAAAAGATTTCAAAGGATTCAGAGAAAGGAAAGATAGAATCCAGCAGTCTAATATTCCAAGGACAAAGTCAGCTTTAGAGAGATGGGAAACTCATAAGAATTAAATTCTGAAAACCCAGCAGCTTGATGGGCCAGTGAATAGAACATGGGCCCTGAAGTCAGGAAGACTTCAAATCTAGCCTCAGACACTTACTGCTTAGTAGTTGTATGACCCTGGGCAAGTCATAACCCCAGTTGCCTTGCCCAAAAAAAAAAAAAAATTGAAAACACAAAGATTTGAAAACAATTCCAATGAGGGGGAAAAGGAAGAATTATCTAAAGAAATTGATGTGGCTGCCCAAGCAGCTGCTCATTTAAAAAAAAAATTTTCTTTGCAGGGAAAATTACTTTTATATTTTTCAGTGTAAAAGTTCTTTCCAGAACAACAAAAAAAAAAAAATTTAAAAGCTTATTAGGAGCCTAAGCAAGAGATAATTAGGGAGCTCATAAGAGCACTTAATTAAATTTCATGAATTCAAATCACCAGGATTAGACACACTATATCTCAGGTATCATAAAAACTAAAGGGGGTAATTGCTAAGTTGCTGTCAGCCCTGTAAGAAATCACAGAGAAACGGTTTTCAGAAAAGGAAGAAAGCCAGCGAACTTAACTTTGCTTCCTGGTAATATTCTAGAACATATTCAAAGAAAAAGGTTGTGAGCATTCACTGAGGAGATATTGAGTTTCCTCTGCCAGTATTTCTGTTTCAATATTGGGCAATTAAAAAATGTGTTATGTAATCAATACAATACATTACCAGCCGTTCTGATGAAGAGGAATCCCCTTCCTTTCCTCAGGTTTTAGCAAAGCTCTTTGGGGTCATCAGTTATAGAACTCATCACCAACATCACCCTCTGTTCCTCAGCTGTCACCAGCCCCACAGCATTAACGACAGTTCTGACTCCATGTACCTTCCATTATGTAAACTCAACTTGAGCATAAATAAGAAATGCTCCAGTTATGTTAACTGTGTAATACTGTGCTCTCTCTGTCTCTACTCCTGTCCCTCGGCCTAGAGCTCCTGAGTCTCCTCTCCCTCCCCCATGAAAAAAAAAATCCTCCTAGTGAAAGCAGAAGAATGGATGCTGGGAAAATTCACCTCTACCACAATAAGACACTAACACAATGCCACAGTGTCCCTGGGTCTGGCTACCATCAATTCAAGGGCCTCATGAGGCCCTGGGACTCTCCTGGTTCTGTCCCACTCACCACATTCTTCCTCTTGGTTTTGGCCATTCCCCAGTGGCTGGCTCAGGTGTTCCTCCTCCTGCTCCCTCTTCTCTGTCCCCTAACTTTACATATTCAGCCACTTCCCCCCACGAGCTCTTGGCCCCCTTCCTGCTTCCCTCTTTTCCCCAAGTCCACGGGCAAATTCAAATTAGGAAAGGGCTGCAGAATGGTCTGTTTATGTAAAGAGAGAACTGCCTGGATCATTGCAGGGAAAAGTCAATAAAGCAATAATCCAACCATTTTATAAAGACGCACTAACAATGTAACAATGAAATAATTGTTCTCGGTCCCCTTATAAAACTGGGGGAGACAGGAAATTTGTGAATGTCTTGTTTCCAACACACACATACATACACACACACCCGAAATAGTTTCAGATGTATAGCCATTTATATAATATATACTAATTAACTAATTAGTTATTAATTATAACTAATTAACTAAAAGTATATAGACAATTTTCTTTTTCCTGAATATTTTATTCCTCTCAATTACATGTCAAACAATTCTTAATGTGCATTTTAAAAAGTTTTAAGTTCCAATTTCTATTCATTTTTACCTCCTCTCAGCAATTAGATTATATATGTGTAATCATATAAAATATTTCCACATTAGTCTTTTGCGGGAGAAAATGAAGGGAAGAAAGGAAGAGAAATGAAGAAAAAAAAGAAAAAAAGGATGGAAAGAACGAAGAAGGAAGAAAAGAAGGAAGGAAAAAGGAGAGAAAAGGAAGGAGAGGTGAAAGAAGAAGGAAGGAAGGAAGGAAGGAAGGAAGGAAGGAAGGAAGGAAGGAAGGAAGGAAGGAAGGAAGGAAGGAAGGAAGGAAGGAAGGAAGGAAGGAAGGAAGGAAGGAAAGAAAGTATGTTTCAATTTGTATTCAGATGCTTTCAGTCTTGATTTGGAAGCTGATAGCACTTTTTCCTCATTATTCTTTTGGGATCATCTTGGATTATTGTAATGCTGAGAATGCCATTCAGTTGGTCATCATACAATACTGATGTTACTGTGTACATGGTTCTGGTTCTGCTCTCTTCATTCAGCACCACTTCCTGAAGTCTTTCCAGATTTTTCTGAAATCATCTTGCCATTTCTTATAGCACAAAAATATTCCATTACAATAAATCTAACAGCTTGCCCAGGCATTCCCCAATAGATAAGGGATCACCTCAATGTCTAATTCCCAGCCAACATAATAAGAGCTTCGGTAATTATATTTTTTTACAAATAGGTTCTTTTATCTTTTTAATATATATACATATATGTATATATATGTATATATGTATATCTTTAGGATAAAGATCTAGTAGTGGTATCAAAGGGGATGTACAGCTTTATGGTCTTTTGGGCAGTTTCAAATTGCTCTCCACCTACAGGGCATTAGTGTCCCAGTTTTCCCACACTCCCTCCAATCCTCCCACATTTACCATTTTCCTTTTCTGTCCTATTAACTAATCTGACAGCTGTGAGGTGGTACTTCAGAGTTATTTTAATATGCATTTCTCTAATCAGTAGTGATTTAAGGATTTTTCCCCCTGAGGCAATTGGGCTAAGTGAATTGCCCAAGGTCACACAGCTAGGACAGGTTAAGTGTCTGAGACCAGATCTTCCGGATCTGACTTCAGGGCTGTGCTCTATCCACTGCACCACCTAGCTGGATTTAAGGCATTTTATATGACTATAAATAGTTCCGATATCTTTGTTTGAAACTTGCTCAAAAAAACAATTTTCAAGGAAGAAATCCAAGCTATTAACAATAAAGAGGACTTCAAAGCTCTTATATTTAGATCAATGCAAATTAAATGTAAATTCTATTCTCACACTTATCCTATTGGTAATACTGGCCAAAAAAGGGAAACGACCAATGTAGAGGAGCTGAGAGAAAATAGCACATTAGGTCATTTTAGTGGAGATATGAGTTGACACAGTCATTAAGGAAGTTATGTGAAGTTATGGCTAGAAAGTCACTTAATTGGCACATGCTTTGACCCAGTAATGGCCCATCACTAGGTCTATACTTACCGTTCCACTCAGGGATAGGTTATAGGTACCTGGAAAGTGATTGTTAAATTGTCTAGTCAGTAAATACTACAAAAAGGGCTTGATTTATTGTTTTTATTGATTAAATTTAAGAAAGCAATAGGAAAATTGCAATAGTATTTTATTTTCCAAATACATGTAAAGGTTGTTTTTCATATTCATTTTTGTTAGACTTTATGTTTCAATTTTTTTCTCCCTCCTCAAGACAGCCAGCAATCTGACATAGGTTAAACATGTGATATCCTCTTAAACATATTTCCATATGTATCATGTTGTACGAGAAAAATCAGACCAAAAGAGAAAAAAAAAACAGGAAAAAGAAAAAGCAAATAAACAAGTAAAAATATTATTCTTTGATCCACATTCATTCTCCATAGTTCCCTCTTTGGATGCAAACAGAATTTTCCATCCCAAGTCTACTGGAATTAAGACATACTTTTATTATTATTATTATTTTTGCTGAGGCAATTGGCGTCAAATGACTTACCTAGGGTCACACAGGATGTGTTAAGTATCTGAGGTCAGATTTGAACTCATCTTCTCTAGACTTCAGAACTGGTACTTTGACATACATTAAAAAAAATACATAAGAACAGGAATTTGTTTTATTGACTTTGTGTGTTTATTATTAGGACTTTGTTACTTCTGTTTCTTTTTTTTTTTCTTCTTTCTCTCTTTCTCAGTGGGGGTAGGCAGAGTTGTATGATAGGGGAAATATAGGTTTTTTAATTGAAAAAATAAATTAAAAAAACAAACCTCTTGCCTAAGTTCTGAGGTCACTTGCAATTTGCTAGAACTATAAAGTTTGGGAAAGACTCGGCAGGATCCTTCAATCCCTTCTCTTTGACACATCTGCTGCATCATTTACATATTGAGTCTCCAATGAGAAAGTGCTTTGAGGGCAAAGATTGTTTTTGCCTTTTCTTGTATCCTCTATCCTTCGCACTTGATTAATGCTTGTTAACTGACTGATGGATGTTTTCATCCACTTTCTCTGAGCCCTGCCTGAGCATTGTGTGAATACTGATGTCCTGTACGTCTCTCTTTTTAAATTGCTGATGGTCCGAAAGCTCCCTCTCCATTACCCAGTGATCCCACCGCCCTACAGCTAGGTCTTCTGGGAATTTCTCCCAATGAGTGCTCAGGCATCTGAACTTCACACATGACGCTGGATGTTGTCTTGGAGAAGAGTCTCATCAACCACGCCCAATTTAAAAGGAAATATAGTCCCTCACAAATTAGGACCCTTTGAGTTTTTTTTTTTTAATTTGCATAAAAACATTTATTTTTAAATTCAATCTGTCCTAGCACATAAAGGCCAAATGGATCTTATGCTGGTGCAGAAAACCACTGAGGGTTATTGAAATGTGACAAGCTAAACGGATCAAAGCAAGGGATTTTTCGGATTCATTTTCTGTTAACTGTGGAGATCACTTTGAGCAGAGGAGAGCCAAGGAAGGGAAGGGAACAGCAGTCATTTCCCCTGAGGCAGAAATGTACCAGCTGGAGTGAATTTGATGCTCGTTTTCCTTTCAGCCTTTGCTCCACAATGAGCCCCCGCTGTGGTTTGTTTTACATGGTCTTTAGCCGCCTTTTGAAATGCAACTAGTCTCCTCAGGCAGGACTGGGATGCTCTTTGCCCTGATCTGCTTCTCAGAAAGGTCTTGGATAGCTTTCCGTTCTCCTCCCGCTAGATGGCACATCTAAGATACAGGCTACGCTGGAAGGCTTTGCCTTCAGGACCTTGGCTGGCGCTTGGGCTGAAATTCTCTCGCCTTTCCTACTGGGTTAAGGACCAAACCTCAGGACCTCTCATACAGTGACCTCCTGTCATTGCATTAATATTCTGGCGTGATGGAGAGGGGCTTCAAGGAGCAGGGGGATACGGCAACGTTGCCACCCTTGGCGGATGGCATCAGCTGGCTATTTCTGAAGTCACTCAGTAACTGCCTGCCCTCCTGTGTGGGCACAGCCAGAGTGGAATGAAGGGCTTTATGCAAAATTCAACATGTTTTAAGAGCTGCACCGTTTCTAAAAACAGCTGTTAATGAGTTATTGCAAATGGCTCTGGCATCCAAGCATTCAGAATCCAGTTAGTTATCCTCCAGCCTCTCCTTCAGTTATGCATTTTTAATTCCTCCAGAAATAGCAGTGTTGCTTCTGGAGATGGGATAGCAAGTGTGAAGCTTGGCTCACTATGTATACCAGGTGATATCATTTTCAAAACGGAGGGAAAACCCAGCAACTTCAAATTATCTCCCTGATAATATATTAGTTATATAACTATATAATAGTATAATATGTAACTATATAATAGTTACATATTATATTATACTATGCTATATTATATATAAGATAATATCAGTTTCATAATCTATATTTTGTAGCTGTAGGCAAGTCACACAAAATCTTTCTGGGCCTCAGTTTTCTCATTAGGAAAAGGAAGCAGAAGGAACATGGACCACATACAGCACAGGGTTGTTTTGAGCCACTAATGTATCTCATAATATTAAAGGACGAGAAAGGACCTTGGAAGACACCCAGGTTAAGCTCATTTTACAGATGAGGAAACTGAGGCACAAGGTAGTAAATAGCAGAGGTAGGATTTGAATTCCAGTTCTTTGGTTCCAGTTCTCCCCCCCTCCTTTTTTTTTTTCTAATGTACCATCTGATCTCTGTCGTATATTACATGACCACTGTTTGGAAAAGCTCATTGTCAGCCCTGGAGTGCTATAGAAACGTCATCGCTGATGATGGCAATGATTGGCCAGAACTAAAAAGGTAGATAACCAGCCACTGTCTCTAGAAATCCTAAGGAGAGATGTAGCAGCCGCCATTGAATTGCCTTCAGCATGAGAGACTGCTCTATATTTTACATTTAGAGACAAAGCCAGAGGAAGCATGGGACCTGAATAATTAGCACATCACGTCGACAGGGTTTGCAAATGAGAACAGGTGCAAATGCATAAACCAGCCCCTGAAATAGGACTGTTAGGGAAGGTGTGGGGCTGGAGGGCACCCAGTGAAGCCGGCTAAGCTGCTTCTGTTTAGGAGAGTGGGGAAGCATCTGGGAGGGATGGATTCATGGAGAGAGTGGAACGTTTCAGACGGAATGGCCTGTGGGATATCTCACTGTAAAGGTCTGAGTGAAAAGCTGAAGTTGGGGAATTATGGTTAGCAATCACCAGCAGGGTGGAGGAGTGGATCATGGCTAGCCTTGAAGCCACATTCAAATTTGGGTTCCAACAGTGATTAGCAATGCATGCTGGTTATTTTATTAATGCAACAGACATTTTTAAGAATGTTTTTAATTTTTTTTTCCTTAATGACATGCAAAACCCATTCAGCATTCATTATTTATGATGATTTTAAATTCTGAATTCCTTCCTTTCCCTCCCTCCCTCCTCCTTGAGAAGGCAAGGATTTTGATAGATTATACATGTGCAATCATATTATACGAAACATTTCCATATTAGTCATTTGGTCAAACAGACTTCCTTCCCCCTCCCTCTGCCAAAAAAAAAAAAAAAGGAACATAAAATATAAAGTAAAAACTAGGATGCATTCAGACTCCATCAGCTCTTTCTCTGCAGGTGGGAAATATTTTTCATCTTAGTCTTTCAAAATTGTATTGTGGGAAACAGCTAGGTGGTGCAGTGGTTAGAGCACCAGCCCTGAAGTCAAGAAAACCTAAATTCAAACCTGCTCTCAGATGCTTAACACTTCCCAGCTGTGAGACACTAATTGCCTGGGGGAAAAAAAGAAAAGAAGAAGAATTGTCTTAGATCATTATATTGCTGAGAATAACTAAATGATTCACAGCTGATCATAAAACAATATTGCCCTTATTCTTAACAATGTTTTTCTGGTTCTGCTCATTTCACTTTGCAACAAACATTTATCAAGTTCCTAAGCTGGTCAGTGTGTAGAAACTGGAGACATAAAGATAAGGAACTTCGATTTCCTCATCTGTAAAATGGCGATAATAATCCTTGGAGTGTCTACTTTGGAGGACCATTATTGAGGAAAGCATATTGAAAAGCTAAAGGTGACTTACAAGTGTAGATTGATGTCTTTTCCATAGAGTTTGCTCATAAATAGAAATTAATATTGTAAGCAAAAATAACCACATGAAAGTCTTAAATTAAAAAGAAATTCTCTAAATTGAATGGCTTCCTATTTTAATTTCTACAATAATTTATTGAGCAGAAGAGTTAGACGAAATCAACAGCCACAGTGAAACCATTAAAAGATTGGGATTCTTCTGAATAATTAATACGAAAAGGTTGTCAGAAGGAACGGCTGAGGATAAGGATGGCATTACTGGCCAACTGAGGCTCATAAAAAAAAGAACAACGTTATGGGAACCCTACGCTCGTCTTTCCAGATGAAAACATATCACATGTCACCAATCCCAATGGATTCAGTCCATTTCTTAATGAAAGGTGCAAAACTTCCTGCCACTGGCTGGGCTTCCCGGGGTCCTGCTGCTCTGGTCTCTGCTGTTGCAGCTCAAAGGATATTTCCCCCCTGGGTGGGCAGCTAGGACTCTAGGAACTCACTGGCAGCTTCGAAGGGGAAGAGTAATGACCAATTAGCTAATTAGAATTTCAAAGGGAAAGGAAGTTGAGGGATAACCTGGCAAGAGATAGGGACTGGATCTAAGATTCATTAGCACAGAAAAGGCCTGGATGAAGAAACTCCCCATACAAATGCAGATCAGCTCTTTCCCAGCAATTTAAGTCTAATTGCATTGAACACAGGGAGATAAAGCATTTATTACTTGCTTACTTCGTGGCAGGTTCAGAGTAGTGAGAGTTTGTGTGTCAAGGGTGACCTTGCCAGTGTGACTCCAAGCTGGGACTTGAAGCCAAGACTAGCTCTTACATGGCCCTTCCACCCACTAGCTCAGCCTTTCTGTTGTGGGAGAGAGATTTCTTTAGAAAACAAGAGATTTATTTGAACTTTGTCTTGGTAGACAACAAGCCCCTCCCTTGAGGTGATCAGTTGCCAAGAGCCCGAGGCTATCAGGCACCTTAGAATTTCCCCTTCCTCCTCCATTGGGATTATGTAAACTCCCTTTTAGAATATCTAAGAAGGGTTTAGGGAGGAAGGTCCTCCCTGAAGGGAGCCGCGGGCTCATCTGCATTGCCTACTTCCCCAGTGCCTGCCCGGGTGCTAACAGCCTTAAAGGTGAGGATTACAACAGAGAAACTTGACTAAACCTTTCACTTAATCCTCAGAGAATTGCAGCTAAAGCTTTCCTTGAGCCCACAAGGACATAGAGACAAACCAGAATTACCAGAGGCCCCCTGAGCCCTTGAACATTGTAGGTTGGAAGGTAATTGAGAAGTAAAGTGGAAAAGGTGGAAGGGTTCTTGGTCTGGAGTCCTGACACCTGGTCTAACCTTTGCTGCAGTGCTGGGTCATGTGTCTGGCCCCTCATCTGTTCCCATTTCTTTTTTGGAGGGTGATGGGAATGATGTGATTCCTCTGATTTAGGGAAATCCCAGTGTGGAATCTCCTTCCATTGCTGCCCATTGGGCATTGTGTCTGTGGCCACTGTCTTAGAGTTATCTGGAGCAATAGGAGATCAGGCTGTCTCTTCCCCATCTGCAAAGTGGGAATAATAATAATAATCATAACTCCAACCACTGGCAGAGTCTCTGCCATATAAAAAGCACTTAATAAATGCTTGTGGATCGACTCTGACTTACAAGAGAGCTCTCTGCAAAGCTCAAGTTGTACAGAAGTGAGAAAGGCTACTATCAAGCTTTTACATCTTTAAATATTCTCCTGGGGCTTTGGATTCTGTTTTCTCAATTGACTGAAGGACTGTGGGAAAAGCTTGCCATCTGACTTGGGTCCAAATCTAGATCTTCAACGTCCTTCCTTTCCAGTTTTTTTTTACACCTTCCTCCCCAACATGTCCTCTTTGGACTAGTGAGCCAGCTCTCTTGGCTGTTCCATGGACAAAACCCTCCATCTCCAAACTCTGAGCATTTCTAGGTCTGGAACACCCTCCCTTCAGCTCTCTGACTACTGATCTTCCTTTAAGTCCCACCTCAAGTCCTCTCTCCTGTGGCAAACTTACCCAGCCTCCCTCATTTCAGAGCCTCCCCTCCGTGTATTATTTCTTATTTATCCTATAGATAAATCAGCTTGTTTTGTGGATATTTGTTTGCCAGTTGTCTCCCCAAGTAGATTATAAGCTCTTGAGGGCAGGAACTCTGTTTTGCCTTTTATATCTCTATCCAACACTTAGCCCAATATCTGGCATATAGTAGACACTTAATAAATGTTTATTGCTTAATGGATTAATCTTGGTTTTGTGTCTTAGAACTCATCTGATATTGGACAAGCCATTTAGGCTCTCTGGATGTCAGGTTCTTATCCAAATTAGAATCCAGATACGGTCTAGAGCAGCGTTTCTTCAACTTTTTCCATTCAGGACTCTTTTTTTGCCAAGAAAACTTTATTTGATTCAGATATGTAAATACGTAAAATAATCATGCAAATCAAACATTTACGATTAATAAATCAGAGTTTCATGGCCCCCACATTCAGTTATGCTTGAGTAATCAGCTTGAGTCATTTTGTGGAATAAGACAGTGAAGAATATAGGATTTTGTTCTAGACTAACATTTCCTTAGAAATAATAACCCCGTATGGGGTTCTGAACTACAGTTTAAGAAACTGAGGTCTGGAGGAGCTCTAAGGTTTTATTCTCTTCTTATTCTATGATCCTAATGAACTAGGCAGGTCAAACATGATGGGGGAAACTGATGCTCAGAACAACAAAGGACATTGGGCAGGGTGTGTGTGTGTGTGTGTGTGTGTGTGTGTGTGTGTGTGTGTGTGTGTGTGAGTCCTAGCACCACCTGAATTCTGACTCCTTATGGTCATTTTAAGGTTCAGTGTTGAACGAATAATATAGTTCTTCCTGCCAAGGATTAATGTTTGCAAAGAAACAGCTCCTAGCTCGGTACTTAATAACTGCTTCTTGATAATAAGAATCTAGCTTTTCTTAGGATCATAGATTCATAGGTTTTGAACAAAAAGGGACTCTGAAGATCGTTAAATCAGACCCTTAATTTACAGAAGTGGGGAGAAATGAAGAGCACTCCCAGGCATGTGGTCTGGTAGTCAGAGTGTTGGAGCAGACTTTCGGGAAGCCTGTGTCCACATCTACCATCCGTGTGGTGCCGGGGAACTCACTCCTTAAGCCACAGAAGAGGAATCAGGAGATTGTTGACCTGCCGTGGGCTGTGGTGAGAAGAAGGGAGATGACCCATGGAAATCGGCTTGTAACTCTGAGCCGCCCTTCCCAATTGGCAAAGCCACAATTTGAACTCAGGCTTTTCTGATGCTAAATATAGCCCTCAGTGCTCTGTATCACTGCATTCTCTCTTCAGACAGCTGACTGTGCAGGGAAAGAAAATGTTCTAGCAAATGCAATCAGTCCATGTCATTCATTAGCTGATAAAACTGTGACTCTAGACCTGGTGATGGGGCGTGTCTGCCTGTCCTCCTGGATGTCTGCTTACCACCGGGAGGGGCCTGACAGTTCCTTCTAAGACAAGACCATCTCCTGACCCAAGCCGCTCTGGGTGGAGAAGGACTTCTGTCTGGGAAGCCTTTGGCCCCTTTCCCCAGATAACAGAGCCAGTGTAAAGCAGTAGAGCTAAAAAGGCAAAGGTTAGTCTGCCTCCAGGGCAGAGAGATAACCCAACTCTCAGCTAACTCTTCAGCTTGAGGAGTTGTTTTGTGGAATGAGACACAGAAGAAGACACAGGATTTTGTCCTAAGCTAAAATTTCCCATAGAAACAATACTTAATTCTGTCATCAATCAATGAATAAGAAATAGCATAATTCATCCATCAATGACTATGTTGACAATGTGAAATCTTATACGTTGGTTTTAATGAATGGAGAGCAGCTAGATGTTCCAGTGGACAGACTAGAATTTAGAATCAGGAAGCTCAAGGCTCAGATCCCGTCTCAGCCACTAACTAATTTTGTGACCCTTAAATTCTCTGACTCAGTTTCTTCACCTGTGAAATATGGATAGTAATAGACCTGACATGCCCAGAGTTGTTGTGAGGATTAAACATTTAAGGTGGTGCTGTTCAGCCATTTTTCAGTTGTGTCCATCTCTTGGTTTTCTTGGCAAAGATACCGGAGTGATTTCCCATTTCCTTCCTCAGTTCATTTTACAGATGATGAAAGGGAAGTGAACAGGATGAAATGACTTGCCCAGGTTCACACAGCTAGTATGTGTCTTAGGCAGGATTTAAAATCAAGTCCTCCTTACTAGAAGCTCTATCACTGTCTCTATCTACTAGAGGCTTCCAGTCAGCTCTATGTCCTTCAACATCTAGCTGTCCCGTCCTCATTTTAAGTGTTTGCAGAAAAACTGGAAACTGAGTGGATGCCCAACAGTTGGAGAACTCTACCCATTCATCTGTTTGTGTGAGTGTTGGAGAATGAATAAGTTATGGTATGCGAATGTTATGGAATATTATTGTTCTATAGGAAATGATCAGCAGGAGGATTTCAGAGAGACTTGGAGAGACTTACAGGAATTGAGGCTGAGTGAAATGAGCAGAACCAGATCATTACACACAACAACAGCAAGATTATGGGATGATCAATTCTGATGGACGGGGCTCTTTTCAATTCTGAGGTGATTCAGGCCAGTTCTACTGATCTTGTGATGATGAGAGTATTTACGTGTAGAGAGAGCTCTGTAGGAACTGAATTTGGATCACAACATAGTATTTTCACTTCTTTTGTTGTTGTTTGCTTAAATTTTATTTCCTTTCTCACTTTTTTCCTTTTTGATTTGATTTTTCTTGTGCAGCAAGATAATTGTCTAAATATGTATGCTTATATTGGAGCTACATATATTTTTACCATGTTTAAAAAAGTTATTAAATTGCCTTATGTTGAGCAAATAAAAAGTGCTTTGTAAACATTAAATTTAATTACTATAATATGATGATGATAATTACAAGTATGAGCAACAACAAATAAATACGTTTGAGAGGGGCTGAGATCCATATTTGTTTTGTTCTGTCACAAGGGAAATCGAATCTGGGACTCTCTTTTGCCAGTTAAGGCCCTAGATAAACCAGTTCACTCTCTCTCTCTCTCCAATTCTATTACCGGAGCTTCAGCCCCAAACCCTGCAGTCTTTTCTTTATAACCTCTTTGGAAGAGCTGGTTTCTCAACCTGGACTTTGAAGAACAATCAATTGAATAAGGTAGAATAATAAATATAGTTTGAAAACAACTCCAGAGCTATGTAGTCCAAAGATGTAATTTTACAGAAGAGAAAACAGATGGAGAAATTAATTGTCCATTAAAATGTCCAGCCATTTTGAATGCAATAGGCCCATTTTGTAGACTCAGGTTGAAGTGGATTTGGAAGTTGCTTTCCACCAATCAAGAGTATGCTAGCTTTCTTCAAGGATTTGGAGGGTGGTCCTCTAAAAAGAGAATTCTTTTGTTCTGCTTGACTCCAAAGGACATTACCAGAAGCCAAGGGCAGACAGTGAAAACTTTTTCTTTTTAGAAAAAATTTTTAGAGGGTGACATCTCATAACAGGTCATCAGGAGTGTGACAATGAAACAGACAGTGAAAAGGTAGAGGATTTGGCTCGATGTAGGGGAAGACTTTCTAATCAGAGTCACTCCTGAACAGATGAAGTAGCTTTGGGAATGGCCATTTCCTAAAAATCTGGAGATCATAAAGTGGGGGTGTTATTGAGGGGACTCTAGTAAGGCAGGGTGCTTATTATAGGATCCATGAACTTTGAAAACATATTTTTTAATAGCTGTACTGCAATATAATAGATTTTCTTTGTAAGTCTATTACTTATTCATTTAAAAACATGATCTTATGAAGACTTCCATATATTGTACCATATTGGTAAGGGGGTCCATGAAATACAAAAAGGTGAGCATCCTACTATATGGGCTAGGTCAGGTGACAATGCTTCCAACTCGGAGTCCGATGCTCTAACACAGAGCTTCTAGATTTATACTTGATGGTGCTGAGAGGCAAAGGTGAATGTAATGATTTGGAGATCAAGGAAAGATAACTTTTGGGTTGTCTTTACTATAATCCAGGTTTCATTTTTCTCCTCGAAAATGGAAGGGAACATATTTTCTCCAATATCATGTAAATCCCTTTGTTTGAAAAAAAAAATTATTTTTTTTTCTTTACACAGTATAATATCCTCCACCAATTTTCAAATGGTCAGTGGATTAAACTAATCTCTCTCTCTCTCTCTCTTTCTTCTTCTTCTTCTTCTTCTTCTTCTTCTTCTTCTTCTTCTTCTTCTTCTTCTTCTTCTTCTTCTTCTTCTTCTTCTTCTTCTTCTTCTTCTTCTTCTTCTTCTTCTTCTTCTTCTTCTTCTTCTTCTTCTTCTTCTTCTTTCTCCCTTCCTCCCCACCCCCTTCTGAAACACAGAATTTGATCCTGGGGAGTATTTTCAAATGTAACTTCTTCAAAAAATGAGAATATATTGTATTAAATAATGTAATAAAGCTTATGAACTGTAAGATTTTTTTTCTTCCAATTTTCTCAAACAATGGCACACACACACAAACCAGGGTCCCCCCCCAAAGTTACTACCCCTTGTTCTAGGTACTCTTTGGGTCTAGATTTTGAAAACTATTGCTCATAAGTCCTCACTAATGCACTTTACCTTTAATATTAAGTAGATGAAATTATCTTAAAGCAAAGGCATTTCCTGATGTTATCTTAAGAATAACATTAACAAAATTATTCCTTCTCCCCCCAATTACCCGCAGTGAATTCCCCTACTACAAAACAACGTCAGAGAAGAGTGAACACATACCTCGAGTGCTGTAGTTAAAAGTGTACTTAGGACCACATATGACCCAGGCAGCTACCACTGGTATTGCTTGGCTCCAGTGTTCTTTCCTTTATCATGATTTTTTCATACTGCCCTCTCTGAGTCATGCAGCTTATCTGGGTTCTTTGTTTCTATTCCTCTCTGCAGCCAAGATTGGATCTCTTCTCTACTGCCGGAAGTCTCACTCTTCAGAACTGTCTCCTGCCTTGACAAATTTTTTAGAGTGTGACATGTCATAACAGGTCACCAGGAGAGTGACAAAGCTTGTCCTAACCAGTGACTAACTGTCTCCTAATTCCACTAGTTTGGATGGAGGAATTTAGAGTTAGTCTATAATATAAAATCTACTAGCAAAGTACATGGTCAGAATATCCCTCTATGTCTGTCTCATAAGCATGTCAAACTCAAAATGTCTTCAGCAGAATTCATGATGTTGCCCTTTAAGCTGGTCCTCCTTCCTACCCTCTCTGTTTTAGCAGAGGGCAGCTTTGTCCCAGTTTCAGGATTTTGGTTTCAATCTTGGCTTTTCCATTTCCCCCCACAGAGCCAAAAGGATGCCAAGTCTTGTCCATTCTACCTCCTCAATATCACTTGCTTCTGTAAACTTCACGTGGCTCACCCTCTCAGCTGAAGCTTATTACTAAGGATAAGTCAACATGTTGGAAACTGAAAGGGGGACAGAGGAATGAGAGCTAAAGGTTATGGGTAGGAAAAACTTGGGGATATAATCTTTCTAAGCATTATGGAATCGGTTCCCATGGGTTTTCATGTCCAACTGTTAGCTGCAGTTAAGAGAGCCATCGGGGTGTGGTATTATTCACATGAATAAATGAGTTAAGTGATAAGGCTACAAACCCAAATCAAGACTGTCCCATTTAGAATAGGGGACAAATACATAGAGAGGAGTGTTAGCCCAGGGAGCGTGCTTTAGTCTAATACGTTGAAGAGAGATGGTGGGAATTGTCCAGGATTTTCAAGAAGCCATGGCTCTTAGTTCTTAGAGCAAGCGGTAGAGTCGCAAAGATTGGGGTTCAGTTTCAACGACTGACACACACTGGGCATGTGACTGTGGGCATCTCCCATTAACTCCAGGCCATTCATTTTCTAAGTAAATCCCAGAGATGTGGGGATCTGCCTCATTGGAGCGAGTGGTGCATCCCATGTGTGAAAAAGCTACACTTCTAGTCCTAGAGCTAAAATAAGTATTATATAATTGAGAACATATTACATATATATGTATGTATGTTTATTATGCTACTATAAAGCTGGAATTCTTTGCTAGAAATATTCAGTTTTCTTTTCTTTGAAGAAGGACCTTGCAATTTTCAATTTATGGTTATTTTATGCCATGAGATACCCACCTGTGGGACTTACCTCACAGGGTCCTTGGGAAGCTTACATGTGGATTATAAAGTGCTTTGTGGAACTCAAAGCACCATTTTTTTTCTTTACAAAGCCAGCTATTATTTAGTTTAATTCAGTTTAATTTCTCCAGCCCATTAACCTGGATCCTTCCTCCCATAGATCATAATCATCTTCACCTCATTCAGAAAAGCACTCCTCACGTATACAGTGACCTCCAGTGCCTTGCAGCCATTGGGCTGACCTCAGCCATCACCTTCCCTCCCTGATTCTGCCATGTCCTTTTACCAGGATGGTTTTTCCTGGCACTTTTTTGTATGCTAGTGGCTAGTGAGAACAGACTCCTAATCAAACCTATCACATACATCTCCTCATGGTCACGAGTGATTGGTCTTTTCAGAGACTTGTACATAGATTGGCAGCCCCAGAGCCTGGAGGGAAAAGCAGAGCTTTTTTTTTTTTTTTTTTTTTTTTTCCCCAGAAGCATCCTGGGATCATTGAAAGTGCCCGGTTATTTCCTAAAGGCCAGATTGCCTGAAACACAGCGGCTGGGTGCATTTCTGTCTCAGAGCAGCCCCAGAAGTATCAAGAGGAAAAATCCAATGTCACACTGCTGGGTAAAAGCGACCTCTTCCAGCCTCATTTGTAGCCATGAGACAGCAGCTGCTGTAATAACACTGGGACTCAAACTCTATTAGATTAAGCGGCCAAAAAGCCCTTCTAGACCAACTTTCCAGCATTGTGATTGTAACAGGGGAAGGCCGAGGTGGAAGAAGACATGCTCTGCATTTTATTGCAAAAGGTGCAGGCACAAAAAAAGGGGAGGGGCAGAGAAAACAGACTAAGGGGGGGGCTACTGGGAAGAGAACCAGCCCGAGGCAGTTGAGCATTTTGTGTCTCATTACTGGCTTCACACTCCCTCCATCCTGCTTTCCTCCATTGGAGAAAGGCCTCAGACAGACCATCACAAAGCAAAGTTTTCAAGGCTGCTTTCTTTGTTTGCCATGGCAACGGAGGAGGAGCAGAGAAGCGAGATGTACAGCTCAGGAAAAAGAACCACCCCTTGGATGTGTTTTAATAGAAATCATCTTGCCCGAAGCATCTCCATAGTCTGTGTTAAAAAGCTATTTTAAACAATGCCAACAAGCTATTGGATTTTTGCAACTTTACTCGCATCCTCTGTTGGTCCCAAGACAAGTCCAGTCCTGGGACAAAGTGGCAGAGGCGAGTTTCAGTGACTCAGTGGGCACCAAATCCACCTATTCAACTCAGTGACATTTCTGACGTCCTGGTCACCTATATGCCAGACTGAGTGAGAAAATCAAAACAAAAATGACAGTCCCTACCTTCTAGGAGTTTACGTACACTCCACTGGGGTCTGCAACATGTAATGAAATAATAGGAAGTCATTTCAAGAGGGAGCAATGGGAATTCTGGGGCTCGGGAAGGAGGGGGTCCCATTTTCCTGAATTGGGGAATCATTCTATATGTGGAGATTGAAGGTGGAGTGCTGGATAGGAGACAGCAGGCAAGTCTGACTCAATGGAGAATGAGGGAGTCATAGAGGTGGGAGGGTTAGGGTCAGGGGTGTGTGTGTGTGTGTGTGTGTGTGTGTGTGCACTTCCATGTGCATTCAAATTATGAAGGCTATTAAACTCTGTAATGAGGACTGTCAGCTCCTCAAGGTCAGGGTTAGTCTCTGTCTTGGTAGTTTCAGTCTGACTAAGTAGTGTCCCGCACACAGTAGGTGCTTAACAAAAACTTGCTGTTATTGTTGTAATCCTAGCGGCCAGTGGGAGCCACTGAGGATTTTAGTGCAGGGGATTTGGGGTATTTTACATAAACGTGAATCATAAATGGACACTTTAGATTTTCTGTTCCCAAGATACAAAGAAGACTACAGCCGTTGAAAATGAAAACTTAGCAGGATAAAGATAAATGAAGGGGTGGCCGAGGGGCAAAAAGGAGGCGTAAAATGGGTGGGAAAGGGATCAGGAAAGACGGCCTGGGAAAGGACAGAGGATGAAAGGAAGACAATGGCAGGAAACAGGGGAAGAGGCGCTTTTAGAGCGGGTTGGCACTCTGTAGAGCAAGCAGGTCAGCGATGTTCAGGGCTGAGAGACGATCCTCAGTTACCTGCCCTGGAAATCGCCAACGGGACGCTACGTCCAGGGTGGCAGTTTGGGAGCCAGTGACCTGACCTAGAAGGCACAAGCCCCGGGTTCGAGCCTGCTTCCTCGCCCTGGGGATCTCGACACTGCGGGACTAAGCCCGTTTCTTCATCTGCTCCCGGGGATCGAAATAGTCCCAGAACTGGGCGTTGGGAGGACGGTGCTTTGCCCATAAATGGGTCATTCATAAGAGGATGCTTGCTCCCCCTCCCCCCCCTACCTTCGCCCTCCCCACTCCCGCCAGGTCCCCTGGACGCTCTTCCTGGCAGAGTCCACGCTCGGCCAGGTCCGGGGACAGCGAGAAGCCTTGGGGTCGGGGGCCCGGCCCGGCCCGGGGAGCTGCTCTGAGTGCAGCGCTGTCTCTCCCCGGGGAAGGCCAGCGGCTGGCTTGGGGCCCGGGCCCCCCTCCCCCTCGGCCAGGAACACGGGTGCGGGAGCCGCGGAGCTTCAGCCCGGCTGCCACCATCTGCCTCCGCCCACGGTCCCAGAACTGATGCAATCGGTACAGGAACCGACGCCCGGGCTCCCAATGGGGCTCCCCCGCGTTCTTGGGGTCGGAGCCTCCGGACCCACGCGCTCAGAGAAGCGGGAGGAGCCTCCGGGGAGGCCGCCCGGCTTTCCAGGGCTTTGCCTCTTCTCCAGTTTGCAGAGAACGCCTTAGTTGGAGTTCAGATCCCGGGGTCGCGTGCCGGGAACAGCCAGTCCCCCTTCCAGGGGGCACGGGCCGGCTGCTGTGTGACGCCCCCTGCGCGGCCTCGCGTGTCCGTGCCCCTGAGACTCAGTTCCCCCGCCTGTAATTTCAGGCTAATCCCACGATCCGGCTCTGGGTTCTCGGCGCCGGCCCCCCCCCCCCGCCCATCTCTGCCTTCCCTGTCCCGGCAGCCTGCGGTGCCCCCGCGCCCCCAAGCCGAGGACCGAGCCAGGGGCTCCAGAAGCCAGAGCCTACGTTGGAATGGTCGCGAGATCGCAGCTTGGGGGCCTGGGAGGCCGCCCCCCTCATTTGACAAAGGAGGAAACTGAGGCCCAGAGGGGCCGGCGATCCCTCCGCGGCCCGGCCGGTTCCGCGACCCCAGCGGGGCTCCGGCCTCTTGCCGCCCCGCCCCCTCCACCTGCCAACGTGGTGTCTGTCTCCCCCGCCCCCAGCCCGCCTGCACGCAGCCCTCTCTCCTTCTCCCCTCCCCAGCGGCGGCGCATACATTTGCATATTTTACCTTTGTTCCCGGGCAGCGGCCTATCAGCGCGCGCGGCCCGGCCGGGGCGGGGCCTCGGGCACTGCGGCGGCGGCGGCGGCGGCCCGAGCCCTGGGAGCGCGGCCGGCGCGGGCTGGGCTGGGTGAGGCAGGGCTGCGCCGCGGGAGGCCGAGGTGTGGGCGGGGGCGGCGGGGCGCTGCAGCCAGCCCCGGACACGGACCGACCGACGGACTGCCGGACCCACCGCCGCTGCTCGGCCCCCGCTTCCTAGAGCCGAGCCCCGGAGGGCGGAGGAAGGGGCGCGGCTGCCCGTGCCCGTGCCCGGGGGCTGCCCGGCCGGCTCGCTGCGCTCTCCCCTGGCCTCGCTTCCTGCCCGCCCCCCAAGATGGTGTGCGGCGGCTTCGCCTGCTCCCGGAGCTGCCTGTGCGCCCTCAACCTGCTCTACACGGTGAGTGTGCGGCCGCGGGCGCGGGCACCTGCTGCCGCCCGCGGCCCCGCCCGGCCTCCCCCTTGCCCCCAGCCCGGCCCCGCCGGCCTCCCCCTCGCCCCCAGCCCGGCCCGAGCGGCCTCCCCCCTCGCCCCCAGCCCGGCCCGGGCGGCCTCCCCCCTCGCCCCCAGCCCGGCCCGCCCGGCCTCCCCCTCGCCCCCAGCCCGGCCCGAGCGGCCTCCCTCCTCGCCCCCAGCCCGGCCCGCCCGGCCTCCCCCCTCGCCCCCAGCCCGGCCCGCCCGGCCTCCCCCCTTCCCCCCCAGCCCGGCCCGCCCGGCCTCTCCCTCGCCCCCAGCCCCTGCACTGGCCTCCGGGCAGCCCGCCCCACGCCGGCATCCCTTTGGAGGACTCCCACCCGGGGCGGCCTCCGGCCTTCCCAGCCGCCCTCCGCCACCCCCGGTCCCCCGGCTCTGCCGCCCGTCCCGGATCCCTCGGGCCGCGCTCGATTGGGCAGAGGGTGGGCTGGGAGTCCAGCCCGGCTCGGGGCGTCGGGGGGCGAGGGCGGCGGGGGCTGGGCCCCAGCGTGCAACCAAGAGCCCCGCTGCTGGCCGGCGGTCCCCCGGAGGCCAGCGGGCGGCCCTGCGGCAGGATGTCCGTGGGGGCTGCCCAAGTTTCCTCCGCTTTTGTTGTTTTTTCCTAAACGATTGTTTCCCCAGGGCCGCCGCTTAATGTCTTTCCCAGTTCCTGCTAGCCAGAAGCAGCGCTCCATTTTAAGCCGGGGTCTCTCCGGGCGCGTCCCCACCCAAGTGAGCTTCCCCATCACACGCATCGTTCTTATTTTCTAGGCTTGGTTCGGAGGCCTTCCCCCAGAATTCCCCCAGAATTTGACTGCGTTCGCGGAGGGGCTCTGATTTTGGGGCCCTCCCTGCTGAGCAGGGCTCCCAGCACATAGTGGGCGCTTAGGGATGCTGAGGAGGGACTCCGGAGGCATCCGACGGCTCATTGGTTGAACCAAACCGAATTCAATTGGGTAGCTGGAATGGGGGTCTTGGGAGTGGGGGGCAGCCGTGGAGGAAGAAGCTGATGAGGCAGGATACCTTCCCCCCAAATGGGGACTATTCCTCCACAGCCTCTTCTCCACCTCTTCCCTTGCCCCTGCTCCTACCCCGCAAAGGTCCCCGGCAGACTGGGAGTTAAGTAGGAGCCAGGCCAGCTGTGGCTAGCTTATGTTACAGGCCTTGGAACGGAAAGTTAGCCCCGTCTTCTCCTCGGGAGATCGTTTTACGGGAATTGTTGTGCGTGCTCGCTTGTACACGACCACGTCTGAGGTCTTAGGGCAAACAAGGGGTGAGAGGAACCTTTCCCACCCTTGGCAAGCCCGGAGGGCTTGGATGCCGATCCCAAGAACAGAGCAGAGACCCCAAGCTCCAGCTGGCTGCACCCTGGCCTTGTCGGGGGCAGGTGTCTGGTAAATTCCTACTGTGTGCCTGGCCCAGCGTGCGGGGATCAGATTAGTGTAACTGGAGAGCTGCGTCATGTGTGTTCTTCCCTCCAAATCCACCTTTGAGTCCTGCTTATCAGGGTAGTTGGCTATTAAGGCAGGGCTAACCAGCTCCCTGGGAACTCTATAGTCACCTGGACTGTTGGCCTGGGCAGATTCCACGGTGGCTTCTTGGGGCTCTGAGTTCTAATCCTCTCATTGATACCAACCCCATGGCAAATGACTTCATGGCCCAGCCTTATCCCCCAGGGCCTGCCTGGCAGTCCTGGGCATTGAGATCCAGGAACTTGTTTGGAGAAACAACTACCAGTTTCAGGTCGCTTCTGGCTACCTTCGGGCCACTGGATGGGAAGGGAAAGGGGGCAGGAGGAAAGATGGCACTTGGAAAGGGCCAGCTTGCTTCTGCGCACTGACAGCCAGCTGTGCTGACAGGACAGTGACTTGGTTTAGATCTTGGAGGGCTTCCTGTACAGTTGTGGGGTATGGGGGAAAAGAGGATGTCTGAGCACCTCAGTGCTGATCCTTCCAGTTATTGCCTGGGAAACCTCGCCGAGTTCTCCTCATCTATGAAATGAGCTGGGATACACTGACATTTAATCTCCCTAGTGCCCAGTCTGTGCTGTTGGGAGTTATACAATGAAACAGCCGGACCCTTCAGTCCAATCCATTGAACACAGACTGTGTGTTTGTGCTGGGTCAGAACAAATATAACAAACAAGAGAGCACAAACATCCCCGCCATCCAGGATAAAACTTCTTAAGAAAGGCGAATAAAATCTTGTTTGGTTATTTGCCCAGGTGATCACGGAACAATCAGAGCCGAAGGGACCTCAGTGAGCAGCCTGGAGTAAGCTGTAGCTCTTATACAGGATTCGGACAAAGGGTCCAGAGTTCAGTAAATAGCCTCCCAAAGTAGATAGTGACCAGAAAAGGTTAAGAGCCTTGTTCTATCCTGACAGATACGCATCTAGTCTTTTCTTGGACAGCTGCAAGGAGGGGAGCCTATCATATCTTTGGAATAATGATCCCTCAAAAGTTTCCCTTGTCAACAAGCCTAAAATTCTCTCCTGCTTGGCTTTCTCACGTCCCTCCACACTTATTCTCCAGTAACTTCCAGAGCTTATTCCAAGGGGATTGCTGCTCCCTAGCTCCATTTAACCAACTTTAATAGGATGGATGATCGAGAGCCAGTGAGCCAGACCATATCTGGCCTTGGCTCGAGTGGTTTGTCATTTCCCATAAGCACAGAACTGAGATGTTATTTATTTAGACCAGTGCTGCTGGGGAATGAGGGGAGTGGTCGAGGGATTGGCTGGATATTTTCAGGTGAGCACTGGTAGAAAATCAAAAGCGAGAGAAGGGGACTGAGTTTTGGCCCAGAAGGACAAGTATCTCACTTGTATTTGGGCTTACTGTTTCCTCAATGCTCTGGAAAGTCACCTCCTAAAATGAATGGCTAATTGCCATGGCGAGCCTCTGGCTTTGATCCTGTTTTGTTTTTTTTTTTTTTTTAAATCCTTTGAAATGAATATACCAGGACAGATGTGGCTATAAGTGGTCAGGGTCACAATTATCAGCAATGGCAGCAATAACTAATAACAATAACCATAACATATGAAAGTAAGGTTATTTTTAAGAGATGTTGTGCCTGATGTGATCTCTTAGTTGGGTGGAAGGAAGATTTCCTAAATGCAGAGCCTTAACCGAAGATGTTGGGTAGGGGATTAGGTGTGGCCCATACCCATCACCCTCTCTGCCCTGGGAGCTGTCCTGATGCTGAGCCTGGACACAAAGGATGATCCCAATACATTGTCTGTCACAAACACAAAAGGCAGCCCTCTATCCACATTACAGAGCATTACATGTTAAAAGAGAGAGAGAGAGAGAGAGAGAGATGGAGATGGACAGCAACTTGTCTTAATTTCATTTCCATTTTGACTGCATTGAAAAAGATTCAAGAAGAGTAAGATGAATAAAAATAATTGTGCATGCGGTGAGAAGAATGAGATCATCATAGTTGATGTTTATGTAGGGCAAGTTTTTTTTTTTTTTAACTTGGATTCTATGAAAAAAATATATATATAAAGCACAATGTCTGGTACATTCAGGCACTACATAAATGCATATTCCTTTCCTTCCCTTCCAATTTCAATATGATTGGTCTCTGCTATTCTCTGTATTTTATGCATTTATATTCTGAGAAGGGGTTCATAGCCTTCACCAAAGAGTCTTGGTTAGAGAGAGGGAACTCCTTTTTCTCCTCTTCTTCTTCTTCCTCCTCTCTTTCCCACCCTTCATTTTCCCTCTCCTCACCTCTCCTCTCTCATGCACATACAAGTTAAGCTTTGCTTTAAGTTTCACCAAACACTTTCCACAGGATTATCCGTTTTGAGTTTGAAGGGACTTGAGAGGCGTCTAATGTAGTCCTAATTTTACACATGACATAATTGAAGCCCATAAGGCTTTCAGGCTCACCTAAGATCACAGCAGGCTTACCTAAGGTTTACCTAATAAACATCAGAAGGGGGTCCCAGGATGGCCTTTGATCCTCACAGCAAGTCGCTGGGTAGCATTATTAATAGCCTCCTTTAATAGACCAGGAAACTGACTTGAGAAAGGCTCAGTGACTTGCTTAGAGTCACACAGTTCTTATCTAATCTTATCAGAATTTGAACTCAGGCTTTCCTGATTCCCAGTGCCATCACTGCTCATCACTCCATCTCACCTCTTAGAAGAGAGTCAGAAGCTATGGTGTATGAATATAATGGAATATTATTGTTCTATAAGAAATGATGAGCGGGCTGATTTCAGAAAAGCCTGAAATGACTTAGATGAATTGATGATCAGTGCAGTGAGCAGAACCAAAAGAACATTGTACACAGTAACAACAAAATTCTGTGATCAACTGAGATGGACTTAGCTTTTTTCAACAGTGAGGTGATTCAAGGCAATTCCAATATTGATTTGTGATGGAGAGCCATCTGCATCCACAGGAAGGATTATGGGGATTGAATATGGGTCGAATCATAGTTTTTTTCATCTTTTTGTTGTTATTGTTTGTTTGTTTGTTAATTTTTTTTCTTTCTCATGTTTTTTCTTCCCTTTTGAGTTGATTTTTTCCTTGCACAGTGTGATAAATGTGGAAATATGTTTAGAGGAATTGCACATGTTTAATGTATTGCTTTCTGCCTTGGGAAGGGGGGAAGGGGAGGAAGAGGGACAAAAATCTGGAACACAGAGTATTTTGCAAAGGTGAATACTGAAAACTCTTTGTATTTTTTTGGAAAAACAAAATACTATTAGAAGTGAGTCAGAGTATACCTGGGTCCCCTGGGTCAGGACAGACTGAACTTTCTGCTGACAAGACTTCAATCAGGATCAGTGACGTCAGAGCCAGTATGATCACCAGAGCCCCAGGGAGAAGGTTTTCCCTCACCCCGTTGGATGTGCTTGTTCCCGGAGGAGGCCTGGCAAGGGTCAGGATCTTTTATTTATGGCACTTGGGCCCGCCTCCTCCTTTGTAGTTCTCAGCAGCATTCTGGAGAGTCAGGATAGTATGCCGAATGATTGTAAGGAGAGGGGGAGGAGGGAGGGAGCTTTAATTCCTTCATCCGCCTTCTGGACCAGAAGATTCCTTTTTTATGCTTCTGGGCATCCAACTTCTAGAGAAAAGAAAACCCTTGAGTTTGAGGGGAGAGCTAGAAACTGAGGGCCCAGCTGGAGACAAGATTGCTGATATCACTTTTGGAGTAACTGAAATGGGTCTGATGCTTTCAGAGGCATTTCATTAAAGTGGAAATAAAAAAAAAATCAGCCCTTGGAAAAGCAGGTGGGCAGATCCTACAATAGATTAGTTCAAGAAAGTGGGTCCTGCCAATCATGTGACCCTCCATTCTTGATTTATAGAGGAGGAAACTAAGGAACCGATGGTGTTCCCAATCACTGGGTCATGGAGTAAGTATCAGAGCTGAGATCTGAATTCTGGCTCTTTGGTTTCTGAATCTCTCCTGCTCTTGACCCTCAGGTGTTCCACCAGTGAGCCTCTCTCCTGGATGACTAAAGTATTTCTATAAGATATTTTCATTTGCTTTATAAAATCCATCCAGGTAATATTATGTTGTGCCAGGCACTTGGTAGAATATTGGGGTTAAGCCACCGAGCAATTGATAAACAATATTTCTCAATCTAAACCAAGAGTTTAGAGTTCAGATCTTTTATCTTTGGAGCTAAACTTTTTTTAATTAATTAATTTATTTATTATGGCTTTTTATATACAAAACAAATACATGGGTAATTTTGCAACATTGACCCTTACAAAACCTTCTGTTCTAATTTTTTCCCTCCTTCTCTCCACCTCCTCCCCTAGCTGGCAGGTAGTCCCATACATGTTAAAGTATATGTTAAATACAATATATGTATACATATTTATACAGTTATCTTGTTGCACTAGAAAGATCGGATTTAGAAAGAAGATTAAAAATAACTTGAGAAGAAAAAAAACAAAAATGCAAGCAGTCCACACTCATTTCCCAGTGTTCTTTCTCTGGGTATAGCTGGTTCTGTCCATCACAGATCAATTGGAACTGATTTGGATCCTCTCATGGTTGAAGGGATCCACGTCTATCAGAATTGATCATCATGTAGTATTGTTGCTGAAGTGTATAATGATCTCCTGATTCTGTAGAGTGAAACTTCTTACACTTTTTCCACTGATAACTCCTTTTTGCCCAAGAAATTTTTATTTTGTACATAGTTGTATTAAATAGGTAGACAAATCAAATATTTACTGATAATAAATCATGAAGAAATTTATTTTAAATATTTTATTTTAAGAAATTTATTTTAAAATAATTCTTTGCTATGCATATAATTGTACCATTTATTAAAGATGAAAGCAAATATGTATAAATGAAATGGATGCACTTGGTTATTTTTACATGAAGAATTAAAACTTGGTAGAATATTTGGTATTTTTTTTTTACTGTTGCCACAGTTTAAGAAGCTTTGCTTTAGACTCAGGGACTTTGGGGCCGAGAGCATTTTCCCCCAGAGCATAGAGCTACGAGGGGAAAATGCTCTCGGCCCCAAAGTCCCTGAGTCAGCGTGGGACCCTGCTAGGTTTTCTCTGGGCCAATATCCACACAGTAACAGCTGGTGGGAATAGGTATCATCCTGAGATACAGCACAGGCTTCTTGAGTTTATCAAAGCAATATGACTGTTTATTCTGTTCTAAACACGAGCTTGAACTTTCTAGGTTGGTAAACAATAACAAGTTGAGGGTCAAATTTCAGAAACAGAACACCTCACGGTATGAGCAGAGGCCATCTGTCCGAGAAGCCAGTCCAAGGAGCTAACTCAGAACTCTTTCTTCTTAAATTTTCCCTTTATCATTTGGAAGCCTCACTCTGGGGCAGCCTTTGAGAAAATAGGGAGTCTGAGGTTAGAAGTACCAATGTGGGTAGTTGAGACCTGACCGAACAACCAAGGGTGATCATCTATCATTACTCCCCAAGAAATGGGGGGAGATTGTTTTTAGAGGGATCATTTTAAGAGTCCCATCTGCAGCTTTATTTTTTTAAAAAATTAGTGATAGCTTTTTATTTTCAAAATACATGCAAAGATAGTTTTCAACATTCCCCTTTACAAAACTTGTGTTCCAAATTTTTCTCTCTCCCTTTCTTCCACCCTCCTCCCCTAGACAGCAAGTAATCCAATGTATCTTAAACATGTGCAGTTCTTCTGAACATATTCCCACATTTATCAAGCTACACAAGAAAAATCAGATCAAAAAGGAAAAAAAATCAAGCAAATAGCAACAAAAAGAGGTGAAAATACTTTGTTGTGATCCACACTCAGTCCCCACAGTCCTCTCTCTGGATGCAGATGGCTCTCTTCATCACAAGTCTATTGGACTTGGTCTGAAATACTAGAGGGATCATTTTTATAGGAAATTCCACACTGATAGGGATAATCATGAGATAATTTTCAGAGAGAATTTTGAAAATGTAAGATGATATGCAGTCACAGCTTTGAAAAAGATAGGGGAATAACAATTCTTTTCTCCCTGCCTCACAAAACAGAGGTAAAATATGAGGTGGAGAATCATGGTAGCCATTTAAAATAATTTAATGTTTAAAAATGTTTTAGAACAGCAAACTTAAAAAAAAAATACTGTCTTTATTTAGTTCATAGGACCACAGCTGGAGACTTGGCAAGTTATTTTTTTTTTTTGAGAGGGGGACAATTTAATCATTTTATTAACAAGGCCATTATTATTAAAAAGAACAGTCATTTGACCATCTCTTTTTCAAAGACAGATACTTTATTAAGGATTTCTTGGGACTTATAAGTAGAGACAATGTAAAAGGGGAAAAAAAAAAAAGATGACAAAATGACTTAATGAAATCAAAAGGAACAATCCCCTTTGATAACATTGACAAAATCAAAGAGGACATTACTCTTTGATATGTAGACCTTACAGATAAAAGACACAAAGGAAAAAGTAAATGCTCTCTTCCTCTAGGTATATCTGATGCAGTGCTGTGGCTCTGGTCTATTCTTCTCCAGCTCGGGTCACTTGTAGGAGTTTCCTAAACAATTGATCTCAAAACAATTTATTTTTGGCAAAAAATTTGGAGAGAGCATGGAATCTAACCTGAGATTTAGAGAAGTAAAGGGACTAGCTTAAGATCACTCAATTATGGAGTTGCAAAACCAGGTTTTGAACCCAGTTTTTTTGGTTCTCACTCCAGTATTCCTTCTGTTATCCTAAGTCCCAAGTGATCCAAGTTGATGACTTACAATGACGACTCAGAAACTGAAGGAGGTGGAGAGGTATCTGACTGGAGGCGGGGACATGAATGCCTTTTCCCATCTCTGCTTTCATTACATGACCGAGTATAGAGAGCTTCCTCCCATTCAGCAAATATCCAAGTGCTTTCTGTGTGGATCACAACAAAGACATATGCAGTTCAGCACCTGCCTTCAAAGAACACAGAGCTTCATCTGGCTCTCTCCCGATTGGTTGGGGGAACCAGAATGAGATGCACTGTGTGCTTGTTGATTTCAGTTCTGATTTCAGTGTCAAGAAGACCCGGATTCAAATCTGGCTTCGGGCACTTAGTAGCTTTGGGGCTCTCGACACAGGAACGGACCTCAGTTTTATCACTGGCAAATTGGCCAAAGAGCTGGCCAGACCGTGTGTGTTGACAAATACACAACGATAAAGTATAGCTTTTGTTAAATGCCTGCTGTGTGCCTGGCACGGGGTCTCTGCCCTTGGTCGGCATTGGGTTATAACGGAGCAGGGTCCTTTGCTGCAAATCTAGCACAGCACAGCACGGCTCTCTCCACGGCACTTGGATGTTTAAAGGGCCAGCTCTGTCCCAAACTCCCAGTTGAACCCTGTGCCATCAATTACACCTGATGATGTCATCGGCCCTCTTCGTGGGTCAACAACAATGACTCTCCTGGAGCAAGAAAACGATCCGGGCTCATTGACCTTCAAGGCTCCTTCCCAGTCCAGAGTTCTGCCACTGCCTTGATTGAGTGGGCTCTGGAGACCAGAGTCTCTGCAGGCTTTTCAGCAGGAGGGAGAGTGCCAGGAGCAGAGTTCTACATTAGGAAGATTAATCTGGCATCTCTATAATAGCTTAATGCTTTGACTTCCTTTGTCCTAGCCTGTTGATAAAAAAATCAGGGCAAGACTTCAGGGAGGCAAGGAGACAGCAACAGAAGTGGCTTCTCGTAGGATGGAGTGCATTGGGGAACGGGGCTGCATCTGGCTTCTGGGCTCCGTTCCCGGGTTTGATCCCTTTGGGGGAGGGGAGCCAGTGATGCTCCCCCAGCCCCCCTCCTAGCCTTGGTTAATAAATTAAAACAAAATGTTAAGCACCGGAAAACCTGTTTTTCAGAATTATCTATGGGCACCCTCAGAGGCCAAGGCAGGACACTGAGTCACATTTGTAATTATTGCCATCATTTGGGCATTTAACAAAACATTCCCAAAGAGCAGGATTTTAATTAGACTTTTCTCCAAGTAATCCATCAGCGAGTATTCATTCAGCATTTATTCTGTACCAGATTCTGTGCTCGGGCAATGCAAAGGCACCAGGAAATACATCCTGCCCCCACGGAGATTACATTCTAGGAGGGGAGGGAAGGACAACAAGTACCCAGCACGTCCAGGGAGCCGACCGGCTCATCCGAAAGGCTCTCCGAGTCCTTAGCCTCTTTTCAGCAAGTAGGCAGAGCCTGAAGAACATGAATCTTAAAGTGGCAGGGAATAGCGAGGGAGGCGGGAGGGCCTAAGAAGAATAAGTGATCCAGGAAGAATGACCGGACTGGAACATCCTCCCTAGCTTGGCCATCAGGAGTTGGGGGAAGGTGACTAGTGGGTGTCACGGTTAGAGGGAGAGGCTCAGCTTTGAGATCGAGGGGCTAGGCTGGATAATCTAGCAGGGGTCCTCAAACTACGGCCCGTGGGCCAGATGCCATAGCTGAGGACGTTTATCCTCCTCACCCAGGGCTATGAAGTTTCTTTATTTAAAGGCCCACAAAACAAAGTTTTTGTCTTTACTAGAGTCCGGCCCTCCAACAGTCTGAGGGACAGTGAACTGGACCCCTATTTTAAAAGTTTGAGGACCCCTGCTTTAGATTCTAAAGGATACAAGTCTTCTTCTGTGCTTCATCCCAGGGTGGACAGGAACTGAGTCCTTGAGGGCTTTGCTAGAGAGCTCTGGTTCTGACAGGTCCCACCAAGCTGGAAGGGCTTCAAGGAGAGGGCTGGGAAAGTCCACCAGCCAGGCTTGCCAGCTTTGCCCTGGCCTCTGCTGCAGGTGGATGGCAGATGGTAACAGCTTTGGGATATGGGAAATATTTTATTTTTTAGAAAAAAAAAATTAGGATTCCTAATAATGCCAGTTGCACAAATCACCTCCTTTGGCCAAGTGAGGTAAGTGCTATTGGTATTACTGTCTCTATTTTAGTAAGAAGGAGAAAAACTCCAAGAGATCAAGCCATTTGTCCCAGATCACAGACCCCATAAGTGTGGATTTGAATCAGGTGCTCCTCAATTTGAGCATTCCTTCTCTAGTAGAAAGCTACCATTATGAAGATAATTGGCCAGGGCCCCATAATCTGAAACCAGGAAAATGAGGTTGTGTATGAGAGAGAGAGACAGAGACAGAGACAGAGAGAGACAGAGACAGAAAGTGTGTGTGTGTAAGTGTGAGTATGAAAATACCTAATATATTAAATAGGAGACAGGTGATGGCTCAGTGGATAGAACACTAAGCCTGGCGTCAAGAAGAGCTGAGTTCAAATGTGGACTCATACACTTACTAGCTTTGGAACTCTGGGCAAGTCATCTAACCTGGGTTGCCTTGAAGGCAGCTGGGAAGAACTCTGGCTCTATAATCAGGAAGATTTAAGTTCAGATCTGGACTCAAACTCTGGCCATGTGACCTTGGGCAAGTCAATCTGTTTGCTTCAATTTCCTCATACATTGAATAGGGATGATGAGAGCACCGATGGGAACCATGAGCACAGTGCCTGGTACTTAGACAGCAGATAAATACTATTCTCTTTCCCCTTCCCCTTAACTAGGAGATGAAGTGGGTCTCTAAGATAATGGTTATGACCAATCATTCACTCCTGTGAAAATAGATTTGAAAACCGTGGCCATGGCCCAGTGCCCCAGGAACCCCGGAGTAAGAGACCTTCTCCTTGTCCTTCTGCCACCCTTCCCCCGGCCAGTTAAATCCTCAGAGTGACAAGTTGAGAGGCTGACACCTTGGTCGGGCTTTATGTTAAATGCTCACTGATCCTTGGCTTGGGATCAGCGCTAATGGTGATATGTCTTGGTCCAAAAGCTCTTGATTTGTAGACCATTGAATATCCTGCAGATTAATTAAAAATGAGTGCAGGTGCTCTCCTGGGGCATGTGCTGAGTAAGCCTGGAAAATCTCTGACCAGATGACATTAAAAAAAAAAAAAAAGCTTGCTGCCATTTTGAATTTCAAACATGTGAGCAATGCAGCTGGTTGTCTGTTTTTTAGCTTTCAACTGAGGTTGCTCTTGAGAGGCAGTATAGCCCAGTGAACAGTGACAGGGAAAACCTGGGTTCAAATCCTGCTTCTGGTCTGCAGTAGCTGGGAGCCTCCTGAACCTTGCCCCCTCTCTGGGCTCCAACTTCCTCATTTGTAAAACTGAGATAATGTTTCCATCAGTAGCTACTTTGCAGCCTTGTTGAAAGGCTCAGTGGGTAGCTAGGAAAGGCATGGAGACATTTTAAAAGACCATATGATAAATGTTAGTTGTTATCTTCTGCTCCAACAATCTGGGATTTCATGAGGGCAGAGAACTTGGGATGGGGCAGCTCCCTCCACCGATTCTCAAAGCCCCAGACAGGCCTAATCAGACACGCTGAGCTCAGCCAGTAATTGGATCCTGGGCTTCTTCTGGTCCCCAGTCTGGTCTTCTTTGGCCGGAATGAGATTGGCCAGTGTGTTTACTTATTTATTCAGTGCCAATCATGTTTCAGGCACGGTGATGTCTGTAAAACACTTAGTAGGTCTTGAAGTGCTCTGGATGTTCGCTCTGTATTCATCGGAATGGTTTGTTTTCTGGAGGCTGGCCAGCCTTTGATCTGGCTCTTCTGAGCTGGGGGAGGGGTCAGGGAAGGTGGGGTCGCCCTCGAAGAGCAGCTGTTCCATTTGGGCAAAGGCTGGGTTTATTGTCACTGCCAGCATGGCTGTCTGGACCTGGCTGCGGAAGCAGCCCAGAAGGATGGTCATCCCGGCCCACTGACCAGTAACTGATGGTTTGCACAGTCCCTGGATTTTTAGGAAGGGCTGAAAGGTGTGGTTCCTTTCTGAATCTTCACCAGAATTCTGCCCGGGCATACGTCCCTGGACAAAGCCTTGAAGACCCAGGGGCAAGTAGGAAGGAGACAGCTGTTGGTGGTATTTTCTGGAAAATTGCCATTTGATTGGTTTATTTTGGGCCCCATCATTAGTTAATGTATTGAAAAACCATATTTTTATTTTTCTTATTTTCAACAATATTTTATCTTTCCAAATACATGTCAAAGGTAGTTTTCAACCTTCGTGTCCAAATTTTTCTCCCTCCTTCTCTCCCTTATTTCCTCCCTTTCCAAGATAGTAAGCAATCCAATATAGGCTAAACACGTGCAATTCTTTTTAACATATTTCCATATTTACCATGTTGTGCAAGAAAAATCAGACCAAAGGGAGAGAGAAACCACGAGAAAGAAAAACAAGCAAACAAAAAGGTGAAAATCCTCTGCTTTGATCCCCATTTAGTGTCCATAGTTCTCTCTCTGGATGCAGATGACATCTTCCATCCCAAGTCTATTGGAATTGTCTTGGATCACTACATTGTTGAGAAGATCCACATCGGTCACGGTTGATCATCACATAATCTTCTTATTACCGTGTACAATGTTCTCTTGGTTCTGCCCACTTTACTCATATCTCTCCAAAGACTTGTGCTTTTACATGACTTATATTTCCCATTAAGATCCTCATTCAGGGACCTTTTAGAACAACAACCAAAAAAAAAAAAAAAAAAAAAGAGGAAGGGAAAAAATTTAGCAGAACTAATCAACACATTGAAAAGTGTGATGTTAGATATGAGGCTCAACACCTATAGTCTCACAATCTCTAAATGAAATCGGGTTCAGTCATATATGACTGAAACAATTGATCAATAATAATAAGTAGAAAGGCCCTTTTGGCTCTGAAACCTCCGATCCTAGATCCCGTGACTTCTCCCACCTTTTGAGTCTCTACTTTATGTTTTCCTGAATTTTTATTTCAAACGAGACAATTTTAAAACACTTGGCACAGCGTCTGACGTATAATAAATGCTACAGAAATGTTAGTGAATATCTTCATCATCGTCGTCGATATTGTTATTTTCTCATGGGCCCACGTGCTTCTCTTTGCCCTTGTGGGCTTGTTTGAGAGGAAATAAAGTACTCTCTATAGACTTTTTAGCCTTGTTGATTCTTCATCTAAGTCCTTTTCATCTCTGAGTTTATATCGTTGACTTCTCTTTGTTTCCAAAAGAAAACAGGAAAGGTTGTCGCTTCCTGCTTCATGGAGACATGCCGAAATACAAGCGAACAGACCTATAATCTGTTTTATTAGAATTTCTTCTGAAGGAAGGAAGCCATTCACCAGAGATCTAAATTTACTTTCAATTAAAATTGATTTCATAAGGGAAATGTTGTCATTGAACTAAGGTGACCTTTTGTTCTTTGTCTGGCGGGAACTTGTGGCTTTAGGTTGAAGAACTGAGCTTTTCAATTATGAAATTAGAATAGGCTTGGCTCAGCTGATTTCTATTTTAAACAGTAGTCAGGAGGACTCAGTGCGGTCCATTTATTTTCCCCGGTAAGGACAAATGAGACCTTACTCATCTTTTACAGGCAGAAAGAGATGAAGTCAAAATTTCGAGGAGACACTGGTGAAGCTCCTCATTCTTAAAATGGTGAGACTTTGCTGGGGCTGAATTGAGAACATTAGCATCCTAATCCATATCATCCCAATCCATAAAGTAAGACTATGTTACAGAAACTCTTTTCAACATTAACTTTTTTAAAAAATAGACATTTTGGAAACTTTAACCATCGTGATTATTACGTGCTTGGTCCCCTGGCAATAGGGCAGGACTACATAGGAAGACGTTCCGGAATCATTTGCCTGTTGTTATTGTTGTTAAGTCATGTTCAACTCTTAGTGACCCCCTTTGGAGTTTTCCATTTTCCTCTCCAGCTCATTTTACAGACGAGTAAACTAAGGTAAAGAGGGTAAAGTGATTTTACCCAGGATCACGGAGCTAGTAAGTGCCTGAAGCCAGATTTGAACTTCCTGACTCCATGAATAGCACTCTATCCACTGTATGACCCAGCTGCCCCTTATCATTTACCCTATTATTGCCCCAATTCAGAACACCCGGGCAGTGATGGGCTTGGAGAATTGTCTTTTCTTTTTGCCTATTAATAACCTGTGACGTTTGTGTAACTTTTAAAAATTTATAGAGGCAGCGTGGATTCGTGATTAAAAAGCTGCCTTTGAAGCCAGGAAGGCCAAGTTCTAGCCCCATTTCTGCAATATACTGGCTGTATGACATTAGACAAGTCCTTTAACTGCTCAGTGCTGTAGTCAGCAAAGATCCTAAGTTGCAGAGAAGGCATTGATCTTCATTGGCAGGAGGAGGAAACTGAGGCGCAGAAGTTGACTACCTTGTGATGGTTACATAATCAGTAACTGTCAAGGAGTCTTGGAGTTAGAGCCAGAGAAGCCTCAGAGGAGCCCATAAATGAATGAAAAGGTAGCTGTCAAGTATTTTATTATGCAAACAGAAAAGCAAAATGGGCCCTGCCCTCCAGTAATCTCATTCTAATTAGGGGAAGCCACACAGAGAAGGGGTCAGCTGCAGGGTGGATGGCAAGGCCCCAGAGCCCATTGCCAGGTTGTATGACAGTGCCCGAAGGCTTTTTCAGATGAAGAAACCAACTCCGGAAGAGGAGAAGTCAGAGTAAGTGTTAGGGAAGGGATTCAAACTCCCTTCTCCCTTCTTCAAATGCAGTGGCATTTTGAAACATGGCTTTTCTGACTCTTAGTTTATGGTGTTTTTCTCATTGCAACACGATGGCCAATCAATGAGCCTTTCTTACCTCCTACTCTGATACCTGGGACTTTCTGTTCTGCCATATTCTTTCCCATTTCTATGCTCTTACTGTTTCCCTCCCTTGGGTGTCCTTGTTGTCACTGCCTTTGAGGATCCAAGAAGCATTTCTCATATTCCTAGCACCCCATCTTAGAAGTCCTTGGGATGAACTTCTCCCTAGAAACAACATCAAAATTATGCTCTGATATGGTCTGGAAATGACACTCAGGGCCATACTTTAAATGGGGTGGCAATAGTAAAATAACCTAAGAATAAATTTATTTTCATACCAACAAAGTACTGATTATCATCTCTTCCCCTCTCCTTCCCTCCCCTCCCTTCTTCTCCTCTCTCCCCGCCATTTTGAAGTTGTCGTCGTCGTTGTTTTTAATATAATGAAGTAAACATTTCAAAACACTGATTGGAAAGTAAAGTTTCAGAACACACGCAGTTTCAAAAATCAAAGACTGCTTCTACCAGGCTACCCCATCAGCAGAAAGCCCAAGGATGAAGTGTTGAGGATGTTAACAAGGTAATGAGAGATTGGGCTAGCCCTCTTTTAATGTGTTCTCCAGTCATATTCGCTTTCTTGGATTCTCTATCACACCATTGATTCATTATATTCACAGCTCACTGAACCTTCCAGGTTACCCCCCCCACACACACACACACCCCAATAGAGTAGATAAATCTCTGCCATTTTATACTTGGGAAATTGACTTTTTGAACTTAACTGAAAGAAGTGAAAATTTACTTTTTCTCCATTTCATTGCTAGATTTGACCCATTGCCATGTCTTCTCAACACCTTTTGGGATCCAGATGTTGTCATTTTGTATACTAGCTATTCATCCAGCTTAGCGTCATCCAAAGATCTGATATACATACGGTCTATGTCTTTATACAAGTCATTGATAAAATCATTTTGCAATGATTTTGATTCTATCATATGAGTTTTAATGATCTCAGATTTGAAATGTGGTGATCTGAGGGTAGTGACTAGAAGCATTAAGAACTGGATTTGAATCTCATCTCTGATGTTTACTAGCTGAGTGACTCTGAACAAACTACTTAATCTTTCAGTACCTTGAACTCCTGGTTTTTTCTTATGGTTCAGAGACAAGTAGCCATCTGAAGGGAACTCCCACACTAGGAGTATTTCAGTGTTTAATACAGTAAGAACTGAGTTCAAATCTGCCCCCAAGAACATAGTAGCTGTGTGACTGTAATCTCTGTTTGCCTAAATCTCCTGGAGAAGAAAATGGCAAATCATTACTTTTTTTCTTTTTTTTCTTTTTGCCTTGAAAACTCTCTGGACAGACAGTATTAGTGTGCTGTGTTCCATGGGTCATTCAGAGCATGACTGACAACTGGACAGCAGCAAACAGTGTAGTAGAAATGCACTCGTGCTCCTCTCTGTACCAGTTACCCCAAAGGGTCAAAGTTTTTTCCTTCTCTGAAGGAGCTTTCAATCTAGTTGTAAGAGTTGCAAAGTCTCTGAAAGAACAAGGAACAATAAGATAATATCACAAGGAAAGTGTGACCCGAGTGCCCCATGCTTCAGGGAAGAAGTCTACTAGGACCACTGATAGCCGGAGCAGTCAGGAAAGCTGGGCGGATTTCTGCTGGGCCTTGAAAAGCATAAGTGGGATTTGATTGGTTCAGCAGACTATATGTAGGAGTTGTGCAAAGGCAAAGATGAGAGTGGCTGGTTTGTATAATGGTGAGGAGGCTTGTCTGATTAGCATGGAGGATCAGTGTTAGAAGGTAATCGGATTGGATGAGGGTAGATAGTTTATGAAGGAGGTTGGTATCGTACTTGGTAACATGGGATGGAGTGATGGAGCGCCTTCTCTACCAGTTTGAGGAGTTTACATTCAGGTCTGTAGTAAGCAGGAGCCATTTTTTTTTAAACAGAGAATAGACATGGTACCCTAGTCATGTCTATGACTAGGCAAGACTGGCAGCTGCCAGTTCAGAGTCCATAGGACTTACCCTGTGGCCATCTGTGGGAAGGAGCACCCATATTGATGTGGTCATAGATGTTTATGGACTCATTGCTCACGAGAAGGTAGTTGTATAATATTTCTAGTTTTCTGACCCAGACAATAGTTTCTAAAAACTGTCATAGAAAGATTTTTCTGTCACCCTGGGAGATCAGATCATATTAGTTTTTGTAAGATTCCTGCTGTACATTAAATTCAAAAGAAAAAAGATCATGATGATAAACCTGCAGTTGCTTTGGCCTGGGTTTTGAGACCAGCAGTCTCACTGTTGGAAATACCCTGAATATAGACCATTGTCAGCTCATTGGGCTAGGAATAAAGGCTGATATTTCAAGAAATACCAGCTATAACTATTATAATATGACATACTGATGGAAGCTCCTTTTCAATCCTTCCTTATTGGTGCATTCAAGCTCCTCTATCTTCTGTGGCTCAGCCAAGAAATGGTTCTATTTGGGACCCTTCACCCTTGATTCCTTAGAGATCAGTGGAACAATGTGGAGAGAAGGAAAGACTGCTTCAGAGTCATTCCAGAGTAGTTGTCTCTTCTCTGATGGCCTTGGAATAAGAAAGGAGAAACATCCTCAGAAGCAGTGCCTGTGGACAGTGGGTGACCCAGCCCAAGTTTCTGTGCCTATCAGTGAGTTTTTCAAGAAGTCTCTGCTCCTTTCCCCCCAAAAAAAAGGTGGCTTTCCATCTATGTTTGTTTGATACCAGATGGTTAGGAAGGCCAGAGTGTAGTAACTGCCTTCCTTTGCCCCTGATTTTGGTGATTTTTTTCTTTGCCTGTTTATGAGAAACACAAAGAAACTTGAAAACCCTGAGTTGCTGATATGCTAAGGCTGGATGCCGCGTCTAGCTTTCATGCTAGTAAATATTCAAAAACAATTTTCTTTTCCCTTCAGTATTTAAGAGAACTGGGATTGTGGTTGTGGAGGTGGATCCCCCTGCCATACAGCTCACAACCCCTCTACTGCAGGCGCAAATCTATTTAGTTAAATTATAATCATTGTCTAAGTAAGTCGGTTTAAAATATAATCCAACAAATGGGATAATTTTAGAAACAAACCACATTATATATAGAAGGTTTTTCTGTTCCTAAACCAAAGTGGCAATGAGATGAAAAGAGCACAATGTACCTAAAATTTGCCTCAATTTAAATTTTCCCTGAGTTTTTGCTCCTCCCTAAGATAAAAGCCAGTTGTTTGCCATCTATGCACATAGTATATCCATCTATACATAGGTACATATATATGGGTGTGGATATCACACATTTCAAATGGTTTCTTTCAGATGCTATCTTCTTTTTCAAGAGGTCTTCTCCAAATCAGAATTGATCTGGTCATTCTCTTCCTAACGTGGAATCACTTTGCATTGACCATGCACACATTCTCCCTGTTCTTTCTCTGTGTATTGGTGATGTCCCAGTGGAGAATGTACACTCCCTGCCTCGAGGGGCTGCTTTGTGTCCTCAGCTCTTTTGCCTGCCACGTATTAGGCACTGACAAGTGCTTGTTGAATTGGATGCTTCTATAAATATGTCATCTCCAGACTTTCGTCAGCAGCCATTCTATTTAAAAGCCTTGGGTACTTCTTTCCGGTGTCTCTCAAACTCTGCCTCTCATTGTCATCTTATCCCACTCACATTTTCCAAACCCATTCTTGAGTTCTAGAGAATGGCTCTGAATGACTTACAGTTTTGTAGTCCCTGGATATGTTTGGGGGTCTCCACGGTTCTTTGCCCATTCTCCCTGCTCAGCCCCACTGCTGCTGATCCGTCCCAAGGCTTGTGAAAATGGTAAGGGGTGGTCTTCTGCAGAGAGCTCTCCGAGCCAGGCTGACTTCCCATCAGTATTTGGTAGTGGATTCCTCAGCTCAGAACTGGTGGAAACACAATTAACATGCATTAATTACTTTTTTTTTCTGATTTGTTTTATTTTAGTTCGGCTTTCAATTTCCGGTTAGATTTTATGTTCCAATTTTTCTCTCTCTCCTTCCTTCCCTCTCTCCAAGAAAACAAGCAATCTGATATAATTTATACCTATCCAATACTTTTCAACATATTTCTATGTTTGTCTTGTGTAAGAAAAATCAGACCAAAAGTGGGGGAAAACTCCACAAGACAGAAAAAAGCAAGCAAACAAAAAAAGGTGAAAATACTATACTTCGATCCACAAATGGGATGACATTTTCCACCACAAATCTTTTGAAATAGTCTTCCACCACAGAACATGCATTAAATATAAAGAGCAACTTTATATCTTTTCTCTTTTCTCATCATTTATCAAAGTCTGCTTGATTTGGAATGTACTATCTTTGACCGAAGCAAAAATCTTGTCAGATGGTGAATTGCGAATGTGGTGGAATCCAGAGAAGCCTTGGGCCGGCAGGAGCTGCAGAGCCTGGATTTGGATCTCAGTTCTGCCATTGAGAGCTGGAAAGCCTCTGCAGAATCATCAAATCCAACCCTACCATCTTCTAGATGAGGAAACTGAGACCTAGCTAGGTTAAGTGACTAAGATAGAAGTGGTAGAGCTGAGATTCGAATTCAAGGCCTCTGATCCCAGCTGTTCCACCCTTATTGTGTGCCATTGGACAAATCACTTATTCACTACCGGCCTCCGTTTCCTTCTCTACAAATTAAAAGGATTGGATGGTCCTCTTTAGCCCTCGATCTGTGATGACCTTGTTTGCCTCCGTACTTAGAGATAGATTTTGCCAGATATTAACCATTTCCAATAAAAATTTTTTTTCCAGATGTAAGCTCTTTGAGGGCAGAGATTGTTTGATTTTTATCTTTGTATTTCTAACCTTGCAGGAAACGTTGTATATCTAAATAGATCTCATTTCTTCTTCCTTTTTTTTTTTTTTTTTTTTTTTGCAGCTGGTTAGCCTGTTGCTGATTGGGATCGCTGCTTGGGGAATTGGCTTTGGCCTGATCTCTAGCCTCCGAGTTGTTGGCGTGGTCATTGCCGTTGGCATTTTCCTCTTCCTGATCGCACTGGTGGGACTGATTGGTGCCGTGAAGCATCACCAGGTGTTGCTGTTCTTTGTATCCTTTGGGGATGATGTGGAGTTGGGGGAGGGAGGATTGTTTTGGTTTTTTGCTTTTCCATCTTCTTTACAGCCTTCATTTGCTATTAACTACTTACTTAATAGGATTAATCAATTATGTAGTTTTAGAATTGTGATTTCATTGGTATCCTGGGGCAGGAAATCTATCTGTTGATGCTAATCTCCAACTCTTCGGCAAGCATTTGGTCTGAGAGAATTGACTGAGAACACTGAGGGGGTATGGGACTTTCCCATAATTACTCAGCTAGTATCTATCAAAATCTATCAATTTGAAATCAGATTTTTCTGACTCCCGGCTGTCACTTTGCCTTTCACAGTAGAAAGTATTTTTTCTAAAATTATTATTCAAGTCTTAAACTAGTGAAGGTCAAGTAATGCAAGAGTATTTACATCCATTGAAGAATCCCTGCTGCAGTTCTTCATTGCAGCCTGGGGAGTGGATCTGGGACTCTGGAAGTCTCTGTTATGTCCCACCGACCCCAAGGAAAAGCTTTATGTATGGGCCCACTGGTTGATTGTCTAAAGGCATTCTGGGAAAGGATGGATTTCGAGCCAGAAGACTCAAGTTACAATTCCAGTTCAGTCCCTTTTGATCTCTATGACTGAACAATTCAATTTAATTCAATTCAGCAGACACTCATTAAGCCACTTCACCTCTGTGGGCCTGTTCCTCATCTATCAAATTAAGGGAATTGGACTAGATAAATCCAAGGCAGCTTCTGGTTCTAAACCTTTGCTCCTATGTTCTGCTACCCAAGGATCAGCTTGTCTCAATTCGGGGAAGTTAGTTGGTCTCTATGTAATAATCTTTGGCTACAACAGGCTCTTTCAGACTATCAACTAAGTTAAATGTGTCTTAGCCTCTGTTGGTAAAGAGAATTTCCACATTAGCCAGATGGCAGGTGCTTCAAGTACTAAAAGTTCAGCAGAGAGGAAGCTTTTTGGGCAGGAAATGTGGTGTCTGTTTTTTGTGGCTTCAGTGCCCACGTAGGGCTTGGCACAGAGTCAGCACTTAATTTGCACTTGTTGATTGGGTCCCATGTGAGAATCCTTTTCTTCTCTCTGGATGTGACCCAGGCTGCCCAGTGCTGTGTCACTTGATCAATATTTGCTCACGGGTATTATCCACCGAGGCAGAGGTGAACAATGGGAATTGGCCACTTTCTCTCAGAGTACAGGAACTCGGCAGCATATGGCTTGCTCACTTCCCGGGTGTGGGCTGTATTTTGCTCTTGAGAGATGGAGAGACTAGGAACCTAGAATATACTTAGTCACTGGCTGAATACCTCCCTGATCTTCCCAAAATGCTCAATGAAGACATTTCTTGAGCACTCATTATACACTTGCTTCCATACCCTGCTCAAATAATTCAATGTGATAAGCATTTATTAAGCACCTACTATGTGCTTGTCACCATGCTTAGTGTTGGGGGATACAAAGAGAAAAAGGAATAGTGACTTTTCACAGGAGGGTTTACATTATATATGGAAAGTTTGTATTCCATTCAGCCACTATTGGCAGTATGATGGTGGGTGATTTAGGGAAGAGTCTGAAAGGAAAGTTAGTTTATTTTAATAAAGCTGATTGTGTTAAAAAAAAAAGATTGTTTTATCCCTATAGGGATTATCTACTTTATGGTTTATTTTAATCCTAAGCTTCTTTTCCTCCATCACCCAGCATTATCTTGCACCTCTGGTCCTTGATATTATGAAGTATCTGATTGAAATTCACAAAAAATGGTAGATTTAGCATAAGCAAAGTGGTGAGGAAAGGAAATCTGCTGCCCCCTAAGTCAGCAAAGAATACCCATTAAGACCTGGGATAAAGTCTCTTTGATTTTGCCTTGTGGTATCCTTGGGGTTTTCTTTTCAAAAGTCTGGATGCTGAATTTAAAGATGAGATAGTTAAAATAGCTGCTGAAAAACGTATTATGTGCATCCTTTGGGAGCCTGGATATAGAATTGAGAAGGTTTAAAAACCATCTCCTTTCACCCCATTCCTCTCAACCATGGGGAATGGAAACCCGACATTGACTGGCTTGTGTTCTTCCTCCAAGCAAAACTCTAAGTCCCAGGAGTAAACATGGAACCGAATGTCCTTAGGATTCTCCATCTGGGGTTACTGGCTCGTTGCTGGAAGGAGCCCCAGGATTGCTCTAATGAGTCTATCTCTTTCACCTATTTATGCTGAAACTCATTGGATTTTGTAGCTTAGTTCAGGAGGAAGCAAAGGCTGCTTCGGGTGCAGCACGGTGGGACCATTTCAATGGCTGGACCTCCTTGACCTAACCTGGTTTTCCCCCCTTCCTCCAGAGTACAAGGTGGCTGGGCTTTCCTCATCTCCTGCTGCCAGCTCTGCCTCCCTCTGGAAATGAATCCTTGGGGTTCCTTGGTGTTCATTCCCCAGGGCAATTGCTGGTTTTCCCTCAGGAGAATCTAAGTTCTTTGAGGACAAGGATATTTTGTCTTCTTCTTTTCTATATCTCCATAGTGAGCGGAATGGGTTTTTGCTGAATTAAATGGGCTTTTCTAAGATTTGAATATCGGTAAGAGCCAGTATGGCACAGTGGGCAGAGCACACCAGCCTTGAAGGCTAATGTCCTGCACCGGATGCCCACAAGTGTGGGACTCTGGGAGCATCTCTGGCCGTCTCAGGAACTCTCTAAGCTGATTGGAGAACTGCCCTCTGACCTTCCCACCCCATGAGCAGTCTGAGTATTTAGGGCAGCAGGAACCAGTGTGAACGGCAGCCAGGCCTGGGCACAAGACCTGCCTCAGACACGTGCCAGCCTGAGATTCTGGACAAGTCTCCAGGCCGTAAGATGCCGGCCCGCCTTAGTGAGGGAAGTGTTCTCGCTCACTTGGGAATTCCCAACACCCACGAAATCATGCATTCAGAGCCTCTTCTTCAGTGTCTTCACAACCACAGAGAGGGTGTGCATTTATGTGTGTGTAGCTTATAGTTGTAAACATACTATGTAAGCATATTATAGCGCATGTACTATTGGCTTAAAAATTCTCATTTTATGCTATAATAGAAGCAGTTCTTTGGTTTTCTTAATGCTTCAGTGTCTGCCCTGTAGGGCCCAGCCTTCTCGTATGTTCTGGAAATGTGATCCCAAGGGGTTCTGCACCCCGGCCACATCTCCGCCTGGAAGGGTCAGCACCTTGGACAGGGTTTGTCTTTGATCACCAAGGCTGCACACAAGTTTCCTTCACTCCTCTCCCAGTACATGATCATTCTCTTACTGGTCTTCATCATCCAGTTTTCGGTGTCCTGTGCTTGCTTAGCCCTGAACCAGGAACAGCAGGTAAGGAGACCCATCGTCCCCATCTGTACACCGGGATGTGAGCTTAAAGAAAAGTGGGGGAAGTCATGGGATGTAACAGCATCTCTCTGGCTTGGACTTTTCCCCTCTTTCCGTCATCCCAAAATTACATCTTTCCAGTGTTTTCTTCCATGGCCTCCCTCCTTTTTCTTCACCAAGATGCCCTGAGGCTTTGGTTAGGAATATTTGCAGTATTGTTTTAGTGACAGTTTTTTAAAATTATTATTATTATTTTCACAGTACCTGCTTGTTGGAGGGAGAATTGAAAGCTGGAAAAAGTTACCCTTTTGTTAAAAATAGACCTTTGTTAAAGGTCTATTTCTCAGAATAATGTTCTCTCCCATTTTTTACATCTTTAAAAATTTCCATTATTATTATTATTATAGCTTTTTCTTTATAAAACATATGCATGGGCAACATTGACCTTTGCAAAACGTTCTGTTCTAAAATTTCCCCTCCTTCTCCCTACCCCTCCCCGCCCCCATTTTTTACATTTAAGGAGAAAAGTTTTCCTGGTCCCAGGATCAGAAAACTGGTCTTGGAGTCAGGTTCCTGTCCCACCCTGAATGCTAGAATTCACACGGTCGTGTGACCCTCGTCAAGTCCCCTTGTCCCTTAGTGTTCCAGGCAAGTCTCTGCAGCTACAAATTGCAGACTGTGTTCCAGTAAAAGTTTCTTGACCTGGAAAATTCCCTATCTGAATGAAATCTCCGGTCCACTCCCCCTCCTATCCCTGTGAACGATTTGAAGAGGCAGTGCGGCCTTCGTATCAGGAAGGGCTGGATTCAAGTCCCACCTTTGACACATGGGATGCAGAACTCTGACCCCTGGACAAGTCAGCGAATGACTCAGATCCCAGCGAGCTCAGGGCTACGAGCTGCACAACCATTTGCTTGGGCAGAGGGAGTTATTAAGTTCTAAGAAGCTTTAGTCTCAGATTCAGAAGCTTCCTTTCCTTCAGAAACACGCAGAGACAGACCCATGCAGAGAATGGGCAGAAGCTGCCCCTCTCTCTTGGCACAGGAGCAGTTCTCCTGGAACCCCTTCCCATCCCTTTGAAAGAAGTTAGTGCAGAAAGGCTCCCAGGGAAGGAAGCCCCAGCCCAGCTGCAGAGCCCGGCTCTCTCTTCTTCCCCCCTTCCTTGGGTCACTGACGTTTCCGAGTTGGCTCCTGCCTTGTAGGACCCCCCGCCCCCTTAAAATGTGGATGTTCCATGTGCTTTCCAGGGCCAGCTTCTGGAGGTGGGATGGAACAACACGGCCAGCGCCCGGAATGACATCCAGAGAAATCTGAACTGCTGTGGCTTCCGGAGCTTTAACCCGAACGACACCTGCCTTGCCGTAAGTTCTCCAGTCGGGTTAATTTTGCTAAAACTGTCCAAGCCACCGAGTTGGACGAGTCTTGATGGGCTTGGAAAAGTAGGATTATCTGTACTGAGATGAAGGCCAGAAGCTGCCGCTGTCTCCCTCCCTGGGGGGATACTTCCCTTTTGTCCGTGCTCCCAGGACAGTCAGGGGCTCCCGTGTCCAATCTCCGGCACCTGACAACCGATGAGACGCTAGGAATAGATATTTGGGATCAGGCAGCTTCCCATCTCTAGGGTGTAGGAAGCACTTTGCATTTGGGGGTATATGGACCTGGGTTTGAATATCAATCAGTTCTTGCTACTTGTGTGACTCTGGGAACGACTTTCTTTGAGTGAATTAAACTAGATCTAGGGAAGTACTAGATTTGAAGTCCTAAGTCCTGAGTTCAAATTCTGCAATTTATTACCTATATAACTTTGGAAAGATTATCTACCCTCTGTAAGTACCTCAGTTCCCTTATCTACAAAATTAAGCAACCTCTAAGGCCCTTGTCAACTGTGAATTTTATGGCCACTCCATTTTTGTATGGATTTGGACTTTCTGGTCCACTGCCTAAGAATTCAGGGCAGTGAGGTGTTCTGGGAAGGCAGTGATATAGCCCCTTTACATTGAGAATGGTGGAAGGAGATTTGTTTTACCAGAGTCTAGTTCTATTATAACTATTATAAATTATACTATACTAAGCAGGAAGCATTGCTCATGAGTTCATTTTGAGGGGAATGTTCCTCTCCATTATATTCTTCCCCACGTTAGAAGATTCTCCTTTCCTGGGAAGGGGCTAGAAGCATTTGACAACTTTTCTCTCTCTGTCCCCCCAAGTCTGAACTTGAACGCTTTTGAAAGCCTGGTAGGATGTCCAGGGACCTGGTGCTTCTGTTCAGTGGGCGTTATTAAGAACTTAAGGCAATGCAAAGTCTTTCCTTGGAGATTTTTGGGTTTTAAATCAACCTCATAGGTACTAAGTGGAGAGATGTAGCTTGATAAGTCTGAATGAATAAGCTCTGGGAGTTTTAGATGAACACAAGTTTAATTTGAGTCAACAGCCTGCTGGGACAGCTGGGAAAGCCAGTGACCTTAGACTGTGTAAAAAGAGGCATGAAGGTCAGAATCACGAAGGTGATTTTATCCCTTTATTTCCTGCCCTGGTCAGGCTGGGTCAGGAGTCCTGTATTCTGTGCCGATCCCCACATTTTTGTGGTGGTTGTTGTTGGTCAGTCTCTCCAGTCGTATCCAACTCCTTGTGACCCCATTTGGAGTTTTCTTGGCAGAGATGCTAGAGTGGTTTGCCATTTTCCTTCTTCAGCTCATTTTATAGATGAGAAAACTGAGGCAGTTGGTTTAAGTGACTTGCACATTTAGGAAGCGTCTAAGGTTGAATTTGTACTCAGATCTTCCTAATGTCAAGCCCAGTACTCTATCCACTGTGCTATCCAGCTGCCCACCACATATTAGGAAGGACAATGGGAAGCTCAAGAACATCCAGAGGGTGATGATCACAAGGACAAAGGCCTAGAGTCCAAACAAATGAAGCTGAGATAACAAGAAAAATGGCGGTTTCTTCTACATGATAGGAACCCCTAGGAGATGCATGAGAACAGTCTTCAAACATTTGGGAAACTGCCCCTTGGAAGGGGATTCGATATTTCCTGCCCAGCTCCAGAAGAACCCTCTGGGGTCATGGAGAGAAATGGCTGATGGGTAGATTTAAATTCAGTCAATGCAAGGGAAATTCTAGATGATTAATCCAAAAGCAGAGATGGACTGCTCTTGGGAAGTAGTGAGCCCATGGTCACTGAAGGTCTTTAAGCAAAGATTGGAGGACCACAAGTAGGGAATATTTTCTAGGGGATTCTTGCCAAGGTGGCCACTGGACTGCACTTTCAGGGGCTCAGATTTAGGACTGATGATTTTTTGGAAGTCCTCAAGTTGGACCCCTTCATGTTATAGATGGGGAAACCAAGGACTGGGATTCAAACAGATTTTTTTCAAGGTAATAAGCATCAAAGACATAGTGATGGTGTTGGAGGAAGCATCGTGGAAACTTTGTGCTGAACCCTGAGCATAAATGAGTGCAGAGAGCGAAGCAGAGGATAGCACAGGTGCCATTTTGCAGGAAGGGATTGTTTCTTCCCTGTTAGAACCCTGAGTTTAATGGTAGGATCAAGGTTGAAGTCAAGGTCCCGGAGCTCAGGCCCCAGCCCTACCCAGGAGAGAGGATGTTCACTTACATGGGGACCTCCTAAATATGCATTGTTCTCTACAGAGCTGCTTTAAAAACAGCCACCATTGCTCTCCCTGTGCTCCAATCATCGAAGAATATGCTGGAGAGGTGCTGCGCTTCGTAGGTGGAATCGGTCTCTTCTTTAGTTTCACAGAGGTAAGTCATTTGAGACCGCCATGTAGGAAAGTGCTAGCCCATCTGGGAAATTCTAGGCACAAAATGTAATCAAGGGGCTGAATTCATTGCTTCAAGGATGGTGATTCTGTCGGTCATTCAGTCAACAACCATTTATTAAATGCAGGTCCCGTGGGTACAAAACAAACAAAAATAAATAAAAGTAAAACAGACAAAACTAAAAGAGACTTCACCTTCACAGGTTATGCGTTCTAGGAAATAAAAGTAAAAGATATAAAACTAAGAGACCTCATCTTCACAGATTATGCGTTCTAGGAAATAAAAGTAAAACAGACAAAACTAAAAAAGGCCCCATCCTTACAGATTATGCATTCTAGGAAATAAAAGTAAAATAGACAAAACTAAAAGAGACGTCATCCTCATAGATTATACATTCTAAGAAATAAAAATAAAACAGACAAAACTAAAAGAGACCCCATCCTCACAGATTATACGTTCTAGGAAATAAAAGTAAAAAGCTACAAAACTAAAAGAGACCCCATCCTCACAGATTATGTGTTCTAGGAAATAAAAGTAAAGCAGACAAAACTAAAAGAGACCTCATCCTCACAGATGATACGTTCTAGGAAATAAAAGTAAAACAGACAAAACTAAAAGAGACCCCATCCTCACAGATTATACGTTCTAGGAAATAAAAGTAAAACAGACAAAACTAAAAGAGACCCCATCCTCACAGATTATGCGTTCTAGGAAATAAAAGTAAAACAGACAAAACTAAAAGAGGCCCCATCCTCACAGATTATACATTTTAGGAAAAAAAAGTAAAAGATACAAAACTAAAAGAGACCCCATCCTCACAGATTATACATTCTAAGAAATAAAAATAAAACAGACAAAACTAAAAGAGGCCCCATCCTCACAGATTATGCGTTCTAGAGAAAAAAAAGTAAAAGATACACAACTAAAAGAGACCTCATCCTCACAGATTATATATTCTAAGAAATAAAAATAAAACAGACAAAACTAAAAGAGGCTCCATCCTCACAGATTATGCGTTCTAGGAAAAAAAAAGTAAAAGATACAAAACTAAAAGAGACCTCATCCTCACAGATTATACATTCTAAGAAATAAAAATAAAACAGACAAGACTAAAAGAGACCCCATCCTCACAGATTATGTGTTCTAGGAAATAAAAGTAAAATAGACAAAACTAAAAGAGACCTCATCCTCATAGATTATACGTTCTAAGAAATAAAAATAAAACAGACAAGACTAAAAGAGACCCCATCCTCACAGATTATACGTTCTAGGAAATAAAAGTAAAAGCTATAAAACTAAAAGAGACCCCATCCTCACAGATTATGTGTTCTAGGAAATAAAAGTAAAGCAGACAAAACTAAAAGAGACCTCATCCTCACAGATTATACATTCTAGGGAAAAAAAAAAGTAAAAGATACAAAACTACAAGAGACCCTATCCTCACAGATTATACGTTCTAGGAAATAAAAGTAAAACAGACAAAACTAAATGAGACCCTATCCTCACAGATTATACATTCTAGGAAATAAAAGTAAAACAGACAAAACTAAACGAGACCTCAGGAACAACATGTGATTGTATGTGTATACAAAATAAGTAATATAAATATAATTTTGGGGGGTAAAGGTACTTGCAGCTAGCCCTCTACCACCAGGAAGCTGTTGTCATGGTGACTTCCTCTGAATGGCCATCTGCAATGTGCATTGATGTAGCCCAGCTCTCCCTGAAGCCTTCATGGAGGAGCAGCAGTATGCTGGAGGACACTCTCCCTGTCAGCTTTTCTCTCTTGTCCCGGTTTTATTCTCAATAGGCTTCTTCATTATTATGTAATGGGAGCCTTGTGCTCCATAGGTCAAGGATTTGTCAGTCATTTCTGTCCTGATTCCCTATGGGACAGTCGGGTGCCTCGTAGCAAGCCATCACTGGATCCACAAGTCAATTCCCAGCCAGCGGTTTAGTCCCTGCAACCTGCACAAAATTTGGATGGGAGAAGGGGTATCTACAGTCCCATCAGCTACCCAGAAACAATTAGATTCCATTTAAATAAAAAAAAATTCAATAAATGAGTTTAAATTTCTGTAAACAGTAGAAAGTTCCCAGCAGTAATGAAAGAGAATCCAGAAGATACAGCGTCCAGTTGTGCACAGTTCTAGAGTAAAAAATAGCGAGGTATTTATTTTTCTAGCCTGTCACTTTTCTTACCCCCCACTAGGCTGCTTCCAGTCCCTCCTTGAAGTTTTTTAGAAGCTGTTCCTAGGGAACGCCGTAGCTGACAGGGTCTATACCAACAGGAATTGTTCCAAGTCTAGACCCAGCGATGGTACCTGAGGACCCACCTAGACAACTGGGTTTTGGGATTGAGCTCAACCCCATGGGGGTCTCAGGGTTGTATTCCTTGGTAATAGCATCTTTCCACTACATCTTGGGGATGTCGTCTGAGTGGGCGGAAGAGTGACCCCAGATGAAATCACGGCTGCTTAAATTATTGGCCCGTGAGTTTCTTCTGATATCAGTTGACAAGCACGTATAGAGTGCCAGACACTATGCTAAGACAAAATATAGTCCCTGCTTTCTAATCTAATGGATTCCAAATTGTACTTGTTGATTGCCCTGAGAGAGTCTTTAAAATCAGCACAAGAAGTTGGAATATTTTTTAGTGACTTGAAAGCATAGTTTGATGTCCCTGTAACCTTATCCACGCGCCTTCTCCTGCCAATGTGGGATCCATCCGTGTTTGTTCATCCTGCGCAGTTTTTGTTTACGACCATCCATAAATCTTTCACATGAAGTCCATCCGATGTTTTCGGGACCTTCACCTCAGTTCTTTGACACGGCTGCAGACTGCGGCCTTCCTGGCTAACCCTCATTCTTGCTCTGCGATGGGGTTGTTTTTTTTTTTTTTTTCCAAACATACAAATCTCAGGTGACACTCTTTATACCAATTTTTGTAATTTGAAACTATGTACTAGTTATTTTGGGTTTTGTTTTTAATCGGGCTTTGGTGAACCATGGAAAGAATTACAAGGCACAGTTAAAAAGGGACTGACTTTTTCAATATAATAGTGATTTTCCCACCACCAGCCCTGCCCCACCAGACAAGGCAGGAGATATTTTATTTAGTCTTTGAAGCAGCAAATTCTCTTTTTTTTTTTTTTGAGGGTTACCTTTGTTTCTCCATTTGTTTAACTAGATTCTTAAAAGATCATTGACACTCTCATCTCTTGTAGGCTGCCTTCTTCAGCCATCCAGGGCATTCAGCATTTTTTCTAGCGTTCTTCAGGTGTCTTTTCTTTAAATAAATAAATGAATAAATATTCAATAAAGTTAAGAGATGAGATCAGTCCCTTTGGTACCAGTCATTCGAGGAGCCTGATTTTCGGATTCACAGCCCAAAGTCTAGCGTTTTATTTACTTTGCCTGAAAATAACCCACATCTGTTTGTTTTCTGCAGATCTTGGGAGTTTGGCTGACCTACCGATACCGGAACCAAAAAGACCCTCGGGCCAACCCGAGTGCCTTCCTTTGATGGGCGGTCAAGGCTGATCTCCCGCATGGTCCCTTCCTTCTTCCTTCCTGTTACATAGAAGTTAAGCTAGTTGTCCTTTTCGTTAATTAAGTGAACTTTCTCTTTTAAAATGACACGATAGAAGGGAGAACTATCTGTTTTTGTTTGTAGCTAGCCCACTCAGCCCATCTTCCCCCGCGCCTCTGTTGGAACACCTCCTTCTGAATGACGTCATTCCCTCTTGCAGCCGTGCTGCCAGTCTGTGCCAGTGCCCCGATGCCTTTCTTAGCCTTTGTACACATAGAGAAAACTTCCGTGGCGTTCTTGTTGTCGTCCACCTTGTGACCAACGCCTCTCTGCCTCCTGGGTAGCACTGGTTATTGAGAAGGGACGGAACTGGAGAAAGATGGGGATTTGATCTGTAACTGATTCTTTTCGTTTCGATGAGTTTACGGAAGGGACTCCCCTGCTCCACTCTCCCCCGTTCTCAATATCCTTTTCTTTTTCTTAAGAGAAACTTTGTGTGGAGTAAAATTCAGTTAATTAAAGTGTTGATTCAGGTTTTGTCATCTTACTTTAGGACACAATTGCTGTTATATAGAAGTAGAAATGTGGTTTGGAAAAGTGGTAGGGAAATGACTCATCCTGAGACCTGTACAGGTGGGCGACTTCTAGATATCCCCCCCCACCTCCATGTGATCGATAGGTGATCAATCCCAAATGCATCCGTTCTGATTCTCTTTTCACAACAACGAATCCAGGCTCAAATTCTTCTATTTTTACAAAAATCAAAGCAATCATAATATCCCATGGGGTGACAGCACGGTGACCGTGACGCCGGCCGGCCTCCCTCCCCCTGAGAAGTCCGCGGTGATTGTCCGGGGAAGCTTTCCGACACAAGCATCTTGGAATGTGATTGTCATGATTTCCGGTTTGAATAGAACTGTAGCTATGTCATTTATTTAAAAAAAAATAAAAGATGGAAAACCTTTGTGTGCGGGGGTGTGTGGGGGTTAAAGGGAGAAGAAAGAAAGACTTCATGTGTGGGCTGGGTCCCACAGAGCTGGTTTAGCCCTCCGTGGATTTCTTAGAACAAGGTTCTGCCCATTTGGTGAGGATTCAGTCAAGGAGATCCGACTTGTTGGTGATGGATCGGCCGGCAGATTGGAGAAGGCCTCGATAGCCTGGTAGGCTGAATAGCAATTATTGTCCAAATTAACCCCCACTCTAACTATCCTTAACCTCACTATCTATATCACAGCCACTCTAACCACATTTCTAATCCTCAACTTCTCAAACATGACCAAAATCAAATCCCTCGGCGGCCTGTGAAATAAATCGGCACCAACAACCATCCTCCTCCTCCTTACACTCCTTTCCCTCGGAGGCTTGCCCCTCTCACCGGCTTTATGCCCAAATGACTCATCCTACAAGAACTGATTGCCCTTGGCGATAATCACACTTTTACACTTGATTTACACTTACAAAATTGCAATTTTACACGTGAATCTGTGTGGGTCCTTCCATGCCTTGATTTGCAGATAAATTCTCCTTACGGGCCAGGACTTAGGTTGGCGCCCTCTCCTTTGGGCACGTTCTCCAGGAGATTTGGGAAAACGCAAACGTTTCTTTAGCCAGGCTCTAGTGAGACACAGCCAGCCAGCCAATAGCCGCTGCCCTCGAGGAGCTGACGTTCTCTGGGGGCCGTAAAACTTCCTCAATAAATAGTACGGGAAAATGAGGGGAACGGGAGCTAGCACTAACCCAGGGGGAGGGGACAGGGGAAGGGAGAAGGGAAGGCTCCTCGGAAGTGGGCACAGGGAGGAAGGCAGGCAGGGATTCTGAGAGAATAAGAGTTGTGATACAGCCACGGGAGACACTTCGTGGGAAGGAATTGGGGTGAGTGATGGGGACTGTGAAAGAGGGATATAAAAGAAGGCTGGGGAGGTGGGCAGAAGCCAGGATTCTCTTAAATGTCTCAATCCCTCCTTTTTGGGCGTTCCCTCCACAACACAGATTGCAACCCCTCGTCTACACCTTCTATAAATTCATTAGAGGGGCTCAGGTGATTTTTCTGGAGGCCTCCCTCAGAGGGACGAGGCTCTTTCTCCACACATTGCAAGGCTACATTGGAACAGTCTGGCTCTTAATAATAATAATAATAATAGTAAGTTATTATTGTTATTAGCTTCTGAAGGCATAAAGAATTAGTTTCATCTTAGAGATGTTCTTTTTTATTTAAATAATGTAAATTTGTAAAGTTTTGCTTTTGGAAATATCAATGACAGCTTCCAATTTTTTCCCTCCTTTCCTCTAGTTGTATCTTACCAACAGCCCCTTCCCCGTAACAAACAATTGAGCTTCGTTAATCAATTAAGACCTTCCTGGACAGGGTCTACGTTATTTGAGTCCTATCAGGAACCACCTTTCTGCTAAGAGATAGGAGGTTTGCTTTGACTTTTGGATCTCTGCATTGACCAGAATTTTGTTGTCTTTCAATGCAATTTTCTTTCCCTTTCCTTTTCCTCTCCTTGCTCCCGAATCTTTCTCTATAACAACCCCTCCTCTCCGTCTTGTTCAGGGTGGTGATTATTCCCCACTCTCCAAGGTCTGAGGCTCTCCCCATTAAGGATTCTCAGAGTTGGAATTGGTTAGAACCTACAGGTCATTCATTGTATCTGGTCTTAGTCAGGAGCTGAGTGACCCTAGGCAGGTCACGTAGCCTAGAAGCCCCTGTTGTGTATGTACAAAGTGAAAGATCTCTGCTTGGTGGCTCTAAACTCTCCCTGGCTCTAGACTGATGATACCAGGACTTCTTGTTTTATAGAAAAAGTGGAGGAGTAAAGTGACTTTTCCAAGGTCACAGAGAAGGCAAATGACAGAGCCATGATTTGAACCCAGTGCTCTTTCCGTTGTGCTCCCAGTGCTCCTATCCTTGCCAGCTGAGCTGTTTTCTGGGGCACCTCTGGTCCTCTGGGCCGGTCCCGTTGGGACAGCCCAGCCCAGGTGGGCTTCTCAGGGCTATGAATGGGCCGGAGTTTGTGCGTCCTGGGGAGGACACACAAGCTGCTGGGCCTGTAGGCCTGAGCCTACTCTTCCAGTCCCACAGGGCCCTCAGAGCAGGTTGGCCATTGGGGGTTTCCCTGGGCCAGTGGGGTTTCCCTGCCCTTTCGGACGGACCTCTTGGCCCCTTTTCTGACAAAAAGGCTGCTGCTCTTCCTGGGGATGCGCTATTGTGTGGCCCTTACAGAGCCATTTAGTCCGTCCAGAGCTATCTTGTAAAAGCCGCTCGGACCTTTGCCCACTCCCCGACCCGCCCTAAGTGAGGTTCACAGCTCATGTTAGCTGGCACTCTGGGTGGCCGGGGACCTAACATTCAGGATGTCACCTGAGTCTCTTGGAAAGCAGGTGCCATGTTATCCTCCTTTTTACAGATGAGGAAACTGAGGCTCAAGTAAAGGAGCTGCCTGGGTCACCCAGCGAGCAGAGAGGAGGCGGGGGCCTTCTGGCCGCTGTGTCCCTCTGCACCCAGTCCCACAGACCAGGAGCCTTAGCAGCTCTGGTGTCAAAAACACGATTCGGGCAGAAAATCTGCCCCCGGGAGAGAGAGCTCCCCAGGCAGGGCTTTTAGCTCGGGCCCTGGCTCTGAAAGTGGCTCTCGCAAGGCCGAGGGCCGGGTCCCGGAGCCTGAGGCTGCCTGCGCAGCTGGGCCGGCCACGGGGACTGGCCAGGGATGTCACAGGCTGGAGGAAGCGCTGCCCTGGGCAGCTCCTGGAGCCTCTCCCAGCCTGCCAGGGTTTGCTTACCCCTGTTAAACTCGGTTTATTTGCCTCTGAATCAGGGCAGGGACGTTTATCCTGTTTGAGCAGGAAGTTAAAAGACGCAGGAGCTGGCTGGCAAAATCCAGGGTTTGGGCAGGGAGGTGACTGAGCTTTCCAGGTGAGGGAGCAGAAGCCCACAGAGGAGGGCCCTTGGGGCCGGACACCGCCAGGACCTCGGCCTTGCCCTCCGCTGCCAGGCTGAGAGGGCCGCACGCTGGCCTCCCGGTGGCAACCACTGTGCTCCTGGCAAAGCCAACAGAACACAGCTTGTCTGAGGCGCCTGGAGGGGGGCACTGCTGGCAGAAATGGGGGAAACTTTGGGCTCTGTGATCGGGGGCTGGGCTCGGCATCGAGGCCCCCCCCAGATGAGCTGACCCTTAGCAAGTCGGAACCTCTCAGAGCCTCGGTTTTCTCCCCTGTAAAATGGGGATATCATAGCATTCCTCCTACAGGCTTGAGAGAATCAAATAAGTTGACAGACATAAAGTTCTTTGCAAACTATTATATGGAGACCACTTTGCTGCTGCTGTTCACTGGATGCGTTTGGAGGGAAATGCTCCCCTGTGACAATTGTTCCCTCCACTCTGAGAGATGATATGATTGTGATGATGAGAAAGGGCCGGGCTGATCTGTTCCTCTCACCTCGGTGAGCCCTCAGACTTCCTCGAACAACACCCCAAGCTCGACTGTCATGGAGCATCCAGTGCTGACTGGACTCCTCTGTCTGCCATCTTCCCTCTTATTTCTGGAGTTCTGAGCAACCATTAACAACAAGTAACGGACCTCTATTTAACCCTTTTATTTTTGCAAAGCAAGTTACATTGGCTACTTCCCTTAGTTCTCATATGCCATCATATCCCCATTTTGCAGAGGGGGAAACTGAGGCTCCATGAGGATGAAGGAAGAAAAGAACCCGGGTTAATCCTAGTTCCCAGGCCAGCACTCTCTCCATTTCACACACATCTCTCCCCTTCGGCCCACAGACCGGACATGAAACGTTGGAAGGGTTTGGGATGGAAGCGTCCCGAAGCTGTTACCCATTTCCCTGCCTTCCTCAAAAGAGCCCGATGACCACAAACGAGCCTTCCCCACCTTGAGTCACTGTTGTGATGATTACCCAGAGTCCCGAGGAGGGGAGGCTGTTTGTTGCCATAGCAAAGGGCCCCAGATGCCTTTACGAGGCCGCTCTGTCCCTCCCCTTTGACCCGTCCCTGGCTGCTGCTGCACATTCCGGACTCTCCGGTGTGCGGTTTCTGATCTCCTAGGGTCTGACCGACCGGAAATTCAGGTTTGTTAGACTGTGTAAAGCAGAAGCCATTAGGCCGAGGGGCCGCCTTTTGATTAAGATGTTTGTGTTTTAGAGTCTGAAAAAAGTGCCTCGGGGAGAGTGAGACATTCGTGTCTTGCCTGTTGCGGTTGGTCCTGTCCCAAGGGGCCTCTGGCCTAAATTCTGTCGCCCACTCACTAATAGATGGGAAGATAGGACCTAGAGCTAGAAGTCTCCGAGCAGTTGAGACCAGTTCTTCCTCGTGGAGATGCTGTGGCCTGTGCTGGCCTAAGGTCACAAGGGAAAGGCAGAGACATCCCTTTTGGGTGTTTGGTGGTTTTGACCAGAATGTTATAAAGCAAGGAAGAAACCAGACTGAAATCCAGGCTCTGCCACCTGCACGTCCTAATACAAGAAATCTGTTCTATTATTGGTCAACAAATAAGTGGATGGATAGATGGATGGATGGATGGACTGACAGACAGATAGATAGATAGACAGATGGATAGATAGACAGATAGATAGATAGATAGACAGATAGATGATAGATAAATGGACACATGGACTGGCAGACAGAATGATGGATAAACATATAGACAGATGAACAGGTAGATAGATAGACATTTAGATGGACAGGTGGATAGACTTATAGACAGATGAACAAGCAGATTGACAGATAAAATAGATGAGTTGATAGATATATAGATAGAGAAGCTTGAACTAGTCCATTCTAGCTCATCTTTCTGAGCGTGAGGGTGTTGACTCAAAGCCCCATCCTAAAATTCTCCGATTTGGTTACATCCGGACACTTTTGGTGAGGAGTGGCCAGAAAGCCCCATCTGATAGCAGAAAAAACCGAGACAACTTACGGGTTCCTGGCTTTGTTATCTCAGTACCCTTTCCTAAAATCTGGGCAGGAGATCTTTCATCCTGGTTTACTCATCCCCTTCGGAGAGAGGGGAATTTTCCCACTAACCCCTTTGCCTTGGAATTATCCTACTTTGGATGTTCTGAGGGATGCTTGGTCTAAGGGCCTTGGAATAGTCACCAAGGATTCCTGGCCTTCAGGAGAGGGTCAAGAGGCTGTTCGTGGGGAGCTTTGCAGAGGGCAGGAAGGAGGTGCCCTCCAAAAATAGCACATTGGGCTCTCTCAAGGGTCTCTCTGCAGATGTTCCCAATATTGGGCTCTGCTCTCCTCTCTTTCCTGTGCCTGCCCATCAGTGGCCAACACAACGTGTTATGTGAGGAAGAGGCTTTGGATACTTCTGGATACCATTTTCTTTGGTTCTTGCCGTATCAGGGTAGATTTCTTGCTGAACATCAAATAGAAAGAACATTGCATTTCAGGTCAAATTCAATCAGTCAACAAGCATTTCAAATTAAAAACGAATAATTAAGGTTGAAGCTAGAGAGGCTTTGTGAGGAAGCTTTTGTGGGCCCAGGGCTGGGGGCCATCCAGTTTATGTCATGGTGCTGCCTGCCCTTCCTGCTCCCCACCTGGTGACCTCAGCTACCCATCCTCTCTGAGCCTCAGTTTACTCATCTCTAGAAGAGGGAGTTTCCCAATGCATGTTCCAGCTCTCAATTTATTATCTTATCTGTATTTTTTCTTTTAACTATAAACTTGGTAACTATCAAAACTAATAAACATTTAAACACAGATACCAGAACTTTCTTTATTTTAACATGAAACCCAAAACTCCCATTACAAATCATCTATTTGGCTCTGGAAGGCCTTCAGCAGTCACCCAATCCAATCCCCCCATTTTATAGATAAAGAACTGAGGCCCTTAAGGGAGAAGTGACTTGTAGGTGGGATTTGAATCTAGAACCTCTTGAAGCTGCTTGGAGGTCTCCAATGATGGGGAATCCTTGCACCCAAAGGCAGCCCATTCCGCTTTGAGACAGCTCCAATTGTAGGAAGGTTTTGTATTATTTTGTTTTCTGACATCCGGCCTAGACGTGCTTCTCACCCACTATTCCTGATTCAGTCCCTTTGGGGCCAAACACGACAAATATAATCCCTCTTTTACACGAAAGCTCTTTAAATATTTGGGTCAGCCACAATGACCTCCTTAGCTTTCTTTTCACTAAGCTAAACATCCCTTCAACCAATACTTCTTAGCCCTGCATTTATTTCAGTTCTATTTTAGAAACCCCTCTCCAGACCCTCCCTCACTTATCAATATCTTTTCTAAAATGTGTGACTGAGGTCTGAAGACATATATAACTTAATGTGCTCTAACTGGGGCATGGGACAGAAGGCCCACCACCACCTTGTTCCTAGACAATGGGGATTCCTTGTGTAGCTTAATGATGCAATAAATAGCGTTGGACTTGGAGTAAGAAAAATTGGAGGTCAAATCCTTTTCAAACAGTAGATGGGAGGTCTTGGCAAGTCACTTGACTTTTCTGAACCTCAATTTCCTTATCTATCCAATGGGGAGGTAGAGAAATACATATCTCCCAGGATTGAAGTGAAGATCACATGCACTAATATAGCTAAAGCACTTTGGCAAATTAAAGAACCACAGAAATTTTCAATATTTTTCCTAAAACTTCCTTTTTGGATGCTCCATCATACTGTTGACCCAAATGTCCTTTATTCTATTCCTCCATATTCAAACATATGGTCCTGAGAGCTGAAATCCTATTTACATAAACAAGGTCACCAGGTCCGGTTTATATTTGGGTCCAACTTATCATTTTCTCTGCCTTTTGGGACCCATGATGCTTCAGTGGCTCTTGTGTTTTTACCGTGACCCATGTCTAAGTTGGCATAGCACTGTCAATGCATGTGATTTATCATTGTGGGAACTCCCACCCTGCCCATCACAAGCTGATGAGGATTTTATAGTTCTACAGAATTGTCCAGGATCACCCAAGTGGCCAGTACCAAAAGGAGTTTTTCAATTAAGGTTTGAGCATCTTCCATCCCAACATGCTCTTTTATATGAAGCAGGATTCATACTCAATGTGACCTGATTATGGGAGTAATCTATGCATTTCAAGTGAGAAATCAGCCTTTCAAGAATGACACCTTAAACACTCAAAAAAAAGAGAGATTTATTTAAAAAAATAATCATGGCTTACTGTTATAGAATATTCTTTCTTTTTTTTCCCCAACTAATGCATTTAACACCAAGAACAAAAAGCTGTAGCAACAGTGAGCCATCATCTAATTCTGTACATAGACCAGTTTTTCTGTTTCTCAACAAGAATCTGCCTGATCTCTTCAAAGCTCCAGAATTTAAGTCTGGACAGCAAGACAATAGAAGGGCAGATCTTTTCTTTACAATTCAGTCTTTAGTAACTTCAGGGCTTTCTTCATGTTGTCAAGCACTAAAGAGAAAAAGAGAAAAACAAGAGATGAAGGAGGGAGAAGGTGGCGATACTTAATAGCCAATAAAGAAATGCTGGTGTATTTGGAAAAATAAGGAAATTTTGTGGACTGCAGTGTCAAGGACTGGACTGAAAGAGAAAATACTTGATAAAGTCAGCTAAGGGGCAGAGTCACCAAAAATCCATTTGAATTGGTAAATTCTCTCTGGTTCTCTAATAACAAAACTTAGTTCCAATGGCAGAAAATGTTTCCGGCCAATTTAGAATTCATCTTTCCAATATGGTGACAAAGCCAAAATAAAACACTCAAAATGGGGACTGGGCACGTTAGAAAGAAATGGAAGTTGTTAGTGGGATTTTAATGAGTGTTCCTTGATGTCACTCACTGATAGACAGTCAGTCCCCATTATTTTTACTCTGTGGACATTTCAGGAGATAATCTGGTTTGGTGCCCCACAAATACTCATTGGATACAATCTTTCCCACTAGCCATGGAAGTTAGCCTGGATTGTTTTTGGAAGAAATCAGACTCATTTCTCTCAATCTATGTTCTTAGATGATATTTTCTCAGTGGAACATTTCACTTTGTGTCAGTTCATATAAAAACATACAAAATATGATTAGACAATGTTTTCCCCCAAAGTGTTATACTGGCATTTGAATGTCTCTTCAAGATCAAAAATACCATAATGCTCCATTTTACCTAAATGTAAAGAGACAGAGAAAATTTTACACTGATCAGGCCACAACAGAAAAAACTGAAGGGCAGGAAGGCTCAGGAGAAATGGCTTTGCCTTCTTTGATTTATCTGGAAATCTATTTACATGTCAGAGGAAGATGTGAGTAGGATTTCTTCACCATAGCTTTCTCATAACTCCCTTGTTTTTTTTGTTTTTTGTTTTTTGTTTTTATTTTGGTTTTGTTTTGTTTTGTTTTTAAGGTAAAGGTCCCAAAATATCTTTTAGAGAAAGCATAAGTTACCTATCAGGGGTTAACTAGCACAACAAATTTTCTAATCCTACATCAGGAAGTTCTCCGGAGCCAGGGCCTTCAAATTACAGCAGAGAGAAGTAAAGTTATAAATCTAAAGACAGTCTCCCTGGCTTTGGAGGACTTCTATTTTAGCCACAAAACTTGGTTTCTCCATAACAGTAAGTATTTTGGAAACATCTGAATAAGGAATCGGAGACTATAAGAGATCCAAGAGAATATTCTGTATCCTACAGCTCCTAAGGAAGGTCCCTCTCTATCCCCCCACAGTGTTTCCTAGCTTCTCCTTGCCCAGCTCCTGCTAGCTACATTGTCTCTCTTCCCTTCTCCTTTGTAATACATACGCAGTGGAGCATCAGCAGGTTCATAAGCGTAGAGTCGGTTGGAGTATCTGCCAGTAATGTCGGCTCTAACTGTCAAGGATGGGTCTGTAGAGGAAAACAAAAGCCCCATCAGTTCCCAAGAAGCCCCTGTTATGGGAAGAAGCCTAAACAACCACGGCCTATGAAAAGGACCATGACTGGGGAGATCATTCTGGATCAAACACTCTTCATCAGGGCTAGCCTTCCTCCTCTGGAAGGCGGATACTAGGACCAGTTAAGGAGAGTTGCCTGGAAGGGTTAACTGAAAGCTGCTACAGAGTCATTGGAAGCACTTAATTAGCATCTGGAGTTCTCTTCTGAGAATTGTGTCCAGTCTGTCTCCAATAGCTGCCCGGGGGGGGGGGGGAGATGGGGTTTCTGGGCTTGGTATGACTTTGTGCCCCTTAAACTCAAGGCTCACTTTTGTTAGTGAGAATAAGGGAAAGGGGAGGGGTTGGGAAGGATGAGCAACGTCACGTTTCTGGGCCACATTATTCTCCATCATCTGTGTTGTACTTATCCCAGGACTGAATATTTCAGCAAGGATGCAACGCCCAGAAGTGAAAAACAGGGTCCGGGACCTACCCACAAACATGATCCGAGGGACATATTGGCCATCAGGGGACAAGTGCTTGTCAGTGGTTTCATACTGTAAATGAAAAAAGGATAATTAGTGTTCTAGGTCACTTTCTCCCAATTAACGAGTGTTAAACATTACCAGATGCCTATTATGAGGCCGGTAGTACAGTAGTTTATGGCCTATGAACCATGAAATGCCATGCCATTCCCGTAAGCAGTGTACAGTCTAGCAAGAGAGGCTCGTGCCTGGAAAAGTTTGTGTTGTTTGTGTACAACTCCCCATATAATGGGCCTTAGTGTGCAGGATAGTCAAGCCAGCCAAGAGAAAGGGAGGAAACCTGCCATGGTAATTTCTAACTCGGGGAGTTTGGGCAAAATGCTCTAGGTTTCAATTTTCTCCTCTCTAAAATGATGGCATTAAATCTTCCAGTTCTAGATTTCTGATCCCTCACTTTCTTTTTTTTTTTCTTCTCTCCCTCTCCCTCCCTCTTCCCTCCTTCCTCCCTCCCTCCCTCCCTCCCTTCTTTCCTTCCTTCCTTCCTTCCTTCCTTCCTTCCTTCCTTCCTTCCTTCCTTCCTTCCTTCCTTCCTTCTTTCCTTCCTTCCTTCCTTCCTTCCTTTCTGTCTTCCTAGAAGTTATGTTAAAAATTGTTATGGATTTAGTGAATAAAAAAGTTTATTTTAAATGACTTTAAAAGTATAATGTAACAGGGAAAGATAATAGAGAAGGTAATTTCTATTACCCTCTCCCTATAATATATATATAATAGGATATAATTCCTAAACAATAGGAATTATATCTCATAAGTGATAGCATCATACCCAGAGAATCACCTCAGATAGAATTAGGTCAAAAACAAGTTCAAGTGAGAAGGTCACCAGGGCCCCTGTGGGACAGTGCAAGAGACCCAACAGGGAAAGGCCATTTCTTAGGGGAAGAGACAAGGGCTACAAGGGTTCTTCTCGACTGGGAAGTAGTTCAAAACTCATTAAGAATGTTTCCTTTTGTTGTTTCAGTAACATGGTGATAAGCCAGTGTTTGATATGGGTGGGTAGTTCCTAGATAACCTAATAAGGCTAACTAATTAGAACAGGTGATGTCATGGAAAGTCTGATATTTAACATATGAGAATATGTATTCCAATTACATACACACATACACATACACACAGATACAAATATATGGACATATAAACCTAAAAATATGCCCCCCAAAATCTTGAAGCCATTTTCAATTTGAATAATTTCAGATGTCTAAATACTATAAACTTACAAAAATGATTATTTGAAAGTTTAATTTACATTTCTCTCACTTGGGTTTGTTAGTTTTTAATACTAAAATGTTCATTTGAATAAGAGGGAGTGTCCTTTTAGTGTGTAAAACATTATGTGCCAGTGTCTGGATGACATTTTCTCAAACTGGGGCATCGGGAGAGATATTCCTTCCTGGTTACCTCAGTTGCCTGATCTCTCTCCATTAGACTTTTTTTTTTTTTTTAATGAAGTTCATGTTAAAATTTAGTGTAGTGATTACATAAAAACTTTTGGATGATCTTGAATGCCTATAATCCCAGATTTAATCCTTCATTTCTCTGAGAAAGATTCAAAAGAGCTCAAAAATGAATTGACGAGATGTTTAACACAAAACAGTAGTTAAGGATTTTAGTACCATCTATATTTTCAAAATGTAAATAATGAGCCTTTTAAGCACACACCCACATACACACAGAGTCCTGTTTCCAGCAGCCCATCTGAAGTGCCCGCAAGCCATTTAGGGAAATCAAAGATGGACTGGAAAAATCTGACAAATGCAAGATCTTACTGCCCATCAAAAGCAAAATCAAGGAAGTTTAACTTACAATTAAATTGAGAAGAACAAATTTGTCTGCCAGTTTCTGGATCTCATTACTTTCTGCAAACACTTTCTTCAAAGCTGCAATAAAAGGACTGATTTTTTAAGTTTCCAGAACCAGAGCTACATGTCTGTAGCCCAAACCCCTTTGTACACTTATGAGCAGTGACGACCAAATAAACTATGGAAAATTTCTGACTTATTCTTCTGGGGCTTTTGAGGTGGCCGGAATCTGAGACCGAATTAAGCCCTTCATTCATCAGTGTGGGAGCTAGGGGTCTCTGCCCGGGTTAAGCTGACCACTCAGCTCTTTCTACACAGCCCAGCTAAAGCAATAGCACAGCAGAGTCTACACTTGGCGTGGTTCATGCTCCGGGAGTTGCCAGAAACATATGGAAGGAAGCTTTGAAGTCACTTATAATTATTTTATAACAATGGCAGTTACCCCCCCTCCCCTTTATTGGCTATACCTTGACTGTGTGGGCATTCTTCCAAGTGGTGGATAATCATCAAGGGCTTGTTGCTAGAACAGAGAGAGGAAGGGGGAGAAAGAAGGAGGCGGGAGGAAGAGAGAGAGAAAAAGAGAGAGACAGAGACAGACACACAGAGACAGAGAGACAGAGACAGAGACAGACAGAGAGAGAGAAAGAGGGAAAGAACAAAGACAGAGAGACAAAGAGGGGGTGAAAGAGATAGTGATGGCCAGAGACAAACAAGACAAAGACAGAGGAAAGAGAGAAAGGAGAGAAGGAGAGAGAGACAGGGAGGGAAAGAAAGGGAGGAGGAAAGAGGATAGACAATTAGTTGCTATTCATTTTCCACAAATGTATTTTTAATCTAAAATATTCTTCAAAAATGGAGAGTGCTTTATGGAGAGATCAAGTGACACTAGATGGTGCTGGTGAGACTTTTTTTAAAGGACAAAAAAGGATCATGGTAGCTGTGAGGTAGCCAGCTCTCTGCTCCTTTCATATGAGTCAATCCATTTCCCACCCTGCTCCTCCTGCCCAGCTCCTAGCTGCCCCCTCCTCCTGAACGCCTTCTCCCCTGCCCTTCCTCCCCTTGGGACCTTCAGAGCTCAGCCTAATTGCTGCTTTCTCCAATAAGATTTTCCTTATTCTCCCCAGTGTCAGCAATGTCCCCTCCCCAGAATGGCGTGGGATTGACGGTTTGTGTACTTTTAATTGACTTCTCTGGGCACATGTTCCTCCCCTCAGTGGAACATAAGCTTAAGGAGGGCAGGGACTATTTCTGGTTCAGTCCCTGGCACACAGTAGGGCTCACAAAGGGCTTGGTTTTTTACCTGGTCTTCGCTTTGTATAGGGCTTCTTCGTATGTCTGTGTCCAGAAAAGTTTATCGCCCCAGCCTGGAGGGAGATTGAGAGAGAGTTAGCAGCCTGCTGGGAGGCCAGCCTGAAAGTCATGGGGCAGGGCTGGCGAAGCTTCGAGACAGATCTGGACATGTGAGGTTCAAGAAAGGGTTTGGTCTCTGCAAACAAAGCCCAGGAGGACCACATGACAAAATTCAGCTGCCGGGACATTGATGTCAGCACCTGCAAGGGAGGACCAATTGGAACCCAACGGGGCAGCAATGGCGATGGAAAGCTCCACGAAAACCTGAGAGTTCCTACCTCTAGAGAGGGTCTGGGGCAGCTTGGGATGAGTCTCTTCCTTCTTTGCCCCCGCCTTGGGTGTGATCTCTTTGGCCAGTGTGTGAGAGATGGCTACCAGGAGCAGGAAGGCGGACACTGAGATCTTCTCCATGGCTAATGCTGAGGATGAAGAAGAGGAAAGAAAGGTGACTGACCTTCCGAAATCTCAGATCGAGACCCAAAGAGGAGCACAAAGTGGGCTTTGGTGGCTCTCCTTTGCTGGTCGGCTCTGCTGAGAACATGGATTTTCTCCCGGTTAATGATCTCAGGCACTGAACTCTCTGGCCATAAGTGTCTTGACAGGATCCTCAGAGAATTTGTTTTCATTGAACTTTTTAAAATATGCCATTGATCCTGATCTATGATAATTGTCTAAAACCTCTGCCCTTCTGTTCTTCTTGATGCTGTGTGACCGTAGCAGTTTATTTTCCTCAGTTTCCCCATCTGTAATAATTCCCAAAGTAGCTATCTCATCAGGTGTTATGAGGAACGTGCTTCCCACAATTCCATTACAGGACTCTGTTGTCATGAGTTATCTCACCATTATTTTTATAATCAATGCTTCTATTTCCATAAGCACCAGCACTTCTTCCATGTCACCCCCACCTCTCATCCTTGTCATTAATATCCCCACTGGGATCCTTGTCCCCACCACTGTCATTCTCATAATCTTCTTCCTTCACTTTTTTCCTTTGTTTTTCATCCATCAGGGTTATGGATGCTAAGGAGATAGATGCTTTCATTTAGAGATGGCCCGCTCTATTACTTCCATCCTATTGAATGCAGAAACATGCTTTTTTAAAATCACCAAATATGTATAAACAGTCATACAGAAATCCAGACAAAACCATTCCCTATTCCAAGGAGCTGAAATTCTAGGAGAGGGACATAACATACACAGATAGGGAGAGAGCAGAAAAACAGTTGGGAATGAGAGAGGGAGAGAGACAGAAAGACAGAGACACATACAGAGAAAGTGAGAGAGAGAGACAGAGATACAGAGACAGAGAGAAAGAAAAGAGGGAGGGAAAAGGGAGAGAGAAGGACAGACAGGGGAGGCCTGAAGGATATGGCCCTTGAGCTGACCATCATAAATTCTGTTTCTATTCTGTGGTGCAATGACACAGACCAAAGGTTTCATCTGAAATGGTCAGATTTTCTGCTTCATAGGGCTGGCAGCAGTCCAGCTTTCTTAATTATAGTCTAGAACATTTCAGATTTTGTTTATAAGAAATGCTGGACTCCCTACTTACAGGGGTCCTCAAACTATGGCCCGTGGGCCAGATGCGGCAGCTGAGGACGTTTATCCCCCTCCCCCAGGGCTATGAGGTTTCTTTATATAAAGGCCCACAAAAAAAAGTTTTTGTTTTTACTATAGTCCAGGCCTCCAACAGTCTGAGGGACAGTGAACTGGCCCCCTAGTTAAAAAGTTTGAGGACCCCTGCTAGAATATCAGCAAACATCCATGAATAATCAGCTAAATGGTAAGGAAGGTAGCTAAGTGAATCTGTGAGGAATCAGGTACAGGTTGGGGTGGGGGGAGATCCTGCTGTTCTAGAAGCCTCAGAGATATAATAAAACCTTGATCTTGTATTGGTCCTTTAAAGTTTACTTTGCTCACATCAGTAAAACTTTAGTATCTGCTCTTGAATTGATTTTTCCAGGGAAGCTCTGATGGACAGAATCCTAGGTAATACAATCCACACTGTGAAGGATCCTCTTCTCCAATCAGATTTCGTATTTGGTTATATTTTGCCAAAGCGGCTGTCCAAAATATGGTTTGTTTTTGTATAGATAGTCTTTATGTGGTTTTATTTTTAAATAAAATGATACCAAATGCAAACTGACTCATAATCCCTCTCTGTTGGGGAAACAGTTGACCAGTTTCCTCCAAAAAGGGCACTTACTGCATCACAGGCAGTATTCGACTTTTTATTGATTTGTTAGTAAAGTTTCACAGCACGCACACACACACACACACACGCACACACACGTATGTGTGTACAAATGTATGTGTATGTATACACTTGCTAGTTGTGTGACCTTTTTTCTATTCTTTGCTGTAAGAGAGCAGGAGAGTGATCGAATTGGAAACGAAAACGTATAAAACAAATTCTCCATTTTCAAAAAAGAAAACAATGGTTCATTTAAGAAGCGTACAGGATTATCTGCGATCAGAAACTGAGCATGAGAGAGTTCTGCCAGCTGATGCTGCCCCAAGATTCAACCTCCACGTTTAGGACCCTCACAAGCTCTGCCCATCTGCCACCTTTGGGCAATTTTGCAATGACTTCTCCATGCATCTGAGCAAGTTCACAGCTGTGCCCCTGAACATTGGAAGCTTTGGGTGGGAAATGTTCTGTGTCCTTCAGAGATCAGAGTGGGCAGAGCTGGCCTTGAGCTCAGGCCCCTGCGCTTGATTTTTCACTATATCATTGCCCTTCTCCCTCCTAAAAGTGTCCCCTCCTACAGCAAAGCATAAAGAAAAGGGAGAAGGAAATGAAGAGCAAAACTTAGAAGCACATAATTGTCTCTGCTATGGCACCACCTTTGCCAAAAAAAGGGAGAAATACTGTTTTTCTGCCTCCTCTCTTCAGGGAGGGATCATTTTAAATCACAAACACCATAGATCTCTTATTCACTTACACAGGAAAGGAAAGCCGCGTTCTCCAGTTCCTGGGCTGAGGGAGACAGAGATGCTCAGAAATCTCTTTCCCTTCACCTCACCGAGATGCTCAAGGACCCTGAGTTCCACGAACTTTCTGGGGGCCTTGTGGGGGTAGAGTTGGGAAAGCGCTGATGCTGGAGGAAGACCAATGTTCAAATTTGGCTCCAGACACTTGCTAGCTATATGACTTATTCTGTTTGCCTCCATTTACTCAACTGGAAAATGGGGATAATAATAGCACCTTCCTCCCAGGGCTGTTGTGAGGCTCAAATAAGATAATAGTGCTTGGCCCAGAGTAGGCTCTCAGGAAATTCTTGCTCCCTCTCCCTCCCCTTTTCTGGAAGCTTCACTCAGAGAAGTGTGATGGATAAGCGCTGCTCTGTCCTAGGTTGTTGAGTCCCTTCAATCGAGTTGGACTCTTCATGAGCCCATTTGGAGCTCATCTCTCAGATGGAAAACTGAGGCAAAGAGGGATCACACACTCGTTAAGTATCTGGGCTTGGATTTGATTTTAGGAGGAGTCTTCCTGACTCCAGACCGGGCACTCTACCCACTGGGCCACCCAGCTGCCCCTGGTCAGGGACATAAATACAAAGCATGCTCTCTGATCTGATTTCTCTGGGCACACTTCCTCCTCCCAAGACACTTTCTGAGCTCTCCAACGCTGGGACCTGAAAGAAACAAGCTTGGCAAGCTTCCTGCAAGGGCATTCTTACGGCTGGCAACGCCTTCTGAAAACATTGCTGTGTATGGCCACGGGCACCTGTCGCTATGCACTCACGGCGCACACACCCCACGCAGGGATGCCCTCGGAGCAGCGGGATGCCCTCGCCCTCTTGGGAGTGGTCCTTGTGGAGCATTTCTGCTGAAGTGCCCCCGCTTGCCTCCTGCCCCCCTGTGCCAGGGGCTGACAAACGCCAGAGTCCAACAAGACTGTTGGCAGGAAACAGTGCACCCCCTAAATCGGGCACAGCTTGTGACCAGAACGGAAACCCCCAAGTTTTTATCAACACTGGCTTGGTATCAGATCAATGCATTTAAAAAGCAAAGGAGGAATGAGACTCACATGGAAACCTGTCTGGCCTCCAAGACTCCTCTGGACAACTAAGGATGTTTGGGTTCAATCAGGTGGAAAGAGTGACTGGGGGGCGTCCTTTGTGGCCCCCAGCCTCCCTGGAAGGTCCTGTGCAGAGCCTGGCTCTTAACCCCTCTCCCTTCTCCGAGGAGCCTCCCTTCCTGCGGGTGCCTCTGTCTCCCCCCAGGCCAGGACTCTTACCTGCTGCTCCTCCCACTCGCACTTGCCAGAAGAGCCAGGAACCTGTTCCAAAGTCCTGTGGCCAAGTGTGCTCAGAGTCTCTATTTATGCACCTGAGCCAGCCCATCCCACCCACCAGCCGGATTTACATAGGGCTGACTGGGAACCAACTCCTCGCGCCCCCAAATGGGGCCAGTGGCGCGCCCCCCTTACTGACCCACGCAGAGAACCTCGGCTGGCTCGGGCGTGTTTTGGGGTATCCGTCCGTGGGCATTTCCGGGGGGCTGGGGGGAGCTGGGCAGGTGCCAAGTCCAGGTAATCTTAAATCAGGTCCGTGCACTTGCCCGAAGGCTGATCTGTCCCTATGTGATTGGACAGACCCGGGGCCCGGCTGTGGCTGCAGTGGGCGGCTTATTCCCCCTTGGGCAGATTTCTTTTGTTATATTTTGAAAAAGGAGCCAGGGATCCTGAGGTTCTTGCTTTGCTGATGCAGCTTTGGGTGCGCAATCCCTGGACAAATAAACGGTTCCACCGTCCCAGACCGTTTCTCTGGCAGCAGAAACCTGTGAGCCGCACAGCCCGGAAAGCCCCAGCCCGAGGCTGGCCTGAGCCCTGGCGGTGCGCGCTGTCTGGAAGCGCTGCTTTCCACTAGCTTGGGGCCTGCTCACCAGCTTGTCCGTTTGTCCTTCCTGAACCTTGCTCCCGATTTTGCCCGTCACCCCCTTCTCTGCACCTACACAGCCCTGCCCCACTCAGCCTCCTTGTCATCTGGACCTCATTGTCCCCCCCTGTTTCCTGTATCCCTCCATAACCCTTCCTTCTCCCAATGGCCAAATTAAGATCCCAAAGCCACAGACCTGACCTGTCACCCACCCTTCCCCTTACTTATAAATCTCCCAGGGCTCCCTATTGCCTCCAGCATGAGACACATGATTTTTACCCAGGGCTTTTATAATCTCTCTTCCACATCCCTTTGGGGTCTTAATATAAAGACTGAAAACTGGATCTTCGAGGCACTTCTTTTTTGTCGTTCAGGCATATCTTACTCTTCATTGCCCAGAGATACTAGACTGCTTTGTCATTTCCTTTTCCAGCTCATCTTTCTTTCTTTCTTTCTTTCTTTCTTTCTTTCTTTCTTTCTTTCTTTCTTTCTTTCTTTCTTTCTTTCTTTCTTTCTTTCTTTCTTTCTTTCTTCTTTCTTTCTTTCTTTCTTTCTTCTTCCTTCCTTCCTTCCTTCCTTCCTTCCTTCCTTCCTTCCTTCCTTCCTTCCTTCCTTCCTTCCTTCCTTCGCCATTGGGGTTAAGTAACTTGCCTAGGGTCCCACAGCTAGGAAGTATTAAGTGTCTGAGATCAAATTTGAACGCAGGGCCTCCTGACTTCAGAGCTGGTGCTCTAACCACTGCACCACCTAGCTGCCCCACCAGCTCATTTTTCAAAGGAGGAAACTGAGGCTGACAGGGCAAAGCGAATTGCCCACCATCACACAGCTGGGAAGGCCATATCTGAACTCAGGAAAGCCCTTTCAGACTATGCTCCTTCACTTGTTCTCTGCTCTCCTTAAATCAGCAGCTAGGGATTGGCTGCATGTAACATCCCATATCCCAATGGCAGCGGCCCTTGCACTCTGGGATGCTGCTTCCCTTCTTCACTTTCTCTTCTAACTCTCACTTCCTTCAATTCCCATTCCAACACAATCTCCCATAGAGACTCTTCTAGATCTCCCCAATTGCTCTCTGTGACTGCATAATTCTGTGTTCAGATATCTACGTAAGGGTCACACATTGGCAGGAGTGCCAGGGAGCTCAGTGGATAGAGCATCGGCTCTGGAGTCAGGAAGTGTGGAGTTCAAATTCAGCCTCAGACCTCCTCATGATGTTCTGTGACTCTGGGCAAGTTGCTCAATCTGTTTGCCTCAGTTTCCTCATTTATAACATGAATGTAATTCTACTCCTAACCTCCCAGGGTTTATTGTGAACTACTATAAATGTTATGATTCTCAGAGAAATGTAAGATTTTATTTTACTTTTATTATTGATATTATCAATATATGAAACCATCCCTGAGTTCCTGCTATGAATCCTGCTTGGTCACCATACATAATTTTTATAATACATTATTGTAATCTTTAGCTTGTATTTTATTTAGGATTTTTGCATCCTTATTCATTAATGACATTGGTCTATAAATTTCTATATTTTTATCCATTTATTCTTCCTGGTTTAGGTATCAGTGTCTTATTTGTTTCCTAAGAGGAGTTTGGTAGGACCCCCTATCCTCCCACACACATTTCTTTGTCTATTTTTCTAAATAATTTGTTTGTTATTAGAATTGACTGATCTTTAAAAATGTGATAGAATTCCATTGTAAATCTGTCTGTTCTATTTCCTCTTTTACTAATCTAGGCAATTTATATTTTTGTAAATATTCTTCTATTTTACTTAAATTGTTAAATTTATTGGTGTATAATTGGCTAAAACTCCTTGTAATTGCTTTAATTATATTTTTCATTAATGGTATATTCACCATTTTCATTCTTAATACTACTGATTTAGTTTTCTTCTCTCTCCTTTTATTATATTTTAAAATTTAAAATCAGCCATTTATTTATCTATCCATTTATTTATTCATTTACTCATTCATTTGTTTATTTGTTTATTGCTGAGACAATTGGGGTTAAGTGACTTGCCCAGGGTCACATAGCTAACACACAGTGTTAAGTATTGAGATCAAATTTGTACTCAGGTCCTCCTGACTTCAGGGATGGTGCTCTATCTACTGCACCACCTAGCTTCCCCTTCTCTCTCTTTTTAAATGAAATTTACCACTGGTTTATCTATTTTGTTGGGTTTTTTCCCCATAAAATCTCTTTTTCTATTTATTAATTCAGTGCTGCTGCTGTTTTTTATCTTATTAATCTTGCCAGGTCAAAGTGTCTGAATTTGAACTCAAATGTTCCTCTCTCCAGGCAAAAAGAATCCCAGAGTGAAAGGTTATCTCTTGTTCAACTCAGAGAGATTTTCCTCATTTCTCCTCAGGATGCTCGTGGGAGTAAGGGATAGAGATGGGGCTTTTGCTGGTTAATTTCCAATTCTGTGTAAACGAACCTCCTCATGTCCTTGGATGGAGGCTTTTAATGAAAGCTTAAGCTGGTGGAGGGACAGGTGAGGGGCAGGTGAGAAAAGAGAAGGGAGCTCCACTTCAAGAGGACAAATGATTATAAATTTGATCTTCATCTGTTTTGTGGTAAAAACGAGCCTGTCACACAAGGGATGTTTCTAATCAAGCACCTTTTTATTATTAGTGATGTCCACAAATCTTTCCTTTAAGCAGAGAAGAGGCACAAAAGCCCCACCGATAAAACGCTCTCAGTCACAGAGGCTAAAGCTGGGAGCTCTCTCAGTGGCCGCGAAACCCAATCTATTCCCCAAAGGAGTCCCCGCCATGATTGTGCCTTTTGTGAGGATCTGATGGCAAAGATTGCCTGCAGTGGGCCCCACACTGAGAGCCTCCAGCCTCTCAGTTCCCAGGTACTATCACCTAGCCCACATCTCTCCGTATTCTCTGTGCAAATACAATGAAAGACCTCATCAAGCCCCATTCTGTGCCTGTCCCCCGCCACTTCTCTACCAAGAGGAGGGAAGTGTTCCAGGCATCTCTAATAAAAGGCAGTGGAGATGGGAGGCAAGGCTTAAGTGGAGTCAGAAAGTCCTGGGTTCAAATCCTACACTATGGGCTGTGTCCTTACTTGCCCTGGGCTTCAGCTTCCTCCCCAGGACCACAAACCTTGCTCTAGAAAGGTTCTGGTTTGTCTTGTAAGAGGCAGGGAGATGGGATCCCCAATCCCCGATCCTGTTCACATATCAATAGACAATTAGACAATAAACATTTATAAAGTGCCTACTATGGGGCCAGGTGTGTGCTAAGCACTGTTTATGTTAACATAAAAGGCTGGTGCCCTGGGCAAGGACCCTTTCGTTTTTATCCCTTTCCAGTGCCCAGCCCCGAGCTGGGTAAGCACTTTAGTTGACTTCTTGGCTAAAATCCCACCTTCTACCAAAACAAACAAACAACCAATAAATACAAAATAGAATAAACAAATCAAAAAACAAAACAAAACAAAAAACGACTCACCCCTTTTAACCTAAAACTAGTTTCCCCCCTTTGTTATTTATGTTCCACTTAGCCTATATTTATCTTATTGGTACAGAGCTGTTTATATTTTATTTTCCCTTTAGACGGTGAACTTCCTTCAAATCAGGGATTGTTTTTTGGCTTCCCTTGCATTCCCACATCTCTAGTTAGGTGCCAGATAGTAGGTGCTTAATCAACGTTTGTTGACAGACTGACTGACAATTTAATAAATGCTCGTTGATACCAATTGAATTTAATTGATGGTAGAAATCCCAGTTTCATTGATTTCCTTTTTGATTTTGTGGTCGAGAAATCCAATAGCATCTGCTGCTCAGTCTGATCTCCACGGACATCCTATTTTATTCCAGTTTTTCTGGGAGAAAAGGTGAGGGGTGGGTGGGAAAGAGACACCCTCTTCTATCAGAGAGCACTGTTGGCTAGAGGCTTCCCAGTGATTCATCCAGCAATAGCTCTGTCCCTCCCCTATTTTCTTCAGTTCTAAGTCAGCCCAGAAAGCAAACAATGGAGGTATTTCCTTTCCTGCTCCCTTAACTCCTCGTCATCCTTCCAGGATTGTAGTTTTGCAATGGGCCCCATATAGGAATTCACAAATCTCCTGAAAACACTCTGATCCCTAGGAAGCTGTTATAGCAGATGCTCCATGGAAGCCGTAATGTTAGAAGGGTTTCTGGATTACAGCTGAACCAGTTTTCCACTACCCCCATTCCTCACAACCAAATAAAAGGCTCTCCCAGGGCCGGTAACTCTATCTGCTAATTACTGAGCATGTTCCACCCTCAGAAAGGGAGGATGGATTTCTTAGTTGGATTGGATTCTGGGTATTCGACACCTGGCCCCAGAACTTTCCTACTAAGGAGGAGAAAAGTTTTTTTCTTACTCCTCCACCACCCTTCTCCCCCAAATCACTCCAACTTTCTTATTTGAATCTGGTTAGAAACAGAAAGGCAATGATTAATAGCTACTAGCTTTCCTGTGGATATAGGAAAATGCATTTTTAAAAATCTCACCTGCACATTGATTCCTTTCTTCTTAAATATATTCTCCACACAGTTGCCATATTATATTCATATATATATATATATATATATATATATATATAAACACAGATCTAGCCATGTCACTTTCTGTCCAGGGCTTCCTATAGCTAAGAATACAAACCCAAATCCTCATCTAGGAGGTCATTTTGACCTCTTCACACTCATCCTTTTGGGCTTATTTTTATCACTTCCTTCATCAACTCGCTACAGCAATCAGACCAGCCCCTTAGCATGGAGGATCCCCGAGAGTGAAGATCATGTTTCTGGCTTTTTATGGCCCTGGTCCTTAGCATAGTGCTCTGCATCTCCCTCTCCTTCTCTCTGTCTCTCTCTCTCCCCCTCCTTTTGTTTTCTTTTTCTCCTTTCTTCTCTCCCCCTCACCTCTCTCTTTTCACTTCTGCATCATAGAGTTCTTAGCCCCTTTCTCCCTTCTTTCTTCTCTCATCTGATGATCAGTACTGTCTCCCTCATGAAATTACTACCAAATGAAGGGATTATAAATTTTAGAAACATCCTCCTTTTGCATAACATAAGCCATTGGAGTATGACCTCCTAGCGGGCTGCGTCAGGGAGATGCTTGCCCAGCATTACAGTCTCATGATCTTATTAGTTGTTCAATTCCCACCTGAAACTGCTGGTCCCTTAGGCTGCTTATTCTGCACAGTGAAGCATGATCAGCTCAGTCTTCTTCCCAATTTCCTCCATCCTGTTTCCACCTCACGTCTCCTAGCCTCCTAGTGAATACTGATTTAGCACCTCTGATTGGTCCGTGGGGAAAATAAATGAAACATCCTGGACACACACACACACACACACACACACACAGAGAGAGAGCGAGAGAGAGAGAGAGAGAGAGAGAGAGAGAGAGAGAGAGAGAGAGAGACAGACAGACAGAGAAAGAGAGAGAGAGAGAGAAAGAGAGAGAGACAGAGACAGAGACAGAGACAGAGACAGAGAGAGACGGAGAGACAGAGAGAAGAGAGACAGAGACAGAGACAGAGACATAGAGAGAGAAAGAGAGAGAGAGAGAGACAGAGACAGAGACAGAGACATAGAGAGAGACAGAGAGAAAGAGAGACAGAGACAGAGACAGAGAGAGAGAGAGAGAGAGAGAAGAGAGACAGAGACAGAGAGAAAGAGAGACAGAGACAGAGACAGAGAGAGACGAGAGACAGAGAGAAAGAGAGAGAGAGAGACAGAGACATAGAGAGAGAGAGAGAGAGAGAGAGAGAGACAGAGACAGAGAGACAGAGACAGAGAGACAGAGACAGAGAGAGAGAGAGAGATGATTTTAGCTGGCTTGTGGAGCTGAGCCTCAAGACACACACTCAGCAATATGGTGGAAGGTGTTTTACTTCTGAGAAATTGTCCCCTTCCCAACATACATAAACCAAGAGTAAACTGATCCTGCTCCTGGAGGCAAAATAACAGGATTCTGCCTTTTAGCAGAAGTGTCCTCTTTTTGAACAACATAAGTCAGTGAAATCTGGCCCCTTCATCCTCTCCTTCCCTACCTTTGTTGACTAACAGCAGTGTGTCCTGATGTAAGGCAAGCCAGACATAGCGCATGGAATTATTTAATATTTATTCTGGAACAATAGAAGTAAGAAACCATGAACTTGAATAAAGTTACCATAGCCTAGTGTATACAAACACACACACACACATACACACACACACACAACACACACACACACACACACTGAAAGCCAGAAGGCACCTCAGAGCTCAGCTGGTCCCTGTTTCTCATTTTATAGTTGAGGTTAGTGACTCTCCCACTGAATCGTACGATCTCTCTGACATTTCAGTGCTTGAAATTGCCGCCACTTTGAATTGAACTAAGGGTAGAGAATATGACAACAGGAAGGATGCCCAGTGTCGAAAGTGCCTCTGGGCCCAATATCACATGATTGTTAAGATTTCTTTCCACTCTCAGAATTCTCATCCTACTGGGGGCCGATCACTTAATCTCTCTGAGTCTCATTAATTTTTTTGCCTTTAAAATGAAGGTTTTTGAACCTGATTTTTAAGTTTCTCCCTTCTCTAGATCTTATAAATCCTGGATAAAGACACTAATCTCTGATACTTTGCACATTTCTTTGGAAAAAAAAAAACTGTACCTCTCCATGCACCTTCTGGAATGGTTTGACTTCAGCAATCAAGGAACGCCCAATTATTGACTGGTTTCCCAGGAAATGTCCCTCATCGGGCTGGAGGGGCCTGGGCACCTGTTTCCACTTGTTTAATGCCAGGATATAGGGCTGTTGGTAAACCTCTTCTCCCTCTCACGGAGGAAAGAGACAGTAGTGAAAGAGCCACAGGTTGTCATCCCTCCAGAGCCTATACAGAGGCATTGCTTTCCGCTTATTATCCAAATTATCAAGAGCTGAGGATAGTGGGTTGTAGACACACTGTTGGAAAGGAACTGAAAGAGGAAGTGGGACACTTCTGCACATACCCCCCCCATTTACTGTCTCTGGTAACCCTCTTCTCTGGCCACTTGGCCACAGCTCCTGTGACTAATCTACTCTCTACTGATTATTTCCAACATATCCTGCCTACACTACATTCACATAGACTTTTGTCGACACCAGTAGATTTCCATTAAGTAAAGACTTTAATTTGTTTTGCTTTGTCTTTCTTTGGGTCGCAGAGCTAAGCATGAGATGTGGTATATAGTAGGAGCTTAATAAATGCTGTTCACTAATTATCCTGTCATCACATTCAAACAGGAATTCCCTTCTCCCAAAGCAGCTGCTGGGTCCACTTCGATGACTGGAAACTCAGGAAATGAGCAGCACGATTCCTCCAATTTGGTCATTTCAGGTGAATTTAGTGCGACAAGTATTTCTGTGAATGTTGACTAGCTGTGGGCTATGGCTTCATCAGTCCCCAGATAAATAACTTTGAAGATCACCCAGTGGTCTGTGGAAAGCTGTGCTACAGGCCTTAGCGGGTTGTTTCCTGCCATGATATGGAATTACACTGGAGAGAGGAAGTAAAGGATGCCCTTAAAGAACTCTCACATCCCAAAAGGAGGGAAGCACCAAACAAAGGCAAAGGATGGGCAGCTGGGCGTGCTGGAGACATCCATGGGACGGTGAAGACCTAAGGAAGGTCCTTGGTGTCCTAGGTGGACAACGTGATTTAATGCAGTGCATTAGTGAGGGTCGAACAAATGGGGGGTGTCTGATCTGTACCCCAGAATGGAATGTGCACATCAAAGAGAATGCTGAATCGCTAAACGCTTGCCAGTGTGAGAGGCTAAAAGCCCCTGGGGCTCGTGGGGGCTCTTCAGTGAATCAGGGGTTTCCTCTGATCAGTGCAGAGTGTATTTCATCTGCATCTCTTTAGACAGCATCATTTTTGCTTTGTATCACTGAGTTTGTTTCCGAAATTTTCCTCATTGATAACAAGGCAAATTATCATCATCTCCCTCATTTCTCCTCTTCCTTTCTTCCTCTTTCTTCTTCTCCTCCTCCTTCTCCTCCTCCTCCTCCTCCTCCTCCTCCTCCTCCTCCTCCTCCTCCTCCTCCTTCTCTTCCTCCTCCTCCTCCTCCTCCTCCTCCTCCTTCTCTTCCTCCTCCTCCTCCTCCTCTCCTCCTCCTTCTCCTCCTCCTCCTCCTCCTCCTCCTCCTCCTCCTCCTCCTCCTCCTCCTCCTCCTTCTTCTTCTTCTTTTCCTTTTTTCTTCTTTTTCTTCTTCTTTTCCTTCTCCTCAATCTTATTTTTTCCTTTTTCCTTCTCCTTCTCCTTATGTTTTCCTCCTCCTCTTTCTCTTCCTATTCCTCCTCTTCCCCCTCCCCTCTTCCCCCTCCCTACTACTTCTCCTCCTTTCCTCTCCTCCTTTTACCTCCTCCTCCTCCTTCCATTCAGGACTTTATACCTTTTACAACTGTCATTTTGGAATGGAAGGTGATAGTCAATTATTATTCTTTCTTGGATCCCATTCATGAGAGTTCACAAGACTGTTGGACTGCTTGGCATTCCTTCTGTTTGTTCAGGCCGGTGATTACCATCCTCCAAAATATGGCCAATCAAGGGCTTTCTCCTTATGTGAGGAATATTCTAAATTTGGAGACGTTTACAAAAAAAGGCCCTAGGACAACTGAACCTTTGTCTTCTGGGGGGTCTTCAGATGTCACTCAGGAGTTGAAACATTTCTGTTCCTTCATTAGTCCCCTTTCTAGCAAAGGCCTCTGGGAAATGAGATTCTTGCTCAGTGCTCACCTTTGTATTACTCTGAAGATTTCTCTCTTGGTTAGAAGGAATCTGATTAAAATCTAACTCGGAAATATTTTTCAAATGAACAAAATACTATAAAACAAACAACAGCAATGCATTTTTGCAAGATTCACTTCAATTGTCCCCTTCCATTTGTAATCTTGCTCTGTGTGTGTGTGTGTGTGTGTGACTGGATCAGAATAGTAAGCATGAGTTTCTTTGGCCCATTACCATAAGTCCCATTTGTCAATGATGTTGCTCATCAGTTACCTATCAGCCTCTAGGTGATGGAAAGCCCTTTTCTGTGGATACAGGACTGGAGTCTGTCACTTCCTTACAAGGCTGGGCAGCAACAATCTGCATCTGCCGTTTCCAAGCTCCAAGATTTAAGACATATTTTCATTTCTAAAAGGATGATGGAAAAATAAATTGTAGCTTCCAGTTGTTTGGGGGAAACCTTGAGCTTACCCTGATGTTATTGCTCTTTTGAAATCCCCCTGTCCCATTTGCCACAGTGGACGTTGTGTATACTTCCCAAAGCCTTAGCACCTGGCCTGGGCAAGGCTCTGGGTAATCCTCACATCAACAATAACCTGTCAAGGACTGAACATGAATGGACTTATCTAGGACCTGCTTCCTCGCCCCACATGGGAAAGGCAGAAACTTGCCAGTGTCATGGTCAGCCAGACACAGTTACTTATTAAATGGCAACCAGGTGTGGGTCACTGGAGATAAAAAGAGAGAAACGTGAGTCTCTGTCCTCAAAGAGCTTACAGTGTGGAGGTGGTTCACCGGGTCTCCTTGGGAAAGAGGGAAAGCTGGCAGATGATGGAGAAGTCCCTTTACCGGGGACTGTATTCAGAATCCTCAGACCATTGTTTTAGCAAAAGAAGGCAGTAGGATCAAAGGTTTGAAGTTTGCTGTAGGGTAAAGCTGTCCTTGGGCTGTTTGGGGTTTATAACCCTCCAAAAGCCACAGGAACTAGATGAAAATGTGATTGGGAAAAAAGCAACAAAATAAATAAAAATACTATAAAATATAGATAATATGGTGTTTTAAAACTAAATTTCCTATTGGAGTTTGTTTTAGAGTCAAACTGCCATAAAAGACATGAAGGAACATCCCTTATTTTACAGGTGGGGAAACTGAGGCACAGGGAAGTGACTCTCCCAAGCCACACAAGTGGCAGAAGTGAAATTTGCATCCATTTCTCTTTCTCATGGGACCGGGCAAGACAAGAAGACATCGTGAGCCCCATTATAACATCCCCCTCTTTCACTCCCATCTAGGCACCTAAATTCATATTTTAACACTCTGAGGACCTGCCATTTTGTTGGCTTGTGTACTTCATCTCTAGCATGTCTGGGGCCCTTCTCCCTCTTGGGAGAGCCGGGGTTGGCAGCTATGGTTCCTGGGGTGCTCCTTATCACTCAGCCCAACTGGTGAGGATCTCCTCCAAAGCCGGTGAGCCTGGTCCTTGGATAGTGGATACGGACTCTCCCTAAGGCTTACCCTGAAGTTTAGGGGTCCCTTTGAGAGCTAGCTCCTTTGGCGCAGGCTTGGGGGACACAGAAGTATCCCCCCCACACCTTAGTCTGGACCGACACATACAATGGCCCAGACTTTCTCCTCTATGTTCTGAAGGAGACAAGATCCCCACCTGGACCTTCTTCTTCCTCAGCTCTCCCAGAGTAACCCTGGCCAAAAAGAGGCGTCAGAGACGGGAACAGCTGAAATCCAGGCGGGCTAAGGGCCCACTTCCGACTCCAGCTTAAACGCTGAGGTGTCCCAAAGTCTCACGTCTTCTCGGTCAACTAAGCTGAGGATTTTTTCCTCCTTTTGTTCCGGTCCAGTGCAAATATTTGCCTATTGGGAAATCTACAACTCCCTCTGGTCCTGTACCAGCCATCTGCTGAGAAAGGACCCACGCCCACCTGCAGGGAGACGGATCTGGGGGAGTATCCTGTTTCTTCAGGCACCCCATTCAGGACAACTCATGTTAAGTGCTTGGATTTGTTTGAGTGGCAGGCCCAAGGTTAAGACTGATAAAGTCCCAAAAGGGAAGTGGAACTTGCTGGGAGCCATAAAGCTCATGCTGAGATTCAGGGGAAATCTTCCACACAGACTGGGAGAGTGGGAGGGATGTCAGCCTACTGAGGGTCAAAGGAAGGGGAGCAGGAAAGTACCCCTCACATCCTCTCAGGCTTTTCATGGGTTCTACAACTAAGGAAACTGAGGCCCAAAGAGGACCCCTGAGGCACAAAATTGCCTGGACAGGGATTGAAGTTATATCCGGAGACTGGAGATTTAGAGCAGAAAGCTGCCTTAGAGATCACTTTCCCTTGCAGAGGAGGAAACAGATCCAGAAATGCATCATATCCTTTATTTTCTAAACATCTGATTCCAAAGTCATTGATCTTTTCAGGAGGCCACCCCATGCTCCTCTAGGATCTTAAGGGACATCTAAAGGGGACAGAAAACATTTGCCCCTGACTGTGTTCCACTGAGACCACTGAGAACAGTGGTTCGAGCCAATCCCTAAGCAGAGATGGGAGAGGGAGATGTTTCCGGCGTCTCGTGGAGAGGCTACTCCTGGCCAGCACTGGCACCGAGTGCCCCGGAATTGCCGGCTCTCCCACCCTTAGCAGGGAGCTCCTGGAATCCAGAAAGTTAATCTGTGTGGGAAGGGAGAGGCCCATTGTTTCCACCTGAACCTTCTGAATTTTCTTTTAAAGCAACAGTCCACAGACTGCCAGGTCTGCCCTTTGACTGTGGATCCAACCTTCTGGAGTGACTGCCTCCCTCGAGACTGGGTCTGCAGAGTTCAGAATGGCTTCAGACTCTTAGAGCTGTGTGACTCTGGGCAAGTCACTCAATCTTGTTCAACTCAGGTCCTCATCTGTAAAATGACCTGGAGAAGGAAATGGCAAAGCACTCAGCGTCTTTGCCAAGAAAACCCAGAGAGGGTCATGAAGAGTCAGACACGAGTGAACAATAGTCCTTGCTCTTCTCCAGAAAAGACCCTCAACGGAAACACCATCTCTTTCTTGGACGTGGGGACTTTTAAAACAAGGATGCTTGATAGATGTGGAAATATGTTTAGAGAATTGCATATGGTTAACCTATATTGGATTACTTGCTTCTCTAGGGAAGGGGACAGAGAGGAAGAAAAATTTGGAACACAAAGTTTTGCAAGGGTGAATGTTGAAAAATAAATTTTGTATTTTGTAAAATAAAATTTGAATTTTGAAATGAAATGAAAAATTGAAAAATAAAAAGCTAATATAATTTATAAATAATAATAATAATATATAATGTTATGTGCAATATAATATATTATAAATAAATATGTTATATATATATATAAATTATAATATTATAATAAACCAAAATAAACCAAAGATGCTTAGTTCTTAAGCCAACAGGACTCGTTATTCCACAGGCTGATCCGAAATGCACTGCCTCTAAAAGGCTGCTCCAGAGGATCATTGTATTTCATACTTGGAAGGGGGATCCAGAAATGCAGATCCCCTGAAGTGCGCTGCTCATTTGGGGCACTTTGTTTTACATGTTGCTTTGATGAGAAGGGCTCCAAACCACTTTGGCAAGCCAGAGTTCTGGTTTGAACTTGAGAAGACAGCCCAGTAACAGGGCTAAGGTATTCTCTCAGCTTGGGCAGGCAATCACAGTGGGGTGTATGGATGTGCATGGAAGGCAGAAACTAGTCTTCACGGTTGTCAGGCTCTGTGATTATGAAGTGGATAAAGATCGATAAAGCACTGATTAAAAGCCTGCTATGTTGCAGATACTGAGCTAGATCGGAGGGATAGAAATAGAAGCCCCCCCAAAGGAAGTTCCTGTTCCCCAAAAGCTTACATTCTAAGGTGGGAAGAAAACTCAAAGGAGAGTTGGAAAAGAGGGAAGGGGGAAAGGGGAGTCAAGGTCAAAGGTATCTGCAAGGGCTGAGCCAGGCTTCAGTGAGCATGGCTGAGGGGGGATTGCCCACAAATGGAGGGTCTCCACAGCCCTCAGAGATCACAAGTAGACCTGCCAAAACAACGGCACTAACAAAGGCGGTTTCAGTTCATTAAGAAAAGCATTATATCCAAAGAAGACGATATCCATACTGTTCTAGGTCTAGAGTAGTCAACTGGACACTGGAGTTTAGGACAGACATTAATATACTCAAAAGGGAGAACTGGCTTGTTCCAGGATTCTCAGAGTGGAGAAGTGGGGCTAAGAGATCATAGTAGTTAGGCAGGATGGGAGAAGGGGGAAGGCATCAGGAAGGGGCACCTGATAGGCCAGCATATGGCCTAAGAATTGTGACTGCAAAATAAGGTTGGACTTTTCAGTGTAACAAAGAGCAAATTCGCTTGAACACTAATTCTTAGTGTTCCTCCCACCCATTTTACAACATCTGGTTTTCCTCCCTTCCTTCCTTCCTTCTTTCCTTTCTTTCTTTCTTTCTTTTTTTTTTTTTTTGACATGAATTAAGAAAAGCAAAAAACTGTGGAAATTTGGGCTCTCTTTTTTAATCACACATTTTGTGCCCACAAAATACCTCCCAAATGGTGAAAATCTTTTATTTTAAACACTATTGTTTTAAAAAGCTTGATTGGAAGGATTAACAAAAGGTCTCCATCCTCCCCCTCAAGCATCCCTTCAACAACCCTCTGAGAAATGACTGCCCAGTCACTGTTCCAAAGCATCCAGGGAGGGAAGACCCATTCCCTTCCACTTCGGGACAATTTTAATTCTTGGAAAGTCTTTCTTATAAAACAAACAAATGTGCAGCTTCCACACATTGCCCTTGGCCTTTCTCTGGGTCAAGCAAACAGGTCTAATCTCTCCTCAGTGGAACAGTCCTTCGGATACTTGAAGTGGGCCCTCAGGTCTCTCCAGAGTCTCTCTTTTTCACAGGGCTGAGGTTTTCCTTCCCCTGGATGCTCTCCAGCTCCTTAATGTCTTGCCTAAAATGGGACTCCTAAACCCCAACACAACCTCTAGCAGAGTACGGTGGGACTCTCCTCATGTTGTACAATGTCTTTCAAGCAGCCAAATGCTTCATGAGCTTTCTAGTTAAATGTGATGTCACCTTGTTGACTCATGTTGAGCTTACAATCCACTCAACCCCTCAGGGATCTTTACCAAGATTATTATCTACACATGTTCACCTGAATTTTTCTTGTGACACTGGCTTTAAAAACCCAAATGTAAGATGATGTCTATAGACTTCTGTCTTATTAGGTTTAGCCCAATGGTCTAGGTTTTCAATGGCTTCTTGCTAACTGTATCACCAACATGATAGTTTCTCTTCCATTCCAGTTTGTGTTATAGATTACAACACATATATATTTACTCAACTTCTTCTCAATGGCTCCATTCAAGTCACTGGTCAAATAGGGAAGCAGTCGGAGGGGCCCTGGCTACCCCTGGGAGGAATGGCCAGGGAGGAAAGTTTGGGACAGAGAAGTCAGGGAGAATTGTGAAGATGAAAGGCCTCTGAAGTCCCTACTAGTTAAACATCAACCGTCCTCTGGTTAGCAACCAGGACTGCCACAGGGTATGCCCCTGGGGCGTCATTCTCCCAGAAATCTTCCTCCAAAACGACTTTGATCTTTATGTTAATTATTTCAAGTTATCATCTTGAGAATAGAGTTGACACACAGCCATTAATGATGCTTGGAGATTGGGAGCTTAGATTAAAAAAAAAACCATTTATTTCCTATCCATACACCATTATGAGTGCTCCGTCATCAGACCTGACACCTGATACTTGAACACTAAAACTCTGCAAGGAGCTAACCTGCCGCTGCATCATTTACAGTGAGTTACATCTTAAAGGCAGAATTTGAATCCAAGTTTTCCTGACTTCAAAGCTGGTTCGTGGTGCCCTACATTTCGCTGCTTTCCCTATGCTGTTTAAACTATAAATTTCAATTAGGTTCAGGGAATGCCTGTTAAGTAAATGCTAAGGGAGAAAAGCGTGTGATTCTAATGTTTTGGGAGCTGGGGCGAAAATGAGCATTGCCTGTGGCTGCCTAACTGGGATCGTCTACTCTTCACTTTCAGATAATTTCACATTATAAAGAAATCCAAGTTAGTTTAGTGCTGTCCAAGGTTCCAAGTAGGGGCTGGACTGTGGTTGGTGTTTTATGGGTCAATGTTTTTTGGGCCTGCCATCAGTAGCTCTACTCCCCATCATCAGACTCCCAAGCTCTTCTCTGTCAAATTAAATGTATGACTTTGCATTTTGCAGCCCCAAGACTTGACACTAGCCTGCTTCAGGTGTCACCTTCTCACTTCTCAAGTCTCAACTTTCAAAATATTGGAAGGCAGAGAGACCCTCCCCCACGTCCCTGTGGGCTGGTACTGTGGTGACCCCAGTAGGCACTAGTCAGAGAGCTAATGAATATGCTTTAAAGCCGAGAGGGTTTCCGTGTCCTTCTCCCTTAGGCTTCCTGTGTCTCTTCCACCACCATCTATAACTCCTTTTGGATGAGTCGTAAGGCTTTCTTCATGTTTTCTATCACTGAAAGAAAAGCAAGGAAAGGTTGGACTTCTAACAAAATGAAATATGCATATTGTTTGTTTCAGCTCCCATGTATACAGACCTATCGACTTAAATAATTTGTGAACAGAGTCGGCTAAGAGAGGGAAAATAACAAAAGTACGTTATGTAAGTTCAAGGGTTTGAAATATCATCAAAGGAATCGGGACAATTTGAATATTGTTCTCAAAAGAGTAGGTTCTTCATGGAATAGATCCTTCAGGCCATCAAGATGGATATGAGTTGTTCAAGCCATGTTCTCAGCAAAAGGAGCTGAAGTCAAACTTTTAGCCCAACTTCCCATTAGATGTCCATCTATCAGGATTGATTTCCACTGGTCGGGGCATTTCCTTTCCAAAAAAAAAATTAAGGCTTTCATGCCCTCCATATTTTTTTTTTGATTACAAAGAAAAACCAGACTATTGATTTATTGATTATTAGCTAGCCTAATTAATAAATTGATCATTCAGAAAAATAAAAGATGGATATGGGTGCCAATTTTTGCAGTTCCTTAAAGCATCATTCTAGTAGTAGTCAATGGAACTGTCACCAATGTGTGGGAATACTTTATCCAAGGTGTTTTCTAATGCCTCCCTGAGAATAACCCCCCCACTCCCTTACTTGCCTCTTCTCTACCCACTGCTTCATCCCAGGGGCTGAAGGATCTCATTGTTCACCAGACAAGCCATCGGCTTTGGGGTCAGACTATTTGGGGGATGGGCTAACCTTCCAACTCCATTGTACTTGATCAGAATGAGCCATCCTCCTCACCCCCATCCCTTCCCCCTAAGTGCCAGACTCTGGTAGGCAATAGTCTTTTTTCTAGGTGTGATATCATGTTAGAGACCCATGTAATTTGGATGAGGGATTATCTCATCTCCTAATCAGTGGAAATTTTAAAATTATCAAGAAATCACTCTTTCCCCCAAATCTCAAGGGAGTCTGGGGCAGATACTTACACACTGGCAAATCTTGGGGTTCATATGTGTAGAGTCTATTAGAGTACCTCCCGGTGATGTCAGCTCTGACTGTTAAAGAGGGATCTACTCCAAAGAAATAAATGTATTATTACTTAAGTAATGTAATTACAAAAATACTCAGGACATTGGTCTGGAGGAATGAACTGATTTTCCAGTAGAAAAGGGCAGGGATTGCTCCATATTGGTTTTTGTATAGCTAACACAAACCAGTGCCTAGAATACAGTGGACACTCAATAAATGCTGTTGGACTGAATAATCTTTCAGTTGCAGAAATATCTCACAGGATGAGAAAGTGGTAAAGGTAATGTGCCATTAATATTAGAGATGTCCAACACTGGAGGGCAATAGGCTGTAGGTGGTCCACAAGACCTCAGATGGCAGCCAGAAGCAGTAATTCCCAATGTAACTGGGGAATATCTATCAAAATAAATAAAATACAATAAAACAGAGATAATATTAATATAGAGTTTTCTAAGTCAACATGCTGCCCCTCGGGGATCCTTCGTATAGTTAGTGATTCCTAAATTTTACAGTTTAACTCTACTAATTTTTATTATCGGAAGGAATGACCCAATTAGAGTTCATAGGGCTGGAAAGGATCCCAGAGAACATTTGGCTGATTCCCATCATCTTGCATATGAGAGAAGTGAGACCCAGACTCTATTTACATTTAACTAAGGAAATATAAGTGAGAGACAAATGAGCTATTTTGAGATGGATGAAGTTGATATCTTTCCACTGGAGACAGAAATATACTTGAATTAGAGCTTTTTGGGGGGAACAGAAGCAGTACTTTAGAAATCTTACTTTGAAACAAGGATGCATTTGAAGTTTACTCATGTGCATATATGGATACCTACCCACAAACATGATTCGGGGCACGTACTGCCCATCAGGTGACAGGTTCTTGTCTGTAGTTTCATGCTGGAGGGAAGAGAAGAAATTTGGACAGATTAAAAAAGAATCTTTCTTTACTTTTTCTTTGCACAACTAATTGTTAAAATAGCATAAGTTAATCAGATTAATTTATAAATTATATATATATAAATTCATAATAAAATAAATAATAATATATTTAATTCATAAATTAATTCAGCTTTTGGCTGAAAATAAAATACACTAAATTAATTGCAATTTCCCCATCTGACAGATGAAAACCACAACTAGTCTATGATAAATTTGCCTGAGAAATAAAAATAATAATTTAGTGACTAGCCCAGAATCATACAATTGGATAGATCAGAGATAGGACCTGAATCTGTCAGCTCTCTATTTTCCGAGCTCCACTGACTCTATGATTTCATATATCATAAAAAAACCAAATATAAGCATAAAAGCAAAACTCACCAGTGGAACTTCCCATTGGAAATAAATCTAGCATGTGGATTTCACCTACCATAAGGTTGAGCATGACAAAGCTAGTCCGAGCCATTTCCTGGATTTCATCACTGTTGGCAAAGGCTTTCTTTAAGGCTGAAAGGGCAAAAGAACTTGATTTTGATAAATATCAATCTTGGGCAGCTCCTGTTCCTCAAAATCCTATTTGATAAGCATGGTCATTTGAATTTGTATCTTGGAAGGATATACAGGTCAGACCCCTACCATCCACTTTCTCCTATTTCCTCTTTTATTTTATTTTATTTTTTTTTTTTTGCTTCTGTCTCCCAACACGTTATTTTAGTGCCAGCTATAAAAATAGGATGATCTCTTATTTACAAATCTGTAGCTTCATAATTTCCTGCCACAGTGGACCAAAAGTTGAGTATTTTAAGTGGACTCATTTTAGATTTTGATTATTATTTCATTTGTTTCTCTTTTATCCCCTCCACTCTTGCTATGAATGAGAGTATTCACTATCAACATGGGGAGTGGAGGCTGGTGACAATTGCTGTGTGTTCTTTAACCAGAGTAGAGCAGTGTGATACAAGGTTTGCCTTTTCCATCCCTGGTTTTGAGTACACTTTTTTCCCTGAGGCAATGGGGCTTAAGTGGCTTGCCCAGGGTCACACAGCTAGGAAGTGTGAGATCAGATTTGAATTCAGGTCCTCCTGACTTCAGGGCTGGTGCTCTATCCACTGCACCATCCAGCTACATCAATACTAGATTTTTTAGAATTTTAATGGGAGTTTTGCTCCTTTATTTGTGAAAGCTCCCAAGGTGTGAGATCCCTAACATTACCTTGGCAATACTGGCAATCCTCCAGATGATGAATGACCATCAGGGGCTTGTTACTAAACAAACAAACAAATAAAAAAATACAAGTAGCTTCCAGTTAAGGCAAATACTTACTTTTGGCCGAAGAGAAGCACAATGAAAAATTGTAGAGTCAAATTTAATTTTAAGATTTAGTTAATTGCTATACCAGTATAATGTAATCCCCTTAAGGAAAAGGACTTTTAGTTTTGATCTTGAGTTCCCAGTGTCCAGCAGAGCATTTAACACATAGTAGATGCTTAGTAAATATTTATTTGATTTAAGTGACCTGAAAAATAATCTGATTTGCTGAACAAAATCAATGAACTCTAATTTTGATTTTTAGATTAATTGTTATATTCTCTTTAGAGATAGCCAGGATAATTTTTCGAGATACTCATTTCTCCAAAGATTACCTCAATTTTTGTGGAGAATTTTAGGAATAAGAAAGGTTTTAGTCTTTTCCAAAGAGATAGTTAAAGTGATTCTTAAAAAAAAATCAATCAATCATCCAATCAGTAAGTACTTATTAAGCACCTACTAGGTTACAGGTACTATACTAAGGACTGGAAATACAAATCCAGCAGTGAAACATTCCTCACGCTCAAGGAACTCATATTGTCAAAGAAGATGACATGTACACATGTAAATATATACATAAGCACATAAATATGTACACAAATATAGAACACGGAGGCAACACAGCTAAAGGGGAGGTAGTTAGGGAGGGAGGGCACCAGCAACTGTGTGGAAACAAAAATGGATTAATGAAGAAAATGGCACTTGAGCTTGGTCGTGAAGGAATTGAAAGTTCTTATGTATCAGAGAGAATGGATTCCAGTCATGGAGGATTATCCTGCTAAGGGAAAAATGCAGATATGAGAGATGAAGTTCCCTGTGAGAGCAACAGAATGAAGACCAGTTTCTCTGGATTTGGTGGAGAAAAATGAGAAGGAATTGTTAGAACCTGCTCTTTCAGATTGAGATTCCGTTCAGTCAAATTTCTGCTTGCAGTTACATGAGGGATATTCGCTTGGTGACTCCTTTATCTTTTCATTTCTGCTAAAGAAATGGAAAAAATACAATTGTTTCACTTCTATGTAGGCTACACAATCTCTAAGATACCCCTCAGTTTTCCATCTTTGGGACCTACAAGTTCTTCGTGAAAACATGAGTGGCCAAACTGAAACAATGCAACAGGCTGGTCCAGGGCTGGTTGCTAGTTCCCTTGAGGGATTTGATTTCGATTGCTTGGACCTGTAGGACTTATAAAGACCAACAGGTGGGAGCTGCAAGGAGGCAGATTTTGACTCATTACAAGGGAAAACTTCCCAGAATCACGGAACCTCCAAGCGGGAAGGGATGATGGAGATCTCTAGTCTGAGTTTAAGTCATCGGTGCTCCCCCTCTCATGCAATCCCAAGAAGAGCCCCATCCTCCAAGCTTTGGTTGGAGATCTCACTGAGTGAGAATGCACACCTCCCAAGGGAAGCACCTTCCCCTTCTGAAAAACCATTTCTTAGGACTCTACTGGACTCTTCCTCATAATCCCTATTCTCATATATCCTCTAGGGGCCAACACACCAAGGCTAATCCCCCTTTCTCTTAGAAGGTTTTAGAGTACACATCATGGAGATTAGGGATGTACTGCCCCAGCAATCTGGAAAATCCATATAATCCATGGAAACATTTTTGGCCTTCTCTTATACCAGAAAAATCTGAATTATTATGGTATTAAATGGTAAAACATGCTCATATATAATACTGCACATATATGTATTTCTAAACTTTTTCTGTGCTATCTGCTGGCCTTTGCATGTCATTTGCCATTTCTGCAGAACTCCCCCCAAATTCTGATTTAATTTCTCATACCAACCTATGATATATCAAAACCACAATGGAGAAAGTTGTGATATGAAAGGGAAAAAAATAATTTATAATAGCTATTCTACCCCTTCCCCAGCCTTACAACAAACCTTCTTTTCTTTTTCTTTATTTTTTATTAAACTTTTTTATTTACAAAACATATGAATGGGTAATTTTTTAGCATTGACTCTTTCAAAACTTTGTTCCAAAATTTTCCCTCCTTCCCCCCAACCCTCTCCCTAAGATGGCAGGTAGTCTAATAAATTGAACCTTATTTTTTTCAGATTAAACATCCCTAGTTCCTTTGACTCCTTCTTTTATGGTGTGAGCTAGAGGCTCTTCATTATCCTACTTACCCTTTCCTGGTCTTTTTGCATTTTATTAGCATCCTTTTAAAAATATGGTTTTCCCAATTGATCACAATACACTATGTTGTTGGACCAGGGCAAAATACACTGCCACCATAGGTTCCTTCTTCCTAGGGCTAATGCCTCTCTGAAGGCAAACTATTAGCTTTTGTTGGCTGCCATGTCTTACCATTGACTCATATTGAGTTTGGAAGCCACGAATATCCTTCCCCTTCTTTGTGACCCTCCCCCCAGATCCTTTCTCTCCCTCTTACATGCTATTAAGGCACAGCTCCCAAAATTATACCTGGGAATTTGATTTCTTGGACCAAGTTTTAAGATTTTCCATTTTTATCCCTAACAATTAAAATGAAATGGGCTGACTTGAGAGTTCCCTTTATTGTAACTAAGGGGGTTTCTGGGAGAGACTTTTGGGGTAGTCTGCAGTGAGGATTAATGTTTCAAGCAGAAATTGGGCTAGACCTCTGAGGATGGGTGGGCTAATAAATGTTTAACAGTTGCATTTTTGTGTTTAATTTGCATTCTTAACATTTTCTGTATCACTTTTTAAAGTCTAGACAATCAACCCAACATCGAATCAAGATCTTGAATCTTGACAATTTACGAAGTGTAAATGCTCACCATGAAAATCTAACAAAAGTCTAGTTGGAATTGGCTTCCAGCACAACTGATTCCCGAGGTTCCTTCCCATTTTTTTGTAGCCACTTTTAAAAAAATCTGTCATTTAACTCCAATTAGAAAATGAATACAAATGCCTTAGACTTCTCTTGCACATTATACCTTGATGAGCATCAGATTTTTGTGAAAACAGTAAAATTGCCTTTTGGTACTAATTAGATATGTGAGGAGCACACAGTAACTCAGAGGGGATAGGTTCTGCTTTGAGAAACTGTTTCTGAAAGGTAGAGGGACATTGAGTGATAGAACTAAAATTTTTTTAGTGACAGAATCCAGAATTCTCATTTTATAGATGAAGAAACATAGGGCTGGAGCAGTGAGGTGACTTCCCCAGAATCCCAGTGAGAAGTCAGGGCTTCAGGGTATCTGACTCTCAGCCATGAATTACTCCTGTGACCTTTTGGTCCTGTTTATCACGTTCCATCATTTGAGCAAAAATAATTTATTAAGCACCTACTGTGTACCTTGAACATTGAAAATATAAAGATCAAACTGAAACTCTCCCTTCTCTCAAGAGAGACCAATTCCATCAGGAAAGACAGTATTCCTGGTCTCTCTTTGCTCCTCTCTGTCTCTTTTCTTTTTCTCCCACATTTCTGTCTGTCACACACCCATACCCATATCTCCATTCGCACATTCTGTCCCCATTCCTCTGTTTTTCTTCCTCCTTTCTTTCTCTTCTCTTTTTTTCCTTTTCTGTCTCTTTCCCTTTTAATCTTTCCTTCCTTTTTCCTTCTTCTGTCTCACATAATATCTCAAAAGCACTTTAGAACGAGTTCTTTACCTCTTCTTGGCTTGGAAGAGCCCCTCTTCGTAAGTCTGTACCCAAGTGATGTCATCGCCCCATCCTGAAGCAGAAACAGAAAATGCATCTGACAAGCAGTTACTGTGAAATAATAATGATAATAAGAACAGGTTGTATTTATGCAGTATTTTATGGCCACACACACACACACACACACACACACACACACAGATTTCCTTTCATTCTTCAGGCAGTGGGATATGGCGATCTTAATATTTGAGGCAAAAGATTTGGGTTGATTTTGCTTTTATTTGGTCCCAAACAAAATGCTTCTCTGCTCTGAGCTTCAGTTTGTTCATCTACAAAATGGGGATAAATAAAGCACTGTTTATCCACAGGTGTATTTCAACCTTAAAAGGAAAGAGAACTGTGAATGACTAACAAACGCATCAGGGAAGGAGGTGGCCACCGTATTCTTGCACCAGGCTGTGTGACCTGGGGAAGTCCCTCACTTCTGGCCTGTCCCACATCTATACAATGGGGAGCTTAACCTCCATCATTTCTGAGTTGTCTTCTCACTCCTCTGGCCAGCAGTCCCTCATTTTCAAGGTGAAAGTGAGTTGTCCACACAGTTGGAAGGGGCTGATCTTGGACTTCAGAGCTTCCCAGGGCTCTTTGCACAATCCAATGGAAACCGTTGCCCATCTCTCTGTGTCTCTCTGTCTTTGTCTCTGTCTGTTTCTCACTGTGTGTCTTTCTATCTGTCTGTCCTTTTGTTTCTCTGTCTTTTGTCTGTCTATCTCTTTCTATATCTCTTGGGTGCATTTCCCATTTCCTCCAAGCCCCGCTCCTGACCGCCTGGCAATGGGTGGGATTGGGCTCAGAGAGGAGGACCAGTTTTTTTCTGGGCCATAGCTGTCTATACCCACAATAGACACTGACTACTTTGAGAGTTCCTTGGCAAGCGATGCCCCGGCTGGACATGGCTGATGCTGAGATGTCTGGCTTTTTAGACAATTTTATATAATAGGATGTGGATGAAAAAAGATGCAATTAAAAAACCTTCCCTCCTTCCTCCCCAAACTGGCTAAAGAGTGTAGAGAAACAGGCTCCGTGTCACCCACAACCTCTGGAGAGAGTCTGAGGAGCTCTCTTGTCCTTCCTGATGGCCATGGTGAGGCTGGCAGAGAGGGTCACAAGCAGGAGGAGGGACAAAGCTGGCTGTGACATCCTTCCTTCCTGAGGAACGCGATGAGGCCCTCGGCGACCAGCAGGGTGATTCTGCACTGGAACAGGAAGGATGGTGTCAAGGGCTGATGGTCTCCCCTTTAAAAGAGCCTGCTTTATTGCTTTAGCAAAGAATCAACCAGGCAATCAACAAGTATTTATTAAGCACCTACTATATTTCTGAGATTGTGCTAAGGGCTGGAAACAATAAAAAGGGAACCAATAACCTATAGGGGGTCTCAGTCTAATTTGGGAAACAACACGTATATTGAATTATGCACCCCAAACCATCCAGAGCAGACACAAGGCAATGGAAGGGGGGGGTGTCTTAATCTCTGGGAGGATCAGGAGTAACCTCATGTAGAAAGTGATGAGCTGAATTTTAAGACATTTTAGGTGTGATATACAGACAGTGCAAAGGCTTGGAGATAAGAATAGAACGTGCTACGTGACCTAGAGCAAGAACTGTGGCAGACACTGAGTTTTCAAAGGCAAAAGACAGAGGCTGCCTTCTGCCTTCAAGGGCATTCCTTCCTTTGAATGAAAGGAGATGGCTTACAGTTCAAAAAAACAGACAAGATAAAGACTTTCTGACATGTAACCATGTCAGAAAGCTCCTGATCCGAGACAAATAGGAGCTGAGCTGAGGAAAAGGAATAAACAGTCTGGAGTATTTTTTAAAGGAGAAGAAATGCAGGGGTGGGGGTAGGAGTGGTGAAAAGGGTTCTTCTTCATTCCATTCATTTGTAGCTCTCCTGTTTTCTGCCTCTCCTTCTGCTGATCACTTTAGGGCAGCCTTTTGGAGTATGAGGATATCTTTATGTTGACCAGAATTTTTAACACAAAGTCCCTTTGAGATAGATAATACCATAGAACTTAGAATCTCCAGGTTCCTACCAAGCCAGAACTTAGAATCTCAGGGTTCTTACCAAGCCAGAACTTAGAATCTCCAGGTTCCTACCAAGCCAGAACTTAGAATCTCAGGGTTCTTACCAAGCCAGAACGTAGAACCTCTAGGTTCCTACCAAGCCAGAACTTGGAATCTCAGGGTTCCTACCAAGCCAGAACTTAGAATCTTAAGGTTCCTACCAAGCCAGAACTTAGAATCTCAGGGTTCCTACCAAGCCAGAACTTAGAATCTCCAGGTTCCTACCAAGCCAGAACTTGGAATCTCAGGGTTCCTACCAAGCCAGAACTTAGAATCTCAGGATTCCTACCAAGCCAGAACTTGGAATCTCAGGGTTCCTACCAAGCCAGAACTTAGAATCTCAAGGTTCCTACCAAGCCAGAACTTAGAATCTCAGGGTTCCTACCAAGCCAGAACTTAGAATCTCCAGGTTCCTATCAAGCCAGAACTTAGAATCTGAGGGTTGGTAGGAATCTAGTGTCTTCCACTCCAAGTCACATCTAAAAACTTTCTCTCCTCAACAAAGAAAGCATCATCAACTTTGGGCTTGGAGACCTGTCCCCATGTTCTCCCCAGATCTTCGTGAAGTTGGATGTATGATCTTCTGAGTCAGCCCATTTCACGTTGGGAAAGCTCAAAGTGTTATCACTTTAAAGCAATAACAACAACCACCTACCTTAAATCTACATCTTTTTTTGTGTGTGGCTTCCCTTCCTTAATGTTATTTCTACCTTCTGGGACTAAGCAAAAGAAGCCTGATCTCCCTTCCAAATCATTGAAGACAGTTCACTTTCCTGTCTCTTTCTTTCCCAGACCCAGTGTTTTCTCTTTCAGCTAATCCTAACAAAGAATGTGCTCAATGCTCTTTGGCAACCTTGTTGACCTGCCAGTCAGATGCCCTTCTTAATCTTTGGTGATCCAAATGATCACAACTGGACCCTCTGCCTTTCCTCTCAAAGCCCAAGGTTAGACTGGCTTTGGTTTCTGCCTTATCGACAGATAATGAGTTGAAGTCCGTGCACCCTCCCAGATCTTCCTCAGCCCAATTCCTCTCCAGCTATGACACTCTTGCGCTGGAATTGTGGGGCTACTTTAAAAAACTGAGCGTGACTCTCCATTCATCTTGATGACTTTGCACCTTGTTTCAGTACATCCTTTTTACCTTTAAACAATTCATTCCTCTTTTCTGAGTTCTCATGGGATTCTGCTGCCTACCTAGACTAATAGACAGAGTAGGTGAAGAAAAGAAAGTTATTAGTAAAGTCGGATGGCCGATCATTATGTGCTCAGCCTCCCAGGGAGAGACCCCTCTCATTCCCAAACATCCCCCAGATTATCTTCTATCTTCTTTGCATGATTTCTTTATGGACTATTCACCAGCAGCAAAGGTAGCTAGTCCCCTAGGGATGAGGAGGATGCTTATATGTCATTTACAAGCCATTTCCCTCAAATAATTGGGCAAAATCCCTCTCTCACTCAAACATCAAATATCAAATATAAATATTAAATCAAACATCAAATAGTTCGACTCCTGAATAAAAAGGCCTGGAAACCTTTGCTTACCTTAATCGATCAGGGCTCCTGGTAGCTTTTTTTCTCTCTCCTGAATGTGTCCACTTCAGGATGGTGAGGATTTATAAACCCAAAAGAAACACCTGATCCCCAGTCCCACCTTTGTGGTGACAAGAGCAGATTCACCTGCAGAGTTCCAGAATGTGCCCTTGTCCCCCGTTCTCATGCCTTTCCAATGGGAACTTGTCTTTCTCCCTGTCTTTATTCAGATCAGGTGGCAGCTCATTAGAAAGCTAGATCTCCATTGTGGGTCTCCTCTGCCTCCCCTCCCCAACCCCCGACCTCCATCAGCCTGTTTGGCTGGAGTTCAATGGAAAAAGAAACCAGCAGTTGAATGATGGGCTTCTCTGTACACCATTGTTCCTAAGGATGGCTGAGCTCAGTGGGCCTTGCAGACTGGCTGGAAAGTGAATTAATTTGTGTAATTCTGCCCCAAGGAATGTAATGAATAACTGCAGGCAGCAATTTCTTTGGCAGATTAAAAAAATATACTTTAGAAGTAAAAAGCAAACAAGCAAACAAAATCAAAACAACTTTTTCTGATTCTTAAACTGGGTTTAATAGACATGGATGACATTTATAGACTGAGCTCATTTCTCATTTTCCTTGGAGCAAAGTAAGTTATTGGGATGTGATTTTTTCTCTGTGATTCTCACACAGGGAGAGTGCTGGACTTGGAACCACAAAGACTCACTGGATTGAGAATCACGATCCGGACTGAAACCGAGACTTTGTTATTTTTTACCTGTGTGACAGTGGCTACTTGAACTCTATGGTCCTCAGTGGTCTCCTCTGTAAAATGAGGGCGATGGAACGGGGCCAGCAATAACTGGCCCGCTGACCTTGGAGCTGGCCAGCAGAAACAATTACTGAGCTCATTCTAAAAATAGAAGTAAAAAAAGATGGATCCTGCCCCTAAGGGCTCCCATGAGAGAGGTGGAAGATCAGATGTACAAAAAGGGGATGAGTGCTTGTTTATTTGGGGGAAGGGAGATACCTTCCCCAGAGACAGAGTAGAAAGGGGGTCTTCAGAAAGCATGAGCACATGGGAGCTCCCTCAAATGAAGGTCCAGGAAGGAAGAAGAAGCTGTTAAGGAAGAAGTCACACTTTGCATCCAGCCATTTGTACTCTCACTGGCTGCATTTTGGGAAGTTGGAGGCCCAGTCACAAGTCCATTCCCTGTCTTCCTCCGTCCTTATACAGATAACCCTGGGAGAGCTCCTTTAAGGCTTTCTGGGGCCCCTTCAAAATGCCCAGCCCAGACTGGAAGGCTAGAGTGAATTATAAAAGCAGAAAAGAAGGATGGAGAGAAGCTAAAAACCAGGGATTCTACAGTGGAACTAGAACCTGTAACTTTGGTAGGTTGGAGGTTGCAAAAGGAAAGAGAAGAAACTAGGGAAAGAAGAGAAATAAAGGGAGAGGGAGAGAAGGAGAAGGGGATAAGGAAGCGAAGAGAGGGATGGAATGAGGAAGAAGCAAAAAAAGAGAGGACAGGGAGGAGGTGAGGGAGAAGGGTGGAGGTGGAAAACGAGAAAGAGGGAGGAAAGAGTGGGGCAGACAAGGACAGGGAAAGGGGAAGGAAGAGAAGGGAGGAGACAGGAGAAGGAGAGAAGAAATGAGAGGGGGAAGAAAAGGAGGTAGAAAGTAGGAGAAAGGATTTATTCTATCAGTAAATCAATTTAAATGGATACTTTTCATAACTCTTTAGTCCTTCTCTCAAAACTTCCTTCAATTTGGCAGTTTCTTTTTTTATGACCATAGAATAAACACAGTGACTTCTGGAAGAATTTTTGGTTTTATTTTGTTCATGTTGACTTGATCTCATAAAGGTTTTTCGAAATTTCTCTATATACTTCATCCCTGCTGGTGGTAGTTGCATTGCTATATTCCATAATTTCAATGTATGCATTCTATTGTTGGATAGTCAGATTACTTTCAGTTTTTTTGGGGGAGAATGATGGTGATAAATACTGCTATTATAAAAAAAAGTCTTTATACAGATTGCTTCCATTTGGGGCTTTGCTTTTGATAAACGCGCAGGCTATGGGAATGGAATGGAATTATTGCGTCAGAAATTATAATTATTTTTAAACCTTCCACTAAATGTTCTGCCCAATTATTTTCCAAAAAAAGATTGTTCGAATTTCCAATTTGGTCGGCGATGAATGGTTGGACTTATGAGTCTTCCATGTTGCAGCTGCATAATAATTACTGTACAACGCCACCTGAGATAGTAGGAACTTAATAAATACTTGTTCTGTCGCATTCTCTGAAATACTGCAGGCCTTGAACTTGCTGCTTTTAAATATTGTGGTCAATTTAATGGCTATGAGTTACTTTAATTTGCATTTCTTGTTGTTAGTGAAGGCAAACACGTTTTCAAATGAGTATTTGTTGTTGCTGCTCAGTTGTTTTCAGTTGTGTCCAACTCTCTGTAACCCCATTATTTTGGCAAAGCTCCTGGAGCTTTTCTCCAGTTCATTTCCCAGATGAGGAAACTGAGGCAAGCAGGGGTGAGGTGATTTGCTCAGTTAGTGTTTGAGACTGGCTTTGAATTCAGGAAGATGAGTCTTCCCGGGGCTCTCTCTACTATGCCATCATTTGCATTTTCTCTTCTGAATATTGTCCGTTTTATTACATCTGACCCACACAAAATGGGGGAGGGGGACCCGTCAGCTCTCCAGGGACTCAGTCAATCATCTGGGCTTTGGGGGAGCTGGTGGTTCTTGGAAGCTGGATCCTTGGGATTCAGAGGATCCTTTCAGATCACCACATCAGGCGGCTCCACTGTCAGAGAAAGGAAGAAGCAGGAAGTCAGGGGATGAACCAGGAAAAGAAACTGAGGAAAAGAAATAAGGTGGATGAAGATGTAGGGGGGCAGCCTCTGGACAGCACGCTCCAAAGCAGCTTTTGGCCTTTCCTTCGATTGCCTGAGAAATATTGACTCCTTCCATGCATGTGTGGATATGAACTCTCATTTCCTGTAGACTGTGTTTTACTTCCTTCAACTCTGTCCCTAATGCAATTCTACAAAGTCTTGTTAAATGATGCTTCCATAACAGGCACTGGGAACTAGTGACAAAAAATGGGACAGAAGTTCCTCAGGGAGCTTCCCTTCCAGTGGTGGGACAGAACATGCCCTCAAGGAAGCAAAGGCATCCCATGGAGAAGGGGTACAAAAGTATTAAAGAGTGAAGGCCTGTTGGGAACTGGGGAGGTCCTGGAAGTCTTCCTGATGGGGACAGCCTCTGAGCTGTGTGTGAGCAGCATTAAAAGCCTAGAAACCTCTTCAAGCAGCTGAATCTCCTGGTGCAAGGGTCTAATTCCACCCGATTTTGCCATCGTAGACAAGAGGAGTCCAGCCCTTCCCCAGATGAGGAAACTTCTCAGACTTTCATGAAAAACCACAGATGTATGAAAAATGTTGTGAACCTCAAAATTTGTTTCCTTCGTGTGGCTGAAAGGTTGATCTTTTTTTCTCCTTCTGGTTCTATGTAGCGGGACCCAGCACTTCCCAAAATATCCCCAAACAATTGGAAGGAACGGAGTTCATCTATAAAGAATTTCCTTTGATTGTTCAATAAACGCAGATGAACGTCAGGCCCTCCAGAGGGAGTGACCTTCAGGCCTCATGCAGGAGACAGCTCTGGCCATTGGGCCCTCTGGGAGCCTGAGAGCTGGAGAGCTCCGAGTCCAGACTCTTCTCAGGACGCAGGAAGATGCTGAAATCCAGAGAAGGGAACCAGGTGGAGCCTGCAAGGCGAGACTGGAACTCAGCTCCTCTGACTGAAAGTGCCATGTTTCTGCCTCTATTTCCCACATAACCCAAAACTTTTCCTCTCCTTCCATCCTTTCCTTGCTTGCTCCCAGTCCCAACACTGTATGTTCAGAGAATTGTTGTTAAAAAGTCCAAATTCTTAAATTCAAATTGAGTTCATTGGAATGGGCAAAATCAAGGAGAGATGGGGAGCCAGTGAGGGTGGACAAGGGATGGTGGAGGTCAGCAGCAGTCCCCTACATTTTTGGGCCACAGCTGGCATAGCAGCTAGGTTGGGAAGGGGGCTGCAGATGATCAGGCCAGGAGAAAATCTATGTAATTGCTCACCATTTGGCCCAATTATCTCCTGCCTTGTCTTCTCAGGCCGGCTGAGGCAGGGCCAAGTCTTAGGGGTTTTCTGCCATGTCCCCGGAGCTCGTAGGAGGGGATCTGCAAACACGGGCTCGTTAGATGACGTCGGAGAGCGAGCTCTTCTATCGTCTTATCTGGGCCGGGTCTTCCTGCCAATAACCCAGAGCTGGATCATTGTCCAGGCCACCTGTGTTCTGAGCCAGTGATTCGGGTTCAGAGGATCAGATACAGCTGATCCCTATTTGCAGAAGCCAGCTAAGAGCAAACACACTCCCGGGGAGTCAGTCTGGGCCACACTTAGCAGCTGTCAGTGGAGGCAGCTCCTTCCCGTAGCCCAGGCTGCTTTCTGCTCCTGTGACCCTGACCCCGAGAGCTCAGGCCCGTGGGCATGGGGTGGGCAGGGGCTGGGGTTATATGAGTCAGTGAAAATGCCCACCGTGTGTTTGTAGAAAAAACTGGGACTTACCAGACAAGCTGCGCTGGAGAGGCGAAGGGGATGATGAGATTCTCAGAGAGTGGGGACTTCTTTGGCTCCCCAGGTGACCTTGGATAAGTTGCCCTTCCCTTGCTCTTCTACAAGGGGAAGGGGAAGGCGTGCTCTAAGCTTCTGCTTTTGCATCTAGTCCATCTTCCTCACTATGAAGAGGGGGTGGCTGAGGATCAGGGAAGGGACCAAGTTCATCCAAGTAACTACCTGAAAGGTTAATATTAGATCCCAGGTTTGTCCCCGGACTCCTAAAATTCTGCTATAGAGAAACGTCCTGGAGCAACTTCATCTGCAGGAAACATGGCACAGGGAAAAGAATTCGGACTTTTTAATCAGCAATTCTCTGAACGTACAGTGTTGGGGCTGGGAGTTAGTCAATAAACATTTGCTAGAGTCCTACTGAGGTCAGGCTCTGATGCTTTGATACTGGGGCTTATGGGAAATTATGTCAAAAAGCGATTGTGCAGAGAAGTTCATCAGTACAGTATGTCAGCTTCAAGATTGTGCTTGTGCTTCTCGTGGTGGCGAGGAACTGGAACCTGAGTGGCTGCTCAGTGGGGAACGGCTGAATGAGTTATGGTATATGAATGTTATGGAATATTATTATTTTGTAAGAAAGGACCAGCAGGATGATTTCAGAGAGACCTGGAGAGACTTACAGGAACTGATGCTGAGTGAAGTGAGAACCAGATCATCGTTCGCAGCAACAACAATACTATATGATGATCAATTCTGATGGATGTGGCTCTTTTCAACAATAAAATCATTCAGACCAGTTCCACTTGTTCAGTGATGAAAAGAGCCATCCACACCCAGAGAGAGGACTATGGGAACTGAGTATGGTTCACAACACAGAATTTTCACTTTTTTTGTTGTTTTTTGCTTACATTTTATTTTCTTTCTCATTTTTTTTCTTTTTGATATGATTTTTCTTGTGCAGCAAGATAATTTGTATACATATATTGGACTTAACATATATTGTTGCCATGTTTAACACATATTAAACTACTTGCCATCTGGGGAGGAGTTGGGAGAAGAGAGAGGAAATTGGAACCTTTTCGTAAGGGTTTATGTTGAAGAATGAATCATCCACATGTTTTGAAAATGAAAAGCTTTCATAAAAAAGAAAATGAAAAGCTTTAATAAAAAAGAAAATAAAAAGCTTTAATAATAAAAGAAAGCAATAAAAAAGAAGTCAGGAAACACAGTAAAAAAAAAAAAAAGATTGCTTGGTTGTCTGGCTTCTGGACAATGGACAGAGCTCTGGAGCTTTCCCAGTCATGGATGGAGTGAAACAAGGCTGTGTTCTTGCTCCCATATTTTTTAGCATGATGTTTTCAGCCATGTTGTCAAATGTCTTCAATGAACACAAATATGGCAGCAAAGTCAGCTCCTGCACTGCTGGTAAATTCTTCAGCCTGAAAGCCAAAGCCAAAGTAGGGGGACTTCAATCTTTATCTTCAAGATAAGAGTGGATTAAGTATCTTCCAGGTGGAAATATGGTTCTGCAAATGGGGGTGTGGGGCAGCCGAATGATGGATTCCCTCAATGGTAGGAAGATCGCTGTTGAAACACGATTTCTAAGAGAATGCTCATTTCTAGGTACAATAGAGAAATTTGCTTTTAGGTACCATTTGATTCTCTTTCATCCTCCCCCATTGACTCCTAGCCACTTTTTCCTTCCACTTAAGTGACTCATTCAGGTCACCTTAGGTACCATGGATACAACCTGCTTCTCAGGTTACTCCCACTTCCTTTGCATAGAAAGGCTCATCCCCCTGTAAGTCTCCTTGGTCGTAGTTCTCAGAGCAGCTTCGATGAGAATTTGTCCACAACTTTATCAAAAGTTCCCAACTCACCTAGGAGACAGTGACTGCTGCACACTCAGTTTCTCCATAGCCAAGAGCAGACCTGTCCTCCTGTATGAGGAAAGGTTCTCATTCCCCTCAAGGACCCTCTTCACAGAGTCTTCGTTGTCCATTGGGCATTTAAAATAAAGCCAGACCTTTCTGGAATGAGCCTTTTCCTGGACTAAGATGATCCTGATATAGAAAAGAGTTTTTCAGGGCCCTTATTCTCGCCTCAAAAAGGCCATCCTAGGTTGAGCGCTAGGACCTGGCCATAACTCCCTAGTGATGTTGCTAATTCCAGATCAACTTTGCATTTGAACTTTCTTCTAGCCAGGATACTCTCTCTGAAGGCTGAGGGTTAATTGTTAGAAAATGGAGCAACTGGAGAAAAGCACAGTCCACTTCTATCTATCTCATCATACCCTTTTTATTCTTTGGCTGACTGATTATTTACTTAAAAAAATAAAGTTCCAGGTCAACTGATCCCCTTCCTTTCTCCTGTGTTTTAGAAAAAAAAATCTTCAATGATAAAGGCTGAGTGTACAAACATTATACTTCCTTTTCTGCTTCTTTGCAACCTAATGGATTGCTCCTGCCCATACCCATAATCTAGAATGTTTGCTTAACAACTGGGCTTCCTAGATCAGGTTTCCTTCTGTAGGCAGTTCAAGGGGTTGGCCCGAGTTTATAACTCAAAGGGATTATCAGCTAGGAAAGTTCTCTTTCCACCCAGTTTTTTTTAAAAGGTTGGAATTTTAAAAGCATTGATTAGGATCCAAGTAAGGTTTAGACACTGGGTTAGTTTCTGGGAGTACTAAGGTAAAAGTGAAAGATTTTGGCCCTCAGAAAGTTTAGGATTTAAGAAGGAATAAATGATTTATTCTGATGCTATTTGTAAAACACTTAGCATAATTCCTGACACAAAAAGGTGGCTAATAAAAATCTGCGCCCTTCTTTTATTAATAATCCTAAAATTCATACGTTCTAGAATGCAGAGGTCAGTGCTTTCAGCTTGACTTTTTCTCAGGTAGCATTAGGTTACTAAAGTCAAAGTTTCTATACTCCTAGGACCTCTGGTTTCAATAATAGGACATCTCCTCCCATTGATAGAAATCCCAACCAATTTACATCCCCTACATCAAGGAGTTAGTAAAATACTTGAAACTCCAATAGATCTGTGATCTCAGTACTGTACTATAGATAGCAACTTATCTATTCCAGTTCATCCTGTGTGACTTTTGTTCCCATCCTTCCTGAAATTCACCTCTCACTCAACATCACTGGAGACCTTCCTCACTTTCTCCTGATATTTTAAAGGTGTCAGGGGGACATCTGGATGTCCCCAGCTCTCACTTCACCATGGGATCAGGCTTTCTTCTTCTCATATAATTTCTTAATGATATATTTTTATTGTGGTTCTTAGGAGTTCCTTTTTGGTTCTCCTTTGTGTACTGTCCACACCCATCATGTGCCTTTCTATTGCCCTCTAGAGGATGTTTATTTTCAGTTCTTTAGAAATTGTTACATCCCAAGTTTTACTGCTGCTATATAGTAATTCCAGTAGAAGGTTAGTCAGTTTTACAAATATGGATCTTTGCAAAGCCTGGAGCCATTAAAAGAACTTGTCAATTTTTTTTAAGGCAATCCAGTTCATCCTCCCACCGTGTCCGAACAATCAGATTTTCAAGTTTCCCCAAGGTCAATGGACAAATGTATGATGGATGCAAATATGGGGCAACATGTTATCCAGTGATGAGTTATGCTCAATAAAAAGGATAAATGATAACCCAGAAATAGAGTAACAGATGGGGAATGGTCAGGCAGGGAACGAAAGCCTGAGAGATTGCTCTTACAGGCTGGTGGCAGGGGAGGGGACATGGTCAAGCTGCTTATCTAATATAGCTTTCTTTTACATGTTTTTCTAAAGGGATGGGATTGTACCCCCAAAAATATGGGGTTTGTTTCAAAGATGAAGGAGTGGTTGAATACAAACTTTTGATTTTTCCAGGGTTTGGAGGCTTCTTAGATTTTCAATGTATGGTGAAAGAACCTTACCTAATGACTGATGAAGCTTAAAAATAACCGCCTTTCAAATGAACACCTTGCACAAATTTCCAGAAGCCATTTCAAGCTATTTCTTAAGGTTTCCATGGGAATGAAGGGCAAACAATTTGGGGGTTGTGAGGGTAGTGCCATCTGCTGTCAGAACAGCAGCTCCATGTGGACGATTTAAGGAGAGGGATCACTCTAGTGTCTGACAAAGCTTATTTGATCATGGAATCATGAAATAGCAGAGCTGCGAGGAGATACAAAGGTCACCTAGTCCAATTCTGCCCCAATTTCATTTTATAGAAGAGGAAACAGATGTTCAGAAAGAGGAAGTCACCGGCTGGAGGTCACGGAGCTAGCGAGCAAGTCGCGAGCTGATAGTTGAACCCGAGTCCACTTGGGTTTATTAAGGACCTACTATGTGCCAGGCACTACTCTAACCCTGGGGATAAAAGTAAAGAAAAAAGAAACAATTCCTGAATTCAAGCACCTCACAGTGTAATGAATGGAGGAGAGCCATTCACACCACAATGGACAATCGAGATGATAAATAAAACATAATGGAGTGAGGCTCTCACAATGAAGAGGACTGGGAAAGGCTTTTTGGGGAGGATGGAATTTTAGCCAGGGAAGCTCAGAGCCAGAGATGAGGGATGGGGCTCTAGGACTGGGGCCAGCCAACGAGAACTCTCCAGGGAGGGATAAGGAAGCCGGGAGCCAGGGATGGCAGGGAGGCTCTCGTCCCCAGTGATTCCAGGAATCTGAGCAGTGGGAGCCTGAGCGGGGGCTCAGACCGGTCCCGTGACCTCCAGCCCGATTGATGCCATTTTGGAGAGCAGGACACGGGATGCCATCCTCTCAGTCACCACAAAGGGCAGCTCTTCCATGTTTTCATCTCCTCCATTCATCTCTTCCTGGGCTGCCCGGCCAATTCTCCTCCCACCTTTGAGCCCTGAATGGAGCCTTCCCGAGCATCCCCAAACAGACTAACCTCTGTCTCCCGGACTCCCGAAGTTCTCTCTGCTCTCTTTGGGATTCATATTCAGTCTCAGGTTGAGCCGGTAGAGTTACATATATGGACATTTTATAATGGATTAAAGTCTCCCAAAGCCATTCAATCTCATTTGTCCCTCCCACCACTTGGCAAGGAGGTGCCATTATCATCCCTCCTTTATAGCTGGGAGAACTCGGTGAATTGCCAGGGGGCTAGCTAAGCTGAGCTCTGATTTTTGTGCTCTATCCACTGTGCTTCCTAGCTGCGCATTAGCTAGAGCTAGCATGGAAAAACCACTTGCCTTAGAGGCAAGATACTAGAGCTTTAATGGGGCCCCACCACAGATCCATTGTGTAACCTCGGGAAAGTGCCCTAGGCCCTTTGGGCCTCAGTTTGTCATCTGTAGAGTGGAGATAATTGCAGGATCTGCCTCAAGGGCGGCTGTGGGGATCAAATAAGCTAATATAGTAAATGCTTTGGAAACCTGAAAATGCACATAAATGTGAGTCGTTATTATCTTAATAATTTTAAAATTAAGGACTCCATAGTATCCTGCTGCTCCACTTTGAGATTGTCACCTACTATTTACTGGAACAATGAGTTGGGAAGGGGTCATAATTACTATTTTCAAGGACTCAGTGTGGAGAAGAAATCAGACTCTGCCTGAAGACATCAGACTCTGCCTGAAGACAGACCCGCAACAATATCGTGAGGGTGGGTGGGTGGGAATGGGCTAAAGAGGAAAAAATAGACTTAAGAGTTAGGAAGGATCTTCCTAACAACTGGATTTATCCAGAGGTGGACTGGGCTTCTCCTTTCACTTAATCAACCAATCAAAACCCATTTCATAAATGCCTGTCATGGGCCAGACTCCTCGCTAGGCTACAGAGTCCCAAAGGAAGCGTTCTTGGTCTCCAGGGCCGGCAGCCTCCTTCACTTGGATGGTTGGATGCCCACTCACTGGGCAAGGCTCTCGAAGGGATTCTTGTTTGTGTCTGGGGACTAAGTGACCCATTTGTGATTCAAGAATGAGGGAGGGAGGAGAGAATCTGAGGAAACTGTGCAATTAATTACCCTCTTCTTAGGGTTCCCTCCAATCCCCCCTTACACGATGTCTTATTTCTGCTAAAGGCACCGCCGTCCTTCACATTATTCTTCCTTTCCATTCTCCTCCCCGCCACCGCCGTGCCCAATCTATGGCCAGATTTAGCCATTTCCCTTCCCAGAATCCCTCACAGCTGAGCCCTTCTCTCCCCCACATAGTCTCCACCTTGGCTCAGTTCCTAGGTGACTGCTTGGTATCCTCCTTGGTCTGACCATGTGCTCCCTGCTCACTCAGCTCCCCCGGCTCTGTTTAGTTCCTCTGTTTAGCTTTAAAAGTCCTGCCCGATCCGGCCCCAACCTGAAGAGAGTCTGAACCTTTCCAAGGTGGAAGCCGGGAAACCTTGGCCTCCCGGGCTGTATCCTGCCTCCCGTGCAGGTAGGAAGCTTTGAACAGCCAGCCTCTACCATGGAGGACCATGTCGTGCAGAAGGGCTTTGCAAATTCTGCTCCATTTCCAGCTTCTTTGGGCAGGACTGCCCCTCCAACATTCAGCCACCGGATCAACCGGGCTTTTCCCGCTCCCAGCCTGGACTGTCGGCCCCCAGGCCCATGTAAACCCTTCCTTACCTCAGCTTCCTCAACTGCCAGGAAGATGGGGCTAAGGTATCATCTTCTGCATGACTTTCCCTGAGTCCCCTCCCAGCTGCCAGCCCTTTCTCCTAAACTAGGTAAGTCAGGAGCTCAGCTCCTTTGGCTAGTTTTCCATTTCTTAATCTTCCATTTGTTCTGTATGTATTTTTATGTATCTTTGTCTCCCATTGGGTGTAAGGAGGGTTGTTTCATTCTTTAATCCCGGAGCCCGGCACCCAGTAGGCGTTTAATAATTTCCAGCTGACTGATTCCATGCATTTCTGCAGCTCCTGGTCGGAGTCACATTAAGGCAAAGGTGCAGACGCTTCGAGCTGGGACCTCGCAGTCTTTCCTTGAAGGTCCCAAGTAAATCTTGAGGGAGAGCTTACCCAGGAGCCTCGGGTTGGTCTCCGAGGTTCAATGGCCGAGCAAACAATGGTATTTCCTGGATGTTAACGTTTGGGAAAGCGGCCACGGAGGGTTCAACACGGGCTAAATATTGATTAGCAGAAACAAGAAAGTCTACGGCTCTCAGGAATTAAACCTTTCTCAAAGCGATTAGCACCGGCCCCTCACGCCGGGACCTTTGCAGCCCAAGCTTCGCCGTGCGTTCATTAATATTTAACAGAGCCCGTGTCCAAGTCAGCAGTCAGACTTAGGAAAGTGCTGCCAGGCCCGAGCTGGTCTGGGAGGGACTGCGCAGAACCTTGGAGACTTTCCCTCTGAAATGCTTTATTTTCACGGAGAGCAGAGCCCCGGCGGCCCCCGGACAGGTGGGTAGTGAGGAGGAGCGATTGACAGGGAGGCTCCACTAATCAAGGCCATTCTCCCAAGGACCCTCAGGAGGGGGATGATGGTCCATGGGTGGTACTCCTCCCTCTCACTTAGGATCACTTAGGGAGAGGAGATACTTAGAGGCACTTTTTTAAATCTAAAAAACAAAACAAAACAGCTGTGATTTACCCAAGGATGGAGCTTGGTTAGCTGTAAGAGCCTGGGATTTTCCATGGACTCATGGGAGTCCACAGCGGGCCGGCCCAAGAGAGTAGTGAGACCCCAGCCTGCCTTAAGGGAGAGGCCGTGTCCGTAACAATGAGACGGGGCCTCCACCCGGCTCGCTGGCCCCCGGGTCCCCCGAAGTGTAGCTAAATTCGCTCAGGTCCCTCTGTCCGGGAGCTAACTTAGCTTGGGGTGTGAGGGGTGTCTGCGCCGGGAGATGAGACTCTGGGGTGGTGGGTTCTGGGAGCCTTGCTGGTCATGGTGACAGACACACACCGGGGGGGTCCATGTAACCCCGAGGCTCCTCCTCTCACTGATCTTCGGACTGGTGCTGACAGACCTGGGGAAACATGGAAGCCCTTCCTGAAGTCAGAGACCCAAGCCTCTCTGGGCGTTTTCATTTCCTCTGACCGATCTGGTACAACCCGGGCTTCATCGGTCTCCATTTTCCCTTCCCTTTCTCTCATGTCTCCCCCATTCCACTTTGCAAATGTAGCACCAGGAACTGTCCTGTCCCTTCCGCTACCGCCCGGTCCAGACAGAAAATCACGGGATCCGGTGGTTCCTTCTGGACACGGGGCCCTTCCTGATTTTTGTCCTCAGTGTCCTCCTGCGTCAGGGATGGATGGATGCTCTCCCAATGCTGGAATATGTAGTGTTGCTATAAAGTAACGTCCCGGGATGGAAGTTTCAAACCCATGATTCTCATGCTGTCCCGAAGGTTCATTCTAGCTCCGCCTCCCTACAACCTGGTTTCCAAGGTGACAGGATCGACGATTTGTTTGTCCCACAGACAGATTTGGGGGGAAAGGGGGGTTCTTGTCTTTTTTGCTTCTGTCTTTAAGAAACACTAAGTGCACCACGTGGCCTCCAGAGGGCAGACTTTCCCTTTGGTTCCAACCTTGCAGTTTGTTTTGGAGGCCCTGAGAGATACTTCTCATTTCCAGTTGATCTGGGGATGAGAGGGGGAAGCAAGAGCCTCAGGAGACACACTCTGCTGTATTGTTCTGCGTCACCTCAGGCAAATCCCTTCCCCTTTCCCAGTTCCTCCATCTGTCAAATGAAATTTGCTTCACTTCCCCACAGGCCGCCGTGGGGTCAGATGTGACTTTGTCCGTTGAAGCAGAGAAGAGAGAGAAGAGATCACGAGGGGGAGCAGCCGGCTCCCAATCAAGTGTCCGGAGACCGAGGATTCGGAGCGAGAAGATCCGGGAAACCCTCCGCTCTCATTGGTAGGAAGGTTTCTCATGGCGTTGCAGTTTGAGCATGTGGGTTCAAATCCTGGCTCTTCCGCTTCTCTCTGTGAAGCTTTGGGAAAATCAAATAATTCCCACAGTCCTCGGTTTCCTTATTCTAAAATAAGGGGGTTCAGCTGCAGGTGGTCTAGAGTCTTTTCCAGCGCTGAGTTTGTGATCGTGACCTCGGACCAAGTCTGTCTCTGTAAGATGGGGACAGTCCCACCGCGGTACGGACTGCTCCGGCACGCAGCAGGGTTCTGCTTTGCTGGAAGTCTTGGAAGCTGAAGTGCCGGAAGCCAATGGGTTCAAACCGGTCCCCCCCTCAAAGCCACCGTCAAGGCCATCCTACAGCAGAGACCTGACCACCCCTCTCCTCTGCTCAGGCAGCCATAGCTTCTCTCGCCACTACAATGAGATGGAAACCCCCCAGCTGGGTATTTCAAGTCCTCCTTCCTGTGCCTCCTTCCTTTTCCAGCCTCCTTCCATGTTACTCTCCCGTGCGGCGCTAGAGCCAGAATGCAATGGCCTCTGCTGTGCTCTGTACACAATCTCCTATCTCCATGCCTTTGCTTAGGCTGTCCCGGACACCTGGAACACCCTCCCTCCGACATCGGCCTCTCGGAACCTCTAGCTCTCTTCAAGGATGAGCTTGCTACACTGGCTCTTTTCTGATTCCCCATCCTTTTAGTGCCTCCCCTCCATTGTTCAGTCTTTATTCTTTATGCATCTCGTATTTCCTCACAGTATTCCTGCGGATATTGTCTAGCCCCTCCCTCAGGACAAGGAATAGACCACTTTTGTCTTAGGGCCCCTAGATGTTGATTAAATGCTGTTATGTTGAACTAAGACTGGGTGTCATGATGAATAGAGCATTGAACTTGGCCTTGGGAGACCTCCCAGCTCAGACATGTAAGGAGCTGGGTGACCCTGGCCAAGTCACTTAACACAATTGTGCCTCAGTTTCTTCCTCCCTAAAAGAAAGGGAGCCAGACATGGGTCCCCTAAGGTCTAGTTATAAGTCTAAGGGGGCGGAGTATCCCACCCACACACCAGATGTAAGGGGGGAGGTCTCCTTTGCTCTATTATGCCAATTATAGGGTGGCCCACCCTCAGAAAATAGCAGAGTGCCAGAGGAAGATGGCTCCCACCAGATTCATTCTCGATTTATTGGGAAGGATTGGGGGAGGTTACTTAGGAGAGCCCAGTCATACAAGACCAAACGGTGGGACCCCATACCTTGTAACCCCGGCCAGGCAGGAATTGCCTAGAAACAGAACAAAGAAGGCGGAGTGCCAGCGCTGGCCCGGGGTCCCGTGCCAGCCTTCCCCTGGGAGGTTTGGAGCTTCTTGGGCTGTTTACATTTACTTCAGGTAGTTTACATCCTTCTGGGGAAGTGTAAGTCACATTCCCGGCCTGGCCCATCCCCAGACAGTCTGTCATCTCCCAGGGTCACAGCAGGCCAAGGAGACTCGGTCTTTGCCACGGACGGGGACAGCTCTCTGGTGGGCGAGGCTGGAGGAGACACATTTGGGGGTGAAGGTGATGTCAAAGCAAAAGATGTCAGTCACAGTATAATAAAGCCCATAGCATGACACGCTTTTCAGGGGGATGAGAACAGCTTCCTTCCCTAATTCAATTCAATTCAACCAGAATTCATGAAGTCCATTCACATTCTGTGGAGGCTCTGGGACTGGTCCCAGCCCCCTGGGAGCTTACTGACATTTTCCTGTGCAAAACTGGTAAATGAACACATAAAAAAAAAGATTGGGAATACCCACGGGCCCAAAACTCCAGAAGGGCACCGCCAAGTCAGAGCTGGAAGGGTCCAGAGGCCATCTCGCTACGCGATCTTATTGTGCCGGAGGGGACAGTGAGCCCAAGTGGGACACACTTTCTTGAACTTCCATAGGTGAGGAACAGAGCCAGGATGTCCAAGGCAAGGTCAGTGGGGCTCCAGGGGACCCCAGCATCTCTCACCGGAGCTTGTTTGGAGGAATAACCAAAGTTCCACATCCATGGAGAAGCTGCAAGGAGTTTATGACTGGGGATGGAGGGGGTGGCGGGGGTGGCGACCTTTATGGCAGCATAATTGGTTTCCTTTTTCCTTTATTTATTTTAGAATTAATTGTTTACATATATTTTATTTTGAGCATTTAAAACTGTCACTCCAAGGAGTCTGACAGCCAGGGAGTCCATGACACACCTAGAGAAGGTTAAGATGCACGGGCTTATGGGAAGAAGGAGAATTCGAGCATCTCAGACAGAACGTGGAGGTGGCCGGGAGACTGCTCTTCATACCCAGATCAGGCTGGAGGCCGAGGGTCTCCTTCTGCTCAGACTCTGTTTCTGTGACTGCTCATTTGCTTGTGACCCTGGGACCAGAAGTCCCAGGCTAATGGCCACTTGTCACAGGTGCCCAGAAAGCAGCGAGGGCTTGCTTAGTGCTGCCTGCAGGTGAAGAGGACCCTGAGTTCCAGGAGCTGTCACGGGGGCCAGCGGACCCAAAAGGCAAGCGTGTCAACAGCTGAGTAATATTCAGGAGGATGGAAGCCAGGGCTGAATGGAAGATGCTGGAGTGACCTTTTAGTAATTAGTCATTTAAGAAGAATGGTGTTCCTTTCTCTCTGCCCTCTTAGATTGGGACTCCAATGAAACTGGGAGTTCCTTCTTCACCAGCCCAAATAGTAGCCTTTATTAGGGAGATGGTTTCTGCTTCTGGGAGGTAATTAGGGAGTTAAGTCAAGTGACCCTAAAGGAAGCATCCCTCAGAGAGCACCAGAAATTTATAAAAATAATATTTCCCCCAATTGCACATGAAAACGATGTTTAACATTTATTTTTGAAAGTTTCAAGTTCTAAATTCTCTTCCTCTCTTCCCCAACCCTGACATGGTAAGCAATTTGATACAGGTTATACATGTGTAATCATGCAAAATGTATTTCCACATTAGTCATGCTATGAAAGAAGACCAAGAAAAACATGGGAAAAATGCTTTGATCTACAGTCAGACTTTCTCAGCTCTTTCTCTGGAGGTGGAGAGACTTTTTCTTTGTCTTTTGGAATCAAGTCTTTGGGTTACTGTATTCCTGAGAGGAACTAAGTCCACCTTAGTTGATATTATAAAATACTGCTGTTACTGCGTACAATGTTCTCCTGGTTCTGCTCACTTCGCTTAGTGTCAGTCCGTGGAAGTCTTTCTGGGCTTATCATTTCTTATAGAATGGCACTATTCCTTTACCTTCATATACCACAATTAATTTTACCATTCCCCAGTTAATGGGCATTCACTCAATTTCCAATTCCTTGCCACGACAAAAAGAGCTGCTACATTTTTTTTTTTTTGCACATCTGGGTCCTTTTCCCTTTTTATGATTGGGATACAGACCCGTAATGGCTGGATCAAATGATATGCACAGTTTGATAGCCCTTTGTTCTCCAGAATGGTTCATTTCACAACTCCACCAACAATGCATTAGTGTTCTAGTTTTCCCACATTTCCTCCAAAATTTATCATTTTCTTTTCCTTGTCATCCTAGTCAGACTGAGATGTAGGAGGTGAATCCTCCTTAATCATTCTTAAAATAGATGTGTTTGGGATTAGAGAGAACCTTCAGGAGTTTGAAATGTTCCAGGATTCATTGGATCAGAATAGCTTGATGGCAAAAGCATGACTTTTTTTGGCAGCTATACCATGGCTCTTGGATAAGATAACCACCATGTCAAAAAGATTGACTCAAATCCATCCTGTTTCATCAGGAAAAATAAGCCAATATCTGCTTGGACAGTGCAGAACTGAGCTAAAATATAAAATTCCTCATCATTAATCTTTAAAGGTTTAAGTGTCAGTCCCTTGAGACAGTGTAACTGTAATTATACATTGTTATTATATCTTAGTGTTTTTTCAATGTGCTCTGGGAGTCTTTTGTTTCTGTTAACATTTATTTTGTGTGCAAGAAATAAATACTTGTCCCAGATCTGATTCATGATGTACTTTGGTGCCATTTTATACCCTCCCTTTGTGGAGATCTAAAAATTAACAAAAACCTCCAAAGTCCTAAATAGTTTATCATCATCAGAACTTTGGGGCAGGGCTTTTAGGAGTTGAAGCATGTGAAAAAACCAAGTCTAAACTCCCTTTTACTGGAGACCAGTCTTGTAAGGCAAGATTGACAGAAAGTGGTCTACACCATGTATCTAGGTCCAAAGCAGAAGAGAGAGTGCAGTTTTGCCATCCCTTTCCCCACAGGCCCTCTAGCTTTATAATTCTAATGGTTTTCAATATTTAGAATCATAAAACCAGAGGAGAAATGTTGAACAGATTCTGATGTTGAGTCAGTGGATGATTTCGTTGGACGGTGACAACCAGTCTCTAAGAACTTCTCCTGGGGCACGAACACGCTTATGGAAATCATTGATTTTGTGTTAATGAATAGGATGGTTTGGGGAATTAGGGAGAAACACAGACTTTGCCCCATATCCTGCTTTCTGGTTTCTAGAGCTAAGTATTGACAGTTAAATTGGGACCCTTGAGAAGAAAAACTAAATTAGGGTTTGTGAAGAAAATGTCCTCAGGAAACAGTGGCAGGTAACAGTTCCTCATTGAAATGGTAACTGAGGACTTTGAACGGGAGCTGGAAAATGAGAAAAAAATACAGGGAAGGATAGAAAGGAGTGGATGAGACTCAAGTAAGAGGAAGAATATAAAGTAAAAAAAAAAACAAAAACTTCAGACTTGAGTGTTAGAGGCAGACAGCTCCACACCATGGGCTTGGGTCCAGAGCAGAGAAAGGAATGGTGTCATTCCCCACTCCACCCCAATGTTGGGCCCCCCTGTGGTTATTAATGTTAGAATTATAAAATTGGAGGGAAATATTGAGCCAATTAGTTCAAGCATCTGGAAGAGGCACTTTTCAGAGGCAAAGTATCAAAAACAAAGAAGCAAAAACTACTAATATCACCAGAATCATTGAGCTTGTTGAACATCCATTTGGAATGACCAAGAAGAGCAAATTAATGATAGGTAGAAACAGGCTACAATTAGTGTGCAACCAATCCCCTGAAGTGGGGAATCAAAGTCTCAGTATTGAAATTTATGATTATGTAAAATTTGTATATAAAATATAATTATGCAAAATATGGGCAGCTAGGTGGCAGTGCAGTGGGTAAAGTGCTGGGCCTAAAGTCAGGAAGACTCAACTTACTGAGTTCACATCTGACTTGAGATACTTACTATCTCTGGCCAAGTCATTACCCCCTGTTTACCTCAGTTTCCTCATCTGTAAAGTGAGCTAGAGAAAGAAATGTCAAACTCTCCAGTGTCTTTGCCAAGAACAACCCAAATGGAGTCACAGAGAGCTGTATGTGACTGAATAACTGAATAACAACCAAAAACATGTACATTACACATTGCTTGAGTCTTTGTGGACCTATCAGGACCTAGCTCTCCTGCTCCCGGAATTTAAAGAGAGGAGGAAAGAAAGGGAAATGGGCTAGTTTCTCTGAGACTTGCTGGAAGTTGATTGGTTCTTCTGATGACTCACATTAGCCCATCAGAAGACAACACTCTGGGATCAAATGGATTGTCATGGGAATTTCTGGCTTTCTCATGTATACTACAAGTCCAGTTGCCTAGAGGTGGCTTGGAATTGGAGAACCTGGGTTGTCCATTCCTAAATTTTCTGCTTACAATCACTTGGGTGTGGGAGAATCCCTTGGTCAAATAGGAATCTGTTTCCTAATCTTGAAAAGGAAGGGCTTGGATCGGGTGATCTGGAGTTCTCAGAAGGATCAATATCCTACAATCCCACACTACCTTGCACTGGGTTTCTTGCAGCAAACATCACGGAGCTGAGGAGTCCCAAGCCATGCAGATACAAAGACAAAGAGCCTTCAAGGCTTTTACATTTTATTCTTACATTATTCGCTTTATATTTCACCCCTGTGTGTCTTGCGGACCAAGCATGAGAAGGTCTTTCAGGGCTATGCCCGGAAACTTTGCTGCTTTGGGGGTCCCACAGCATCTAGCTTCATACAGTTTAGGGCTGTGGTCAGTACTTATGGTTGACAATAGGAAAAATATCCAACTCTGACCAGCTGTGTGACCATGGTCAAGTCACTTAGCCACAATTACTTCCTATCTCCAAAAAAGAAAATATACCCAGCTATGTGGGGCTTTCCAACTCAGACCAAGAGATCCCCATCTGCAAAATGCTGAGGAAGCTGGGGGAAAACATTTTCCATGCTTTTCTCTTTGCCTCCCCAGTGCTTGGTACACAGCAAACACCTCAAAATTAATTTATAGATAAATGATACCTGGTTACAAATACCCATGAAGGGTCTGATGAAAATATCTGAACCATCGCAATAAGAAATCAACATAAGGGAAACATGGATGGATTTGATAAGACAAGAGCAAGTTCCTTGGGGAGATTGATTCTCACACATACAGTAATTTTTTGTTTCCTTGGAGTTGCGCTCTCTTGAGAGACTCTGTGTATAGGCAGCCAAGTGAATCGTAAGAAAATAGATTGAGTATAGGAATGGATCTCCGAGGCCATTTGATGCCCTTGAATGACTGACTGATGATTGGTTTATAGGGGAGGAATAGTCCCTCACTTTACAGATAAGGAAAATGAAGCTCCGAAAGGTTAAGTGGACTAGGGGTAAATGTGGCAGGTCCCATCACTCCAAGTTCCATTCTCTCTCTTCCTCCTCACAAGAACATGTCCTGTTCTTAGATCACTCAATCTTTTTGCTCTTCTTTCTTTCTTTCTTTCTTTCTTTCTTTCTTTCTTTCTTTCTTTCTTTCTTTCTTTCTTTCTTTCTTTCTTTCTTTCTTTCTTTCTTTCTTTCTTTCTTTCTTTCTTCCTTCCTTCCTTCCTTCCTTCCTTCCTTCCTTCCTTCCTTCCTTCCTTCCTTCCTTCCTTCCCTCCCTCTCTCCCTCTATCTCTCTCTTTCTTTCTTTCTTTCTTCATTTATGTTTTTTTTTTACTTTTTGATATTCTTTTAAAATATTTACCACCCACTTTCTTTTTCTACAAACATGTAAAACATTGTTCTTGGAAAGTGGCTAAGTGGGAGCACACTCTGGGTTATGGTAACCAAATAAGTATTTATGATGTCTCATAACCAAACCAGCTTTGGGGGTGGAATGAAGATGCTGAATCTTTCCCCTATATTTATCTATTCAAAGGAAAAGGAAATCCTAAAACTCCAAGTCCCTCTTCTAAGGTAATACCTAGAATTCATCAGTGGTTGAAACTCAGGTGCCTCTCTGTTCTTTGCTTTCAAGGGATGTCACCCAATAGGGAAAGGCGAGTGAGGAAGGGAGAAATTTCTTCTTTAAAAATCCAGTCTTCTCTTTTTTGGGGGAGGGCTAGTGGAAGACACAGGTCCCAGGAGATAAGAGTCTGATCATGGTACAGTTGATTAGGGGAGGTAGAAAATGACAGTCCACTACCACTTTCTCTTCTTTTGATCCTAACCCAACAATTTTTTCTCTCCCATGGGCTCCTCTTTCTCTTCTAGATCTAGAAGCTGCTAGCAGTCTTTGTAGCTGTGTTCAACCAAATGAGGTTTTTGGCCTTCGGTGTTTTTGTGGTTGCTTCTTTCTCAGAATACCCAGATCTAAGGAGCAGAAGAGTTTTCCTCCAGCTCTTCCTGGCCAGCTGGGAGAAGGTAGGAACCCGATGGTCCCAGTTCGGTTTAATTGCTGTCTCATCTTTACGACATTTGTTTTATTTACTTCGGAAATCCAAGCTATGACCCAGGAATCAATTCCTTCTTTAATTGCCTTAAGACAATTATCAGCTCATGTTTCTTGAAGGACTGCTCTATCATTCTGCTAAGGTAGAAAGAGAACAAAGAGGTGGATTCTTCTCCAGAACCATGGGGGGCTGGGGAAAAGCCTAAAAATCCATTAAGGTCTCAGAATACTTGCTCTAAACTCAAATGAAGAAACTAGACTAAATTTAGAATTATGTAGTTCTTTGGAGGAAAAGACAGAACCAAAAATGGACCCCTCAAGGCACAACCTTACCTAGGGAAGGGTGACTAGGTATACTCTTAGGACATCAACATTTAGATGAGTAATAGCTGGGCTTGTCCATGGCAAGAAAAACTAATTGAAATAGAAAGCTTCTCACAGCCTTCCTGGAAGGGGACCCTGTCATCCTGGGACCCAGTCTAGCTGAGTTCAGAGAAGCTTATGACCAAAGTAGCCAAAGAATTGTTCCAATTGCGGTGGATCACCTCCCTGCCCCGGCCCAGGTCACCTACCATGGTGTGGATCAGTCACCATCCGCACGGATGGGAAAGCCTGCACATGGAGGGGACAACAAAGGAATAGAAAATGAATGGGAGGGCAGGACCCTGCGGTGGGCAGACGGCTTTGTTTACACCTGTTTTGGAGCAAACTCCCCCTCTCTCCCTACCCACAGCAAAGTGAAAAGTTGAGAAATGTTTCCTGTGGTGTGGGGAGCCACGCCTCCCCCACTCCTCTGCACACCCTCTGTATCCCCCCTTGCTAGTTCTCCTTTTACCGTCCCTGTTCCTATTTCCCTCCATCCCCACTCCTCCCCCCCACTTATACGGAGCTCCTCTCCTCCCAGCTTTCTAGATGACTGCTCAGATTTTGAAAATCAATGAAAGCTCCACAATGGGTCTCGGGCATCTTTTCCCACAATACTCCACTGACCCCATTGGCTTATGGAGCAAACCACCAGATAGGAAGGACTTGTTCAAGTGGCCAGTTTTCATCTTCAATGGATGATATGCATTCTCAGCCAATCCCGTCCAGCAAACAGTTATTAAGCACCTGGGGGTGCAAGATGTAGTATTAAGTTCTAGGGTCTCAGTGACCCAATCCTCTCGAGCCTCTGTAAACGCTCTTGGGTAATCTCTACAACCCACTTGGTGCAGGTTTTTGCATTTTCTAGACACTGGACTTGGAATTCTAATGGTTTATGGAATCTCTACCAATTCAGGTCGGCACTTTCTCTTCATTTTATAGTCTTTGAGGTTTGTCTGGAGTATTGAGAGAAGAGACTTGCCCAGAGTCACAGAGGCTACAGTCCAGGTTGGAGTTAGTTCTTGGACCTGGGTATTCCTCATTTAAAGGAAGGCTTTCTACTCTGCCAGATTGCCTCTCTTGGATTTCCAATTAAGCATTCCCCATGTCATCTCCAATATTTACAGGTTTTATTCAAAATGCTTCTTATTCCTTTATTTTGGAAAATATAATTAATAATCATTTCTAGTTCCCCAAGAGGGTTTTCTTTCTAATTCTTCACTCATTTTACACAGCTCAGAGACATTAAGACCCAGTACCACTTATGAACCGACTTGGTCTCTTTCTGGAAAATTGGGCAGAATGTCAAACTGATGATAGTGTGGAAGGGCGAACATCCCCTCTCTTCTCCCGGATCTCCCTGCCTGGCTTTTTGAATGCTTTCTAAAGGTGAAAAAAAAAGGGTGAGGGGTTCATTAAAGGGGAGTCTCTCTGACTACTCAACTTTCTTTCCATCGTACTGAGGCTGAGTTGAGCCACAACTTCAACCCAGCTCTCCCTCAATTCCGGTAAGTTATTTTGAGCCCCCAGATCTGATAGCCTGCCTTGTCTGGGCTGCCTCTGTGGTTACTAGTGCCATCGCCCACTCGATATCTGACAGCATCCTGTTTAGTTGTGTTGTCTTTTTGTTTCATGCATGTAGGTCTTGTCTCTTCAGATTGTAAACTGCTTTGGGAGGAAGACACATCTATAGTTATCAAGCAGAGTATTTATATTAATAAACTGTGTATATTAAGATGTTAGGAAAAATAATGCAATCCAAATGATGTGAATATTTCCAAACTCTATCCTATTGTCCTTATTTTATTTTATTTTATTTTTTTTTCAGAATCCCCACACCAAACCTGTGAAGCGTCTTCTCGTTCTTATTTTAGAATTGTTCCTGGGGTCAGTAGGGGGAACCTGACATGGAAATGGGTTAAATGGCTCGTCTCGGATCACACAGCTAGCATGTCTTGGGACTGAATCCCCAGTTTCCACTCCACCATGCTGTCCCTTCTAAAGCGTTAGAGATGTCACAGTGACACAGAATGCTAATCAGTAGCTATCTTCAGCCCAGGCACATGTTCCTCCTTGATCCACCCAATTGTTTCCAAGGAAGAAGCCAGGGGGAGAATAAAGGCTGAGCTCTTTATCAAGGGGCTGTGCCTGATTCATTATTTTTTGCACTCATGGATTTGCAGATCTTGTGAAAGGCAAGGAATAACAAGGACTCTTTCCACTTGGCTATATGGTATGGGTAGAAGTGGTGGAAATTATTTATAGCTCAGTGATAGTGGTATGGGCTGGAGAGAGGAGGAACATCAAACTAGAGACTCCAGTGATAATCAAGTGTGTGCTAGAAAAAGATCTAGAGATCTCCCCGACTCCAAATCAAGTGCTATCCCATTGCACTAAGCCGAGTCAACCAGCATTTGTTAAGCACTTATTACATTTTAGACACTGTATTGTACATTGGGAAAGCAAGGATAGACAAAACAAAATAAAAAAAAAAAAACACTAGTTCCCGCTCTCAAGAAACACAGAGTCTATTTGGGAAGACAATGAAGTAATCTTATATAAAAAAGACACAGGAGAATTTGGAGCTACTCTCAGGGGAAAGTTGTTAATGTTTAGGAACACCACTAGAAAAGACTTCTTGCAGAATGTCACAATCTAGCTGAAATTTGGAGCCAGGATGCAGAAGTGCGGATGCCCATGATCTTTGAGTTGGTGCCCCTCACTCATCTCCTGACTGGCTGCCTGCAGGGATGGAAGAGAAATGCTCTTCCACCAATTCTCTTTCCAAAGCTGTCCCCTCCCCAGAGCTGTCTAACACCCTTAGATGATAACCCTCATGAAACTGAATCCTTAGTAAGTGAATAACTCACCTAAACTCATCCATCAGTAATTAACAGACTCCCATTCAGTCATACTCTCCCCATCCCAATGATTCCAAATCCCTGGCTTCCATTATTCTCAAAACTCACTCTTCTTTTCTCAGTGTTCACTCCCCTATTCTCACCTCCCTCAATACTTCACCCCCATGTCCTACTCTATACCCCTCGTTTACCCACTCTGCTCTCTGAGACTTTGCTCTATAAAAAACAAACTTCCTCGCGTCTTAAATCTACTGATCTTTTTAGATACTTCCCTCTTTTCCTCAAGGAGTGAAGTACCTGCTCACAGTCTTCCTCTTTTCCCCAACTCCTGCCCTCATACAAGAGGATTTTGACATCTTGATGCTCCCTCAAATACCCCGATCTCTCAGTTCCTCAACTTATTTCCCATGGCCTATTTCTCTGGTTACCCAAAGATGGCTATCCCATTAATCTTACCGTCACCTACAAATGCTCCACTACCATATGTATGAACTCGGAAATTCCCTTATCTTTTTATAGTTTCTTGCCATTCTAACTCTCAAGGTGATCTCAAAGCTCCCTCTTCATTCTCAACATGATCTTCAATTGTTTCAGCCCTAACAACTGCTTCCTTGTGCCAATTCTTCTTGTGATGTTGTATGATTGGAACCTCCAAAAAATCAGATTCTGGGGGGTCAAAGGACAATGGAAAGATTCATCATGAGCATGAGTGAGCCACAACTTATTGGGCACAATGACAATGTGCAATGTGGCCAAAAGAAAATTCACACAGACATATCTGGTCAACAAAGGACGTGGATCCAGAGGAAAAGACAATTTGTACCAGCTGTGCTCGTACCCCAAAATAGAGACCTAAAGCAAGTCTTTAGTATGCTGGGAGAACCCCTTGCTTTCATGGGTAAATATAGGTGAGAAATTCACAGACTAAAAGGATATGACTTAATTAGAACTCACACCTAGGGGAAGCATTCATGTCACTGATATCATGGCCTCATTGGAATATCCATGCAGAGCTCTCTCTATATGATTCCGATCTCCTCCCTAATAGCACATAAGCTCTCAAGGAGTTTACAGGACAGGAAATATGTCTTGTCTAAACTTAAACCTTTCTCACCCTAACAGAAATGTTCTGTCAGTGGGTGCTTAATAGATCTTTATCATTATATTTTACACCACTAGTGATACTATTCCTTTATTTATCTACTCATCTATTGCTTTTTTTCTAAACATTTATTAAGTTTGTGCATTCTGCTAGGTTTCAGTGGGAGACACAGGTAATAAATATGAGTTAATTGTTAATGTTTTTGAGATGCTTTTACACAGTGTGCTAAAAGATCAAGAGGATTAAAAAAAATCAAATTATTCTCCATTACATTTCTGTTAATTTCCTCCAAAGGATGTGCGTATGCTTGTGTTTGTTTGTCTCTGTGTGTATGTTTGTGCATGCATGCGTGTTGGTAGTTAAATTTTATCATGTTCAATTTCAGGATGCATGGATATGGATAGAATCTTTTCTTGTCAGGTGGCAAGTGACAGAAATGGATCACAGAATTAATGGATGTTCATACTTTGGGACATCAGGACATGGGACCTGATGAAAAATGAGTGGGATGTTCTTTTAATGGTCATAAAGTAGATGTTGGGTGATTTAAATCTCACCGAGAAAGAGAAATAATTTGGAGTTAGGAGAAAGGAGTATATCATTGTTTACATTACACATTTTGGTCAAGACTTGAATGGTGAAAGATAAGTCTTTTTTGTTGTTTTGTTTTTGTTTTTGTTTTTGAATTAAAGCTTATTTTTCAAAACATAGGCTTAGATAATTCTTCAACATTAGCCCTTGCAAAACCTTGTGTTTCAATTTTCCCCTTTCCCCCATGCTCTCCCCTCCATAGCAAGTAGTCCAATATATGTCAAATACATAGAAATATATGTTAAATCCAATATATAAATATAGTTTTATACAATTATCATACTGAACAAGAAAAATCAACTCAAACCAGTAAAAAAAAAAGAAGCAAAAAATAAAAAGGCAGGGAAACAACAACAAAAAGAGTGAGAATGCTATGTTGTGAACCACACTCAGTTGCTACAGTCCTCTCTCTGGGTCTATATGGCTCTCTTCATCATTAAACAATTTGGATCATCTGAAAGATAAATCTTAAAGAGTCCTTTGGAAGCTTAAACTTCATTTGGGACATAAAAATAGTGATGCATGAAAACTAAGAGGATTTGGATTTTTTTTTTTTTTTAGCATTGAAAGATATGGGAATGGCCATTAAGCTGTGGAAGGAATGAATGGAAAGGTCCCCAGTGGAAAACAAACTGATGATGGCTTATCTCAAAAAAAAAAAAAAGGTAGATTAGATGGTGAAGCTCCAATGGGAAAGTGAACGAATGTAGTGGGGTAAGCTCAACAGAGACCAGTATGTGAGCATTCATTTGACAGATGATAAAAGACTTCTCTCCATTTGTATGATCAGTTTTATAATGCCTTTGATGGAGAATAACCATAGCAAAGAATTTAGGATTTACTGTGTTTTAAATTATATTGTTGTAAAATAAGTTTTGTCTAGTATTCAGACAAGTTCAATCCCGTCTTTTATTTACTTTCAGGGACTTTTGTTCATTGTGGAAAAAAATATGATGAAAAAACTTCTATTTGCTTTCAAGTTACTTTTCAATAGCTTTCTGTCTCTTGACTTTCAACTGGCCTTAGAGGAGAAGCTCATATTCCCTGTCATAGCTCAGTGTCACTTTGACATTCATGAATGTCCCAGAGAAATTTTACAAAGGTTTCTGTTAGAAAAGACATTTCCATTGCCTCGTGCATTGCTTTTCCCTTTTGTTTCCCCCTTTTTATGCTATAAGAACAGTCTCTTGAAAGTGACATTTGTCTGTAATAGACAATTCCACAAGTGTCTTTCTTTACAAGTGTAATCCTCCAGAGCCTTGTCTAGTGAATATGATGACCATGAGCAAAACCATTATGAATGTAATCAATATTTTAACAATTGATATAGAAGGTGAAGAAGTAGGGACATTCTATGAAGAAACAAGCTTTTCATCCAGAAACCTAGAGTTTGCTATTAGATAAATTATTATCATTTATTATTATCTAGAATATTCATAGTGCTGCATTTTATATGTATTGCCTCATTTTATCTGTATAACAAACCTGGAAGGTAGACACTATTCCATTTTATAGATGAGGAAACTTAGATTGACAGAGGTTAAGTGACTTGCTGAGGATCCCACAGTAGACTTCGGAGGCTGGATTTGAACTTATATTTTTTTTCTGATTCCAGAGATAGCGCTCTCTCTACTGTGCTACCCAGCTGCCTCAAAGTGAAGGTGTACTGAGGGAAGGAAAAAATAAACTATGTTGGAAAAATGGTTGGAGAAAATCAAGTGAAAGGGGTTAAATGCTTGTAGACTATTTAAAAGCCTCATACTTAGGCCAAATAAATCTCCAATCGAACAATACTATATTAACTCCATTAACATTTGAAGGCAGTATACCTTTCCTTGTAGTTTTGAATAATATCCTTTCTTCAGGGAAAAAATGGAATCACTGAGACAATGGGCATCAAGCAATACACCCAGGGAAAACTGGCTTTATTTTTATAGGTAAGAAATGGTTGGTTCAATGTCACATTAGGAACGTTAGTCAGATCCAAGGCTGGTTTACATAATGGCAAAGATAAATCCTTAATGTGAAGAAAATCCTCAGAAAAGGAAAAAATGAGGATTGTCAGATGTTATTAAAAGTACTTTTCATTGTAAATCTATGACCAAATAAAAAAGAGAAGGAATTGCAATATAATAACTCCTTCCTATTTGGTTTAGCTTTTCAAAGTGAGAGACAGACTAAAATAAAGACACTGATTCTTATAATGTTTCTCAAAGAAGAATAAATGGTAACAAAATAGGGTCATAATGATAGGGGAAATTAGGTCAGAAGACCCAATGTCTAGGAATCCTGAGCATCATCTCTGGAGCATTAGTTCATTGACAAGATATGTTAAAAGAAGATAATAAAAGATGAGGAGAATTATCATCTCACAAATCAGTGAAAAGCACTTGGAGGGAAAAATATGAGAAACTCAAGTAAGCCTGAGAGGCAAAGAGGAGGTCAACAAATAGATATTACATGGAATATAATTGCCAACAACAATGGTACCGCCAAGGTGGTTATCATTCCAGTACCTGAGGAAATGGCAATGACATTTGAGAAGTTGAAGAGGGAGAAGAATATGATCAAACATCTGTGAAAGAAATCTATGTTGGAGATGACATAATTTTAAAGATATTCAAGAACCAATTATCAAGAGGGGGCTTAACTTAGTGGATAGATCACTAAACTGGGAATCAGGAAGATCTTCGGTTCAAATGCCACCTTTTCTTTTCTCTTTCTTTCTTTCTTCTTCTTCTTCTTTTTCTTCTTCTTCTTCTTCTTCTTCTTCTTTTTTTTTTTTTGCTGAGGCAATTGGGGTTCAGTGACTTACCCAAGGTCACACAGGAAGTGTTAAGTGTCTGATGTCATACTTGGACTCAGATCCTCCTGACTTCAAGGCTAGTGCTCTATCCACTGTGCCCCCTAGTTGCCCCCCAGTTTCTTTATTTTTAAAATGGCAATACTACTAGTACTTACTAGATGAAATAGTCTATGTAATGTGCTTTAAAAAATTTTAATGGCTGTTGAAATACCAGATATTATTTTATTAATAATAATATTTTTTGTAAAAGAGTAAAAGGATTTCAAAGATCTTGGGCATCATTTCTCCCCTGGTTTTTACATTTTTATTTTATTTTTAATTTATGGGATAAAACAATCATTTTCATAACAATATACTTTATTGGAGCTTTTTATATACAAAACATATGCATGGGTAACTTTTTAACATTGACCCTTGCAAAATTTTCTGTTTTAACTTTCCCCCTCCTTCCTTCTACCCTCTCCCCTAGATGGCAGGTAGTCCCATACATGTTAAAGTATATGTTAAATACAATATATGTATACATATTTATACAGTTATCTTGCTACACAAGAAAAATCAGATTTAGAAAGAAGGTAAAATTAACCTGGGAAGAAAAACAAAAATGCAAGCAAACAACAATAGAAAGAGTAGAAGTGCTATGTTGTGGTCCACACTCATTTCCCAGTGTTCTTTCACTGGGTGCAGATGGTTCTGTTCATTACTGATCAATTGGAACTGATTTGGATCTTCTCATTGTTGAAGAGAGCCACTTCCATCAGAATTGATCCTCATATAGTATCGTAACAATGTGCTTTAAAAAAGATTGTACATGAAACTGAAAATCTATTATATATAACTTACTATTCCATTTATACATATAATAAATTTATATTATATATACACACATTTATGTATATAATAAATTTTTTTCTCTTTGTGGGGGATATAATTTAAAAAAAAAAGTAACAAAGAACGCCTGAGCAAACAGTGATATTTTGACTTATTCTATTGTTACTATAATATTTTATATGAAAATATTCTCTATGGTTTTCATGGGTCTATGGAAAGGATGCTGGATTTATAGCAGAGGAGTCTGGGAATTACCATCTCAGCCCTGTTACTGTTATATTTTCTGGACAGATCATTTAACCTCTATTTTCTTATTGATAAGCTGAGGTATTTTCAAGAATCTTAAGATCCCTTCTAGGCCAAAACCCATGACCCCATCCCATAGTTTGCCACATCTCCTTAGTCACATAGCTGAGAAGATGCAGTGATTCCACTGTTGTGGAGAAAACAGGTAACCCAGCAGAACCAAATATAGTCTGAAAACTTCCCTACCCATGAGTTGTCTCCCACACCCAAGTTAAATCATGTTATTTTATAAGGAATATTATTGTGCTCCCAATTGTTCAGCAGTCAACTTGGGATCAACTTACAAGAAAATATAAAGATAGGAGGTTGACAATTATATGAGGGTGGCCGAGTAGGATGGAGAACGATTGGCCTGCCCAGACAGAATCCAAGGGGAAAGAGAATTTTCTCTCTCTCTAATGATGGTGAGTTTTTCTAGGCTCTCTTCTTTGGGGGTGACAATGAGCTGATTGAAGAGGCTCTCAGTCACCTGAGGTGTTGACCAGTGAGATGGAGGATGGCCTAGAGAAAGTTGAAGAAGGGGAATTTTTGAGGAAGGTGGTATTGAACTGAGGAAAGAGACTCCCAGAAAACTCCAGGGCCTCTTCCATGAGATTTTTTTGACATAACACCACAGACCTAGGACCTCAGAGGCCATATAGTGCAATCCTCTCATTTTATCAAAATGGAAACTGACTCCTAAAATCATAGAGATACAGGCAAAATTTCAACCCAGGTGAACTGTTTTATGTTATTCATTTATATTTATTATTTAGATAATTTACATTATCTCTGTTTATTGGAGGTGCAGAGAGGTTCCAGATCTTGCCAAAGATCCCACAACTAATAAATGTCCCATGTGGAAGTCAGATCTGGATCTGTTCTGTCCTCTGCTTTTATTTTTTTTTAACACCACAAAGCCATGAGTCATAGACACAGAGGAAGGGGACCAGTGGAGTAAATCACATCTTCATTATAGGTCTACTATAATGTGCCTGAAAGAATAAATGAAAACCTAGTTTGTAAGAGTGTAAAGTATGCTAAATATTTTGCCAAGTTCTGGGGAAATACATTGTAAAGAAAAAAAGGGAAATGAATCTAAAATTAATCCTTGTTTTGAAGGAACTTAGATTCTAATTAAGGCAGGCAATCTATATAGAGGATGAATAGAAACATCCTGAAGTCCTGAGGATTCAGCAGAGGGATAGCTGGTAAGGCTATATAAATTCATTTCCTCTGGAAAACTTAGAAGTACCAAATGTAATTTATGATCCTAAATTTATGATCCTAAATTGTCACCTACAAAAAAAATGTAGGTGACATTTTTCATTAAAAAATAGTTTTAATGTTATTAAAATAAGCTCTTTAAAAGCAAAATTTTTAACATAGTATTTCACCTTTCGTTGTTGTTGTTTCCTTGCTTTTTTTTCTTTCTCACTTTTTTGATCTGATTTTGTGTGTGTGTGTGCAGCATGATAAATGTGGCAATATGTTTTGAAGAATTAACCTATGTTATGTTTCTTGCTCTCTGGAGGGGGGCATTAGGGAGAAAAAATTGACATAACACCACAGACCTAGGACCTTAGAGGCCATATAGTGCAATCTTCTCATTTTATCAAAATGGAAACTGACTCCTAAAATCACAATTACACAAGGTATTGACAAAGGGTAAGTGTCAAAAACTATCTTTGCATGTATTTTGAAAATAAAAGGCTGTTATTTTTTTAAAAAGTAATTTTTTTTTGCAAAGAGATTCATCAAAGCCACATAACTTTTTGAAATGCTTACTGAACCCAGCCCTGCTCCTTCCTTCTTCTTTCTCTGCCCTCTACCCTTTTCCCCTCACCTCATATTTAAAGGGCTGCAAACAGTTCTCCTGAATTTCAATGACTTGAAGAACAGGATGTGTGCAAATTTGAATTTTTTATTTGATATTTAAGAAAACTCAACCACAGCAAAACTAAGAGGGTAAAACTAGGACTTTTAGAAATAATTAAAAACCAACAACTTAGATGCTATCTAGTCTAGATGGGACTTCCTTTCAGTTAATTGTAAGTTTTGTGGCAGGAACCCAGTGGTGGGACTCAGGAAAGAGTTAATGAGAAGACCCAAATTTCTAATGGTAAAGAGAAAACAGAACGACTTTCTAGTTAGCAGCTTAAAAAAATTAATAATAGTATTTTTCTACTTTTTTGTGAATTTTCCATGTATTTTCAACTGTGTTAATTATCCAAAAGAGTATGCTTTATTATATACAATTTTTTTAAGGATAGGTAACCTTGATTTATTTTAAAACATTTAATATTTTATTTTTCTAAATACATGGAAAAAAAACAATTTTAACATTCTTTTCAAATTAAGTTCCAAATTCTCTACCTCCTTACCCTCCTTGGAATTTGCTATAATTTGATATAATCCTTGCAATTTGATATAAATTACATATGCTCAGTCTTATAAAACATATTTCTATACTAGTCATGTTGTGAAAGAAAACACAAAAAAAGAAAGAAAAAGACAGATTTTTAAAAATGTATGCTTTGATTTACATTCAGATCCCATCAGTTCTTTGTCTGGAGATGGAGAACGTTTTTCATCATAAATCCTTGGGAATTATCTTGGATGCTTGTATTTCTGAGAATAGCTGTCATTCATGCTTGATCATCCTACAATGTTGCTGTTAATATAGACAATGTTCTCCTAGTTTAATGCACTTCCCTTTGCATCATTTTCTGCCCCCCCCCGGAACATCCTGCCCATCATTTTTTAATAGCACAATAGTATTCATCACAATCATACAGCACAACTTGTTCAGACATTTCCTAACTAATGAACATCTTCTCAATCTCTAGTTCTTTGCCGCTACAGAAAGAGCTACTATAAATATTGTTGTACATATAGGTCTTTTTAAAAAAGCTCATTGGGATACAGACCTAGTAATAGTCAAAGGGTATACATGGCTTTTTATCACTTTGAGCATAGATTCAAATTGTCCTCTAGAATGGTTGGATCAGTTCACAACTTACCAAAAGTGCATTATTGTCTCAATTTTCCCATATTCCTTCAAATATTTCCATTTCTGTGATCTTAGTCAATCTGATAGTGTGGGGCGGAACCTCATAACTGTTTTAATTTGAATTTCTCCAATTAGTAATGATTTAGAGCATTTCTCATGTGACTATTGGTAACTTTGCTTTCTTTGCCTGAAAATAGCCTATTTATATCCTTTGACCATTTGTCAATTCCACAATGATATTTTTTCTTATAAATTTTGACTCAGTTCTCTATAATCTGAGAAATGAGGCTTTTGTCAGAGAAATGTGTGGTAAACTTTTTTTTTGACATATATGACTACTTATTCTATATTTTCCTTCATCCTATTTTTTCCTCTTTATTCTACATTCTCTTTCTCCTTTCATCTTGTCCACCATTAAAAATATTTTGTTTCTGACTATGGCTTTCCCAATCTGCTTTCCCTTCTATAAACTCTCCACTTTCCTTATCCCTTTCCCCCTTCTACTTTTCTGTAGGGTAATATAGATTTCGATACCCAACTAACTCTGTATATTATTCTTTCCCTGAGCCAAATCTGGTGAGAGTAAGATTCATGTGCTCTTCTGCACTGTCCCCATTTTTTCCTTCTCTTTAAAAGTTTTTTTTTAAGATATCATTTCATCATATTAAATTTACACCCAAGTCCTCTATTTATGTATACTCCTACTAATTGCACTAATAATGATAAAAGCTCTTAGGAACAGTTATATGAATCATCTTCATTGTAAATGTAAATTTGATGTAAAAATCTCAACTGTTTAATCTTACTGAATTCATTTCTCTTTCCAACATTCTTTTTTTATGCTTCTCTTGAATCTTGTACTTGAAAGGCAAATTTTCGATAAAGCTCTGCTCTTTTCATCAGGAATGCTTGAAAGTTTTCTATTTCATGGGATTACCATTTCTCTTCCTTCAGGATTATACTCAGTTTTGCTGGGAAGGTGATACTTGGTTGTAATCCTAGCTCCCAGAATATCATATTCCAAACCCTCTTATCCTTTTTTTTTTTTTTTGGTAGAAGTTACTAAATCTTGTGTAATCTTGACTGTGACTCCATGATACTTGAGTTATTTCTTTCTGTTTTCTTATAATATTTTCTCCATGACTTGGGAGCATTAGGATTTGGCTATAACATTATAGGGAGTTTTCATTTTATAATCTCTTTTAGGAGATGATTGGGGGATTCTTTCAATTTCTATTTTCCCCTCTAGTTTTGGAATATTGTGGCAATTTTCATTGATAATTTCTTGGAGAATGACGTATACATATTTCTCCTTTTTCAATCATGACTTTCAAGTAGGCCAATACTTCTTAAATTATTTTTCCTGACTATGCCCAAAAGGCTATAAAACCATAAATACCTTTTGACCAGACAATATCATATCTAAGTCTGTATGACAAAGACATAAAAAAGAGAGAAGACCCATATTTATAAGTGTATCTTTAATGGTAACAAAGAATCAAAAATTGAGGTGATATCCATTAATTAGGAAATGGCTGAACAAACTGTTGCATGTGATTGTGATGAAATGTTATCCTGCTATAAGAAATTATGCTCTCAGAGAAACTTGGAAAGATTTATATGAATTGCTGCAAAATGAAATGAGCTGCGTATGAAGTAATAGGAATATTGTATGATGATCAATTGTTAATGACTTAGCTACTCTCAGCAGTACAATAATCCAATACAATCCTAAAATGCTTTCTACCTCTGGAGAAAGAACTAATGGAGGTGGGATGCAGCTCAAAGTATACAATTTCTTGACTTTCTTCTTATTTTCTTCCTTCTTTTCCTCCTCCTGTTTTTCTTCTCTTCCTTCTCCTTCTCCCACTCTTCATCTTTCTTCTCCTTCCTTCTTTTTTGTTTTTGGTTTGTGTTTTCTTTCACAATGTGACTAACATGGAAATACATTTTCATAACTGCAAATAGCAAATTGTCTTCTCAATAAGATGGGAGAAAAGAGGGACAGAAGGAGTTAATTCAGAACTCAAAATTAAAAGAAAAGACATTTACATGATAACTTTATTATATGTCTAAACAGAATAGCAAGTTGTATAGAATAGATTTGCAGTTTCATATGAAATAATCTTTTAAAAATTTTACAAAGGAGAACCTTATACCTACATCTATTAGTTTAGCTTTTTCTTTCTTTTTCTTTCTCTTTCTTTCTTTCTTCTTTCTGACTCTGACATATAGATTTATTTATATTTGAACCATCTGAGTATTTTGAAGTCTTGTAGCCTATGTCAGTGTGTCTGAACTAAATGATTAATCCTCTCTTTGCCATTTGGATCTCATTGTCTAGACATAAATTGCAAGATTGGAGGCCTGTGCATGACAATGTAGAATTTCTTTGTGAGTCCAGAATTAAAAAGAACACTTCAATTCATGCTACTTGTATGGGGGTCTAACCTTTAGTTTTAATTGGGAATGGGTGTTCACACAATTATTGCTTTGACAATTTTTGGATGTCTTGGGAAGGTGCTAAAGATTTGAGGTATCCTAGCTCTACTTCTGTCCAGCTGTATGACTTTGGCTTTCTTTGGGCTCATTTTCCCCACCTGTGAAAGAAATCTATAAGGGCAGATCAATGGATCATAGAATCCCAGAAGTGGAAGGAACCCTAGGGTCCAATAAGGCCAGCCCATGTCTGAAAAACTCTTCTCTACAATATTCCTGACAAGCATGTGATCATCTAGAGTTTGCTTGAACACATTTTGGAGAGGCAACTCATTCCCCTTACAGCAAGTTCTCATTAATAGAAAAGTTCTCCCCGGGCATCTAGCTTAAATCTGGCTCTTCACAATTGTTGCTCATTATTCCTATTCTTTTCTCAGGGAACAGATGGTGCTTTCCAACCTTCAATCCCACTTCCGAAAGGAAAATCTGTCTATTATTATAACAACCAGAGAACATCGGCCTCTCGGACCAGTGTTTGCCTGGATGCTGGGGCAAGTGAACCTTCTACTAACCTCAGCCTCTTTCTCTTCTATTCCTGCCTCCCTGTCAACACTCTTCTAATTTTTTAATTTATTAGATTTTTTAAAATTTGTTTTCTTCATAATAAAATACAGCTGGTCTGGGAGTACAAAGGAATAACAATTAGCCTGCATGACACAAAACAGTGCAACTGGTGGCTGGCAAAGTCAATGACAGGAGAGATCTCCAAGGGCAATCCACCATCAGAGGGGAAGCCTCCTTGCTGCCCCCCTGGTTGATCTTCCATTCCCTTCCTGCAGGCTACCAGCAGGATCTCCCTGAAGAATAGTGCTGACCGTGGTGCTGCCCTGCTTCCCCGGGCTTGCTATTCCTCTAGAATCAAATGCAGACTCCTTTATTCGGAATTGAAAGCCCTTCCTTGTGTTTCCTTTCAAGCTTATTACACATTATTTTCCAAATAGATTTTCTTGCTATTTTTACTTCCCATTCAACGTTCCAGCTTCTGCTTTCACATCTTTGCACATTTTCTCTCTGAAATCCACAGCCATCCACTTCCTTCCCCTACTGTGTTCACTGGTGTCCTTTTATTCTCTCTTTAGCAGACTTAAGAGAAAAGTGAAGGATTCTGTCTTCTCTTCACTCAGTCAAAAGGTTCCTGGGGAAGAATCTTATCAGCTTATTCACACTAAGGAACAAATGACTGTTATAACTTTGGTTTTATTTTATCAAGGTAGAAAAAAGAAATTAAGCCAAAGTAATAAGAGTCTAATTGTAGAAATTTTAACATCTGAAATCTGGATATGGGAGGTAGTGGGGGACATGGAGACATTCTCCTGGTGTCTTTGAAATTGTCCCAAGTAGGGAGTTTCCCAGTTCCAAAGCTAGAGCCCAACTTGAAACTTTCAGACCTTTCAATCTGGAATAAGCCTTTGATTGAGCCCAACTCATTCATTTTCTAAGTGAGGAAACTGTCAAATTCACCAAAAGATACTGAGGGCTCTAAGAAGCCAGTGATGGGTGTCTTGACAGAGCACACCTATCTCTAGGATCTAGGATGATCTCTAGGATCATCTGATTGGTAATTATAGGGCATTATAGGGCAAGAAATTTGTATTCAGGGGATCCAGATTTAAACACTGCCCCTTTTGCTGCCTAAGTAATTTTGGACAGATCATAGAAGCTTCTTGGACCTCATTTTCCTCACCTGTTCGATGAAGGAGATTGTCTAGTTCTAAGTCTGTGGGCTGCTCTAAGTGAAGCTACTGAATAGCTTTGATTTCAAAACATGAAGAATGAAAGGAAGGGAAGTTGCTGGAACTCACTGAATGTCAGGACCATCAATTTAAGGGGAAAAAAAATCCCAAGAGGGAAAGATTGCATTATTCATCACCCTCTGTCCAGGGATATCTCTCCAGAGCATGACCTGATGGATTCAGAATCAGGAAAGCTTGGGTTCAAATCTTGCATGACTCCTGGCAAGGGCTCTCCCAGCCTGTTTTCTCATCTGGAAGAAGAGGAATAATAGTATCTACATCACAGGATTGGTGTGAAGATAGAATGAGATAATGTACAGGAACTGCAATCTCCTTGAGGACAGGCACTCCCTTATTTTTGCTTCTATATACCTAACACAGTGACTAGAAGGACTTCATAGGTGTGTCACGAGTAATGGAATATGTAAATTGCCTTACAATCCTTAAAGTTCCATCTGAATGAGAGCTAATATTCTGGTTAGCAAGTTCCTGGAACATCTTGATAGATTTGCTATTCCTTCCTTCCTTCCTTCCTTCCTTCCTTCCTTCCTTCCTTCCTTCCTTCCTTCCTTCCTTCCTTCCTCCTTTCCTTCTTCCTTCCTTCCTTTCTCCCTCCTTCCCTCTCTCCCTTTCTCCCTCTCTCCTTCCTTCCTTCCTTCCTTTTGAGGCAATTGAGGTTAAGTGACTTGCCCAGGGTCACACAGCTAGAAAGTATTGAGTGTCTGAGGCTGGATTTGAACTCGTGTCCTCCTGACTTCAGGGCCAGAGCTCTATCAAGGGGCCATGTAGCTGCCCCTCAAATTTCTATTTCTTAAGGATCCTTTGTCAAGATGGAAATCAGGATTGAAAAGAAACAAAATATATCCCTTCCCAACTACTTCTGGAAATAGGGAAAGATAACAGTTGCATTTTGGGGGAATAGGGAATGAGGTGTGAAATCATGTTCATTTCTGGAGTGTTTGCTCAGTCACGGGCAAGCAGTAGAACATCTGATGACCTTTTAAACTCTTTCCAACAAAAACTTGCCTAGAATGGCCATCGGTGTGTGCACCCACAACCCAGATGGACTCAGAAGGATAAAAGGATTCACAGAGATAAGGGGAACTTTGTCCATCCTCTTAATTCCATGTCTTCCTCCTCCGAATCTGGGCTTCTAGCAATTTCTCTGTGGAGGAGTCTGCTCCATCTCAGTGGTTATGTAACAGTCAATGTTATTTAGTGAGCGCTCCCATGGACTTGGAATGGATCAGACTGTACAAGATGAATGAAAAGGCCTGGGCTCTTGTCTAGGAGTTTGCAATTTCAGAAATGAAGGGAACTGAAAAATTAATGTTGATGAGTTTCTGATTTAACTCAAAAGCCAATAGAGGGGGAGTCCTGCTCTGGGTAATGGTTTGTGCGTGTACGTGGATGGTGCTCTCTTTAATTGATCTCCAAATCATTGAATAAGCAGACTTTATTGTCTCATACTCCGCCTGGCTATAGTGACTATCCCGTGCTGGACTCTGGGGATGTGATGTTATCAGTGCTTACCAACAAAGAGATGGGAGTCATGTTCCAAGTACAAGTTCAAAGGGTGATCTTTGAACTGGAATGATCTGGGAGAGCTTCCTGGGGTGGTCTCAAAGTCCACCTAGTGGGAGGGAGAATTAGGTGAGGCAGGAGAAAGAGGGAAAACATTCCATGTCTGGGGGTCCCTGTACAAATTCGTGGAAACTGGAGAAGGTCCTCCACGGTTTGGCCAGCCTGGAATTTAGAGGATTAAAATACTCTTGTAAAGAAAATGCCATCCCAGTATGTTTCCTAGCTGTTTGCTTTTGTTAAAATGTTTTGAGATGTTCATGGGGAAAGGCTGGCTCTTGGAGAAGGCTATGAGGGGCTGCTGTGGCTTGGCTAATTGGAGTATCATTGTTGGAAGTCTCCATGGTGACTGTTGACTACACAGGGAGCCCCCAGAGGCCAGAAGGAGCCTCAGAGCAGGATGGCTAGAGAAACTAGGCTGAAGGAACTCTGAAAGAGGTGAGGGTGGTACTGGGGCTGGGGCTGGTCTGGTCTCTTCTAACCATGGAAGAATTAGGAAAGCCTCTTGTTTCCTTTAGGACAGAAGGAGAGGAAGAAGGGATGGAGGGAGGGAGGGAGGAAGGAAGAAAAGAAAAAAAGGGAGGAGGGAAAGAAAGGAAGAGAGAAAAGAAGGAAGGAAGGAAGGAAAGAAGAAAGAAAGAAAGAAAGAAGCAGGGCTAGAGGAAGAAGGGGAAAGAGAGGGAGAAAGAAAGGAAGAAAGTAAAGGAAGAGAAAGAAAGTAATAAAGAGCAGGAAGGAAGAAGGGAGGAAGGAAGAGAATAAGGGAAAAAGAAAGGAAGTAAAGGAGGAAGAAAAGGTTGAAAACAACAACAAAGAAAAAGTTAAAAAAGAAGGATGGAAATAAAAAGGAATGAAAGGGAAAGGAAGAGGAAGAATGAAAGCTAATTAGGAGGCTCCTGTTTCTTGGGGAGGTCGTCTGTCATTCTTCTCTTAGGGAAGCCTCTCCGCCTCTTGAAGCCAGGTCTCATCTTTGCCTGTTTCCTGGCCTGGAGCAGCTGCTTTCCCAGAAAGAAGCTCCCCCTGAAAAGGCATCTCAGTAAATGGGGGACTATGGACTCGGCCCTCACTAAGGACATTTCTGACACCTTCACTGTAGACAGGCTGGGTCCCAGGGAGCTTCTCCGGGGCTGCTGCTGGGAGGATTTTGAGCCTTTCCAATGAACTTATTTTTTCATATAGACAAAAGTGAGCCATTTCCTTCTCCAGCTCCTTGCTCAAAGTCATCCAGTGTCTGAGGCCAGATTTGAATTCAGCAAGATGAGTCTTTAAGACTCCAGGATCAGCACTCTGTGCTCTCTAGTCCTTAGCTGCCTATAGCTTTATTAGGCACCTTTTATATTCTAGGTATTAAGCTACAGTACAAGAATTGGAAGACAAAAGTGAAAAAAAATGACTAAAGTAATCCCTGCCCTCAAGGTGGGCTATATCGGTTATTTTTCTCTAGAAAAGAAGAAGCCAAACTCAAGCACAGGTTCTTCCAATGTTATTATGGGGAACATAAAAGTTTGGGGAAATAAGCTTCTTAAAAAAGAGAAAACGTGCCAAATATCTGGTGGAAAAGCAGCCCAGAAATAGCTTTTTGAGGTAGTGCCAAAATGTGGGTGTGAGAACCTTGCACACCAGGGCCAACATGAGGAAGGGAATGGAAGTGACCACTTGGGCCAGTGCCTTGTCGTGTCCTGCAGACTCAACTCCAGAGGGGACGCAGGGGAATATCTGCCCTATGGCAACAGATGGCCAAACCCGGCCGCTTCCCCTTCTGAGGCTCCACGCAGGACCCAGTCGGGCCTCCCAAAGGGCCTGGGATAGCTCTATTCTGGGGCCGCCAAGCATGCTAAAAATAGGTTGGGAATCGCAGGCTTCCCTAAAGCCAAGGAGGACAATTTACGTCAGTCCCAGAGGCAGCAGGTTTGAAACAAGTGAGCGCTGGCTCCTCTTTTCCAGAACTACATGCTCGTCTTATTTTCTCCACCTGGGACATGTGAGATGCTGTGACTCGTCTTGTTAGGAGGAGCACAATCTGTGTATTCAGTTCATCCCAACAAACACAGGCCAGTCCAAAGCCAGGGCAACTTTGCATTAACCATATAAAAATAATAAAGATAAGATCAGGAAATACAAGGTGCTTTTTGCTGTTTATGGAAGATGTGTGTTTCCACATGAAATATCTAAGCAATCAAATATCTAAACAAATGAGATGGACAATTTGAGGGGAGGAATTGATAGCAATCTCTGGGATTTTCCTTGTCCTTCTTTATGGAAAACTATGATTTTTTTTTTCTGGAGGAGGAGGGAAGACCTTGATACTGAGGCCATTTGGTTGACAACTCTCTTCTTTCCTGAGAGAAAAATAATGGGATAGGATAATTTCTATCTGTTCTAAATATTTCTCTCATAGTTTTGAAATTCAAAAGTTATTAGCTTCTCTAGTCTATATCTCATAAAAGAGAAAGGAGAACTTTATACCTACATCCATTAGTTTGGCTTTTTCTTTCTCTTTCTTTCTTTCTTTCTTTCTTTCTTTCTTTCTTTCTTTCTTTCTTTCTTTCTTTCTTCTTTCTTTCTTCCTTCCTTCCTTCCTTCCTTCCTTCCTCCTTCCTTCCTTCCTTCCTTCCTTCCTTCCTCCTTCCTTCCTTCTTCCTTCCTTCCTTCCTTCCTTCCTTCCTTCCTTCCATTCTTTCTTCCTTCCTTTCTGCAATAGCTCTTTATTTTCAAAATACGTGCAAAGAGAGTTGTTAACATTCACCATTGAAAAATTTATATTCCAGATTTTTCTCCCTCCCTGTCCCCCTCTAGACAGCAAGTAATCCAATATAAATTAAACATGTATAATTTTTATAAATATTTCCACAATTATCATGCTGCATAAGAAAAATCAGACCAAAAAGGAAAAAAAAAATGAGGAAAAAAAGCAAGCAAACAACAAAAATAGTGAAAATACTATGTTGTGATCCACATTCAGTCCCTACAATCCTTTCTCTGGGTACAGATGGCTCTCTCCATCACAGCTCTGGCCTGAATCACTTCATTATTGAAAAGAGCCACGTCCATTACAGGTGATCATCACATGATCTTGTTGTTGCTGTGTCCAGTGTTCTTTTGGTTCTACTCACTTCCCTTAGTATCAGTTCATATAAATGTCTCCAGGCCTTTCTGAAGTCATCCTCCTAATGGTTTCTTATAAAACAATATTATTCCATAACATTCATATACTGTAACTTATTCAGCCACTCCCCAACTGATGGGCAGTTTTCAATTTCTTGTCACTACAAAAGGGATGTAAACCCCCTTTTTTTTCCATTACCATTTTTGCATTTTCCCTCCATTATGATCTCTTTGGATAAAAACCTAATAGAAATACTGTTGGATCAAAGGGTATCACAGTTTGATAGCCCTTTGGGCATAATTCCAAATTGCTTTCCAACTCCAATAATGATATATTAGCGTCCCAGGTTTTCCATAACCCTTCTAACATTTATCATTATTTTTTCCTGTCATCTTAGCCAATCTGAGAGATGAGTGGTGGTACCTCAGAGTTGTCTTCATTTGCATTTCTCTAACCAATAGGTATTTAGAATATTTTTCATATGACTAGAAATGGCTTTAATTTCTTTGCATTAAACTTGTTCATATCTTTTGATCATTTATCAATTGAAAAATGGCTTGTATTCTTATAAATTTAAGTCAATTCTCTATATAGTTTAGAAATTAGACCTTCATCAGAACCCTTGAATGAAAAATTTCCTCCCACTCTTCTGTTTCCCTTCTAATCTTGGCTGCATTGGTTTTGTTTGTACAAAGCTTTTAAATTTAATATAATCAAAAATATATAATCAAAACTATCCATTTTGCAGTTTGTGATGTTCTCTACTTTTTCTTTCGACATAGATTCCCTCCTTCTCCACAAATCTGAGAGGTAGGCTGTCCCTTATTCTCCTGATTTGCTCATACTATCATTCTTTAAGTCTAAATAACATACCGATTTTGACCTTATCTTGCGTTGGGTGTTAGGTGTGGGTCAATGTCTAGTTTCTGCCATACTAATTTCCAATTTTCCCAGAAATTTTTGTCGCATAGTGAGTTCTTATCCCAGAATCTGGGGTCTTTGTGTTTATCAAATGCTAGATTACTTTTGTCATTGAGCATTGTGTCCTGTGAACCTAATCTATTCCACTGATTGATTATTCTATTTCTTAGTCAGTACCAGGTCGTTTTGATGAAAACTATAATATAGTTTTAGATCTGGTACAGTCAGGCTGCCTTCATTTGCATTTTTCATTAATTCCCTTGAAATTCTTGACCTTTTGTTCTTCCAGATGAATTTTGTTATTATGCTTTCTAGTTCTGCAAAGTAATTTCTTGGCAGTTTGATTGATATCACGCTGAAAAGTAGATTAATGTAGGTGATATTGTCATTTTTATTATATTAGCTCAGCCTATCCATGAGCACTTGATATTCTTCCAATTGTTTAGATCTAACTTTATTTGTGTGGAAAATGTTTTGTAATGGTATTCATATAATTCCTAGCTTTGTCTTGGCAGGAAGACTCCCAAATATTTTATATTATTGAGTTATTTTAAATGAAATTTCTCTTTGTATCACTTGCTGTTGGATTTTGTTGGTAACATATAGACTTTTCTATATTCATAAAAGATTATAACATTGATAGCAATTAAAACCATTTATCCAAGAAAAATAATGAACAGAAATTGGAGGAGGATAAAGAAGAAAATAAATAATAGTGAAAGAACTTTAGATGAGATTGAGATGAGATCTCAGTTCAAGAGAGAGAAAGGTCTCTATCTTTTCCAAGAGGAAATTTCTCAAAGTTTCTGGGAAGACAAACTGGAAATCAGATATATTGAGGAGCTAGCGTCATCTATGTGTCCAGCCTCTAAAGTTTTTTTCTCATTTTCTCTATCATTTTTTTCCTGAGGCAATTGGGGTTAAGTGACTTACCCAGGGTCACAGCCAGGAAGTGTTAAGTATCTGATGCCAGATTTGAACTCAGGTCTTCCTGACTTCAGGGCTGGTGCTCTATCCACTGTGCCACCTATTTGCCTCTTTCTCTATCTGTTTTAAGTCAGGTCCCAAGAGAATATGGAACCTCACATGTCATCAAAGCAGCATTCAGAAACTCTCTTCTCCAAAGCTCTCTCACCAGCTCTCTATCTGCATCTTCCCTACAATTAGAATACTATTCTCTAGACAACATGCAGCATCTCAGTCTGGTTGGAGTGAAAGGTAGGTTACAAATGACTGAAGGAAGAGGGGGAAGTCTTGCTCTGGATCCTTTAAAAGATTTTATTCCTTAGCTTTTGCCCTCCCTTTGATTGGCATAGTTGAACCAAAAAATTCCCTGGGTCTGGGTGGGGATAGAACCAAAGTACTGAACCATTATGGAATTTCTTTGGCAGAGCGTTCCTCTGAAATGGATGTTGGGACTGAGGATAACTTTAAGACAAATAAATGAGAATAAGGAATTTCTGATATCCAGTCATACAATTGCCTGGGACGACTGATTGTGAGTCAGTGCCAGGGAGAATCAGATCAGGAACAAATTAAATGCTGGCAGGTTGCTTAGCTAAATGGATACCTTCGGTTCCAAAGCAACTTGTTTTCTGAAGATGAAAATTCTCCTTCTGGAGAGAAAAAAATTCATCTGCAGTTGAGTCTCTAGTTGAATATAATTGAAATGTTTTTCTACTTATGAAAAGAAGAGTAACAAAGAGTTTTCCATAGCTTGATATGGCTCTGTGGACTCACATACATAATACAATTGTGGGGGGGGGGAGAGAGACAGAGAGAGAGACAGAGAGAGAGACAGAGAGAGAGAGGAAAGAAGGAGGGAGGGAGTGTGTGTTGGAAAGTTTTTACTAACATTAAGCTGAAATTTGTGCCTTTACATGTCTTACCCCTTGCTCTGTGTTCTATTCTTTGGGACCAAGCAGAACAAATCTAATGCTTCATCCACCCGAAAGTCTTTCAGACATTTAAAGACCACTATGGTGACTTATCCTGACTCTCCTTTGCCTTGATTGTCTGCTTGATCAAATGATCCCATTCATGTCTTTTATTGTATACTGACCGTAGTTCCTTATTCCCACCTTAGTCTCTTTAGGCAGCTTTCCCTTTTGCTTCTCATCAGATTTGGTTTAGAATTTTGTTCTTAGGAGCTTCTCATCCCTCTGGGTCTGAGTCCCCTCTGCTATTTTAGTACTTACCTATCCAAGTGCTAAACACTTTAAAAATTTAAATTTTCTTCCTGAATATAGATTTGTGTTTGTTTCACAGTTGGCTTGTTTTCTCTATGCTTCTCTATCATAAACTCTGAAGTGATCACTTCCTCCTAAGGTTATCACTTCCCAAGTGATTACTTCCTCCCAAATCCTAATCTGTGTATCTTCCGATTGCAATTTTGTGCCATTTGAAATGTCTATTGTTCTGAGATCAGGCTAAAGCTTTTCCCACCAATTTTCCATAAAGGAGCTTGGCTGCTTCTTTTTCTGGGTTCTCATTTATGAGCAATAGTGTACAGGGACTATTGGAGAGACCCTGATCATATTCTTCTACCTAGAAAGTATAAAAGAAATCTTAGAGAGATCATCTTTTCCAAGCATATAATTTTATAGGTGATGAAACTGAGACAGAGAGATTAAGTACCCAAGGTCCTTATAAAAACATTGCAAGGTATTATAATCTTCACTTTACAAATGAAGAAATCAAGGTTAGCAGGGGTTCAGTGACTTCCCAAGATCATACAGCTCTAAATGTCCAAGGTGAGATTTGAACTCTGATTTTACTGAGTCTAGTTCAACACCAACATCCCATGCCATAGAGCCACCAAATGAGCTCCATCCACCTGGAGATGGCAGGCTATGCCTACAAATGGTTTGTCATTATTGAGGCATTACACACATACTCATGAGCATCCCATCTGAAAGTCAGCTCCTTGAGGGCAGAAAGTTTTGTCTTTGTACCTTAAGAACCTTTCATTGTTCACAGCATACAGTAGGTACTTAATAAATGCTTGTTAATTATTTAATTGGATAATCCAGTGTACCACTCTTGGATGACTGCTCCTTCCCTGCCCCGATTATCTGCTGTTTCCTATTGTTATTAGCCCCACCTGTCAGTAGGTTTCATATTTTGAAATGATTATTCACTCCTTTGGATTATACCCTTGGGATCTCCCAGCAGGAACAAATAGTCACCTTTTCTCAGCACTTGAAGAGTGTGGATTTCTGCAAGATGGAGAGCAGTAGCCAGAGACTCACATGCTTTTGGAAAACTTGTGGGGCTCCCAAATTTTTAATTTAATTTAAATCTCCCTCTATTCTCCACAGCTCACTATTGTGGGTATTAAAAACATTCTCAAAGTCCTGCCAAATGTAATTTCCCTATAATTTTAAAATTCTTGAGTATTGACGGAAACTTAATCCTTAAAGGTTCAAATTCTCTAATATTTGGCTCATTACAGTATTTCATACAAGTCCAATGTGGTCGATAGAAAATGTTTAAAGTTCTGGGACAGGAAATCACATATCCCCAAGAGGAAATGGATTAGAATCTCTTGGGATTCCATTTTGAAATCTTGGGTCCAAAACCAAATGGATTCTAAACTTGGAATTCTAACTTGTCCCTCTCCTAGTTATTTTGGTTGTGCTTTCCTTTGAAATACATCCCAAGTGGAGTGGAAATAAACAGACTCCAAGAATTGGGATTTCCTTTAAAGATTCAATTTGGAACTTTTTTTTTCAGGAGTTCTGCTCCTGATACTCATAATTTTTTTTCTCCTTTTCCTAAATGCACGCTTTCATCCCCCAGTGGGAAATCCTTAGAGGCAGAGAGTCTCTGTGAAGAATAATGACTCAGTGTCCCAGGCTTCTTCTCCAGACTGACCTTCAGTGTGGGAAAAGAGAATTCTGATATTCTACTGAAATAGACCCTTAAACCCAAGGAACAGTGGCCCAAGGCCTGCTCTGCCTGAGGCATTGTGCCCTGGGCCAGGTTGTTATGTGGCTCACCAAAGGGAGTGTAATATAGTTGGAGAGAGAAGATGTGAACAAGACGCAAAAGTTCTTTAGTGAGTTTCTTAATGATTCAAGAATCACCAGATCCAGTTCACAGACCCTTCAGCCATTGAGCCTAAGCCAGATCTGAACAAGAGTTCCCTTGGCCACGTTCCTGATTAATGATCATGTGGCCTTTGTTTGAATAACCCCAATCAGAGAGGAAACTCCAGTCTCTCCTAATTTTTCTTGTCCTCCACTGAGCTTCCAAAATGATCTTTTTAAAGGGTAGATCTGACCATGTTGGCTCTTCCCAACCCCCAACTCTCTCTCTCTCTCTCTCTCTCTCTCTCTCTCACACACACACACACACACACACACACACACACACACACTCTTACACTCAATAAGCTCCAATGGCTCCCCATTACTTCCAGGATCAAATACAAAATCCTCAGTTCATCTTTCAAAGTCCCTGACCACTTCTATTTCCAATCTTTTTTCAGGGTTTACCCTTCTCAACATAGTTGGACATTTAGTGACATTAAGCATCTTGCTGTTCCTCCTCATTTCCTGATTCCGTGCCTTTGTGTTGTCTGTCTTCCATTCTTCTATGCCGAGGGGACTGTTCTTCACCTCCAACATGGGCTTCCCTGATTTCCTTGGAGTTCGGAGGCTTTCCTCCCACCACTCACAGACTTTCCTCTGAGATTGCCTCCTGTTTATGCTGCTGGTAGCTCATAGTCATTTACATGTAGTCTCAGTCATTATGTGCACCCATTTATTTACATGTGATTCCCCTCTAGAATGAGAGCTACTGGACAGGGACTCTTTTTGCCTCTTTTTGTTTCCTAGAGCTCAGTGAAAGTCCCAGCACGTGGTAAGCACTTGATAAATGTCCATTGACTAAGATGATTTTTATCACCATAGAAAAATGGTGATCAACTCATCAAAATTCTCTGAGCCTCAGTTTCCACATGTGTAAATCTGAAATAACATCTGTAGCACATCCCTCACATATTTATCATGAGGTTCAAATGCATGAAAAAATTTTAAAACCTGGAATAAAATGCCTGAATTTGGGCTGTTATTATTTCAGTCGTCTAGAAAGTTTCCTGAAGGTTTTATATGGAGTATATAAAAAATAATAGAATTCTGGCTATTAGAACAGGAGAATAACAAGAGAAAAGCACGGAGAAGAGAACGGGAAAAGATCTGGCTGTGAGCAGTGTCTGAGATGGCTAATTTCTGTGTGCTAGGAGTCTCTGGGACTGGTGGTCAGGCTCTAGAACTAAAAGGATCCAGAATGCTCCTCCAGGGGAACAGTGGAGAAACATCCATGACTGGGGAGCTGCAGAGTCAATGGTCAAAATCCGACCTTAAGAAGAGCAGGTTGGCAGCCGTGTCCAGCATGGCTCAAGGGCTATTAGCGCCAGGACAGAGACCAATGAGGAAGCTATTATTGGAAGGCAGACAAGAAGGAAGGAGGTCCTGCTTTCCCTAGAATGGTGGCCACAGGTTTGGCAACAGATCCAAGAGAGGGAGGCTGGGCCTTGGCTCAAAGGAGGGAGGATGGATGGGCCTTGGCTCAAAGGAGGGAGGATGGGACTTGATAACGAATTGGTTGTTGGAAGGACAAAGGAGAAGGAAGACTTGTGTTTTGAGCCTGAGTGACCGAGAGAAGGACGTCAGCATTCAAAGAAATGGGGAAGCTGGGAGGGGAACTGGTTTTGAGAGAAAAGAGGAGTTTGCTTTCAATTTGTCGGGAGACACAGGAGTGAAGGGGGGGTTGTTAAGTGTCTCCAGTTGTTTCAGGTCTGTCATGTGGGAGAGGGTGGCCCCCGGCAGAGTGAGGGACACTGGGAGAAGATCTGAGAGATGACGTCAGTGATCCAAGCTGTCCTGAAGGAGAATGAGCTGACTGCTCCCTCTCTCAGAGGGCTGTTGTGAGGTCACTGGCAGCTGGAAATATGGGGCTAGAGCACTGCGCTGAAGACAGTCATCCATAGAGGAGAGAAGGAGGGCCAGGGAAGTGAAGATATCCAAGTGGGAAAGACCACAGAGAGATCGCAGGATCATTGGTTTAGAGCTTTTAAGCACTGAGACCATCTCTCCCTGTTTTATAGATGAGGAAACCGAGTCACACAGATGATAAATAACTTGCACAGTTAGTGTCTGGGGTGGGACTTGCCCGCCATACTTTCCTGAAGTCCAGGATCTACCAAATGCCACTTTAATGGAGGCATCGGAGACTGAGGAGAGATGGCCAAGAGGAGGGGCGGGGAAGTCAAGGAGGAGATTTTCAAATTCCGATTTTGACTGACTGTTTCTGGTTATGTGAACCCTGGACAAAACACTTAACCTTAGCTAGAGACTCAGTTTCCTCGTCTCTAAAAAGGGGTTTGTACTTTAACTTGGAGGGGTGTGGAGATAACCTTTAAGCAGTCTATAGATGTGAGCTATTACTGTCCACACCAATACTTGCTTCTGTTATTATAATTTTTGCTGTCGTGAGTACTGTGGGTTTGGGATCCTCAACAACAGGAATCCACTCCCTTTCTGGTTATACGACTGTGGACCCCGAGACATTGCTGGGTCTGCCTTGAGTAGACGAGGGGCCCGTTGTCACCTCCCCTGTCACAGATAATTGGGTAAGAACTTGGTGACACTTGGCCAAAATGACTGCCCGGTGGGGTGGGAGGTGGAGAGCTCCCTTGCAGAACGGGGGCCCTTAGGCCAGTGCACAGGGTCCTATCCCTTCTTGTGTTAGCTGAGCGGTTCTAAGCCGGAGGCCTCTCTCACTCACGGGTCCTTCCTTCCTTCTCGGTCCGATGCTCACTCACTGAAGGCTTCCTCCTTCCATTACTCTTTGGCTGCTTTTCAGCTTCCTTAAGGCACGGCCTCAGTTCCAGTCCATCTCTGATTTCCCTTCTCTCAGCCTCATTTTCCTTCTCTGTAAAATAAAGTGACTGGATCTGGTGCTCCTCAGGGTCATTTCCAGTCCAGAAGCCCTTGCTACAGAGAACCAGGGAAGCTGCCTGGGGTTTCCAGCTGCTGCGGGGGTCCCCGTGTGAGGTCTGCCCCTGCCCGCTGGCGTTCTGGTCCGGCTGGCTCTTGTGCTCTGGCAGGGAGCCACTGGCTGTGCAAGCCCACCTCCGGCAGGTGATCCCGGTCAGGAAAAGGCCCCGAGAGTGCAGGAGAACCAGTCCCTCACCTGTTTCTCCAGTCACCCGTGCCCGAGACTCTTGACCTTGACTCATTAAAATTAATGAGCAGAGAACTACATTAATTGTTCTGGAACGAGGATGATGTAATTATCTCGAGAGGAAAACCGGGAAACTGCTTTTGATCCTCCCAGGGGCACCAGGTCCCCCAAGGTTCCCGCAGCAGCAGTCAGCTGTGTCGGCACTTCTGAGGGTTGGATGCGCTCACTCTGCCAAGGCGGCCGGGCTGGGCAGGTCAGGTCCTCCCCATGTCTCCCAACCCGGCCACTCGTTTGGACCAAGGAGACCTCGAAGGTCTGTGCTTGTGTCCGAGTGGCCAGGGAGGAACGGCCAGGTCCCCGGGGTCTTGGCTTTGAAGGAGGCCGTACGAGGTAGTGTGGCAGTCAGGGCTAAAGGGCTGGGATTAACCGCTCCAAGGGCCCCATTTGCTTTATAGGGAGCCAGAATCAGGATGTGGCCGGAGTGACCTGGCTACTCCTAAGAAAATAAGGCCATTGGCTCCTCTGTTCCTTTCCATTCAACTAGCACTTATTAAGCACCAATTAAGTGCCAGCCATTTTACTTGGCACTGGAGACACAAAGAAAAATAAGTTAACATGTCTTTGTCTCTGTCTGTCTGTCTGTCTGTCTCTATCACTGTCTGTCTCTGTCTCTGTCTCTTTCTTTCTCTCTCTATATGTCTCTGTCTCTGTCTCTTTTTCTTTTTTTCTTTCTCTGTGTCTGTATCTATGTCTCTATCTGTCTCTTTATCTCTGTATGTCTGTTTCTCTCTTTCTATCTCTCTTTCTCTTCCCTTCCAACTCTCCCCCATTTAAACAGCACACACACACACACACACACACACACACACACACACACACACAATTATCATTAATGATAACAAAGATGAAACAGTTTTTGCCCTTAAGGACCTTAAATTCTACTTGTAGATACAGTATTTATCAGGACAAGCAGATACAAAGTTTATGCGAAACAATTTCAGAGAGGGGAGAGCGCTCACAGTTGGTGGCTTCATTTCCTGAACTCTGGATTGGGCTGGGGAGGAAGCTGAGAATTCCAAGCAGTGCGGGTGAGAGGGCCGCTCGCTCTGGGCCAGGAGAAGCACCCGGGCAAAGGTCCAGGGACGAGAGGTGGGAGGTTGCAGGATGCTTTGGCCAGAATGGGGAGTGCTTGAAGGGGAGTAGTAAGATTGGAAACATTGGAGGGAGATGATGTGGGAGCCGAGGGTTTTGTACCTTCTCGTCACTGGAGCTTTTAGCAGGGGACAGAGGAGCAGATTTGTGTTTTGGAAATCCCATTTTGGAGCTCTGCGGAAGACGGGAAGTGAGCCGGGAGATGAGCCGGGAGGGCCCGGCGGGAGGTCATTACAGTAGTCCAGAGGAGAGATGATATGATAAGGACTCACAGTTAATGGACAAGACTGGGAGGAAGATCCAGCAAAAGAGACAGAAGGAAAAGCCAAATAAGGCGGTAGCTGTGTGAGAAGTGACAGCCATGGGTAGAAGAGATGTTCTGCTGGAAGAATGGCCCAGGCTAAATAGGGGGAGAGAAGGCAGAGGATGACACTCAGGTTATTCAGCTGGCTGATGAATGAGGGCCCCTCAACTGAAGTGAGGAAGCTTGGGAGAGGGATCGCTTCAAAGGAAAAGGTGGACTAAGATCACGAGGAGTCTGTGATGCTGATCGGACATCAGGGAGCTTCTCTGGCCACTCTGAGGATAAATCTATTGTCATAGAAAATGATACAGAACATGAAGAAAAGATGATTTCATTCATATTTCAAATCTGTGCTTTTCAGCTCAGCTTTGAGGCAATTTAGAGGTAGTAGAGCTAGAGATAAGGACTTAGAACACTGAGTAAAAGCTTCTCCCTCCTGCTACCTTGGCACTTACCTGTGAGACTTTGTTTCCCCAAGTCTCCATTTCCCCCTGCTTAAAATGAATGGTTGGGACTCAAGGACCTCCAAGGTTCTTTCGGTCCCAATCTATGATATTAGTCTTTGAATTCTTATCCCTTCACTGAGAGAGTTGGACTGAACGTTCCCTACAATGTTTCCTGGGCCTAAATCTAGGATCCTGAGTGAGAGCCAACATTGTTAGGACTGGAGGGATGGTGGAGATCCTCTAGACGGATCCCTTATTTTACAATTAAGGAAACGGAGGCCCAATGGGCAGAAGTGACTCCCCCAAATCAGGCAGGCTCTTGGAGACTGAGCTATTATTTAAAATTATATCCTCCCTTATCAAAATCAACCCTTTTTCCATGGGACCATTCAAGCAGAGGCAAGAAGAATAACATCACGTGTCAAGGCAGCTCCTGGAAAAGTGAATTGTATGTATATCAGACAAGTTATTTGAAAATCAAAAAAAAAAAAAAGAGAATTTGCCTTTTTACTTAAATATTTGAAGATTTTTGTTTCCATAAACACATAAGCATCCCCGAGCTTTTCCCTCCTCTTGAATTATTCAAAAGCAGCTCTGCACTAAGCCCAGCCCTTTGGCAAGCAGGCCACCCCACCCTGTTAGATCATGGATGGAAGGAATTCTTTTTAGTTACTCAGGCAATTTCCCCCCACTTTGGCTGGGTGACTTTCAAGTGGATTAAAGCAAGCATGACATTTTATTATGATGTGATCAGTGCATTTATTCTGCCAGAATAGAACCGCCTTCTTTAAAACCCTTCTTATCCGTGATCTCCTATGACCCTCCCAGAAACCCTGCACGCTGGGCACAACAGGTGGGTATCTGGACCTGCGTGGACTTTGAACTGGAAGGGCTGCCATCTAATCCAAAGGAAGGGAAACTGAAGCCAAGGAATGGGAAGGGAAAAGCTTTTCTGGGCTTAAGAAAACTCTCAAATAGCTAACATTTTAGAGCCCTTAAAAAAAAAAAAAGTGTTTGACAATTTATTCTCCCAATCGTCTTGGTAAATAAGTATTATTATTATTATTCTCATTTTCAGAGGAGGATACTAAGACAGGCAATGCCCAAATGTGGCCAGTAAGTATTCTCTCTCTGCTTCCCACTAGCTGCCTTTGTGAGGGTAGGAAGGGCTCCAGAAGGGATTGAAACCAAGTTTCCTTGGCTCCAGATGCAGAGCTCTCTCTCCTCCTTCTTGCTGCCTTTCTCACTGGCCCCGTCTTTAAAATGAAGAAAGTTGCTCACTGACTTTTATGTCATTCAGATGAAAAACAAAGTGACAGATATGAGTTTTGAGCCTCTTGTAGCCGATGCTCTCTCCCATCAGGGGATAAAAGTGGCAAGAGAACAGTTCTCGGTTCCTTTCAATCCTGACCCACACAATAATTACCTAATGAATCAAACAACTCAATAGCCGCAACAACCTCAACCTCACCAGATATCACAAATCAAACTACTTCCAGTAATAAAGTTAATAACAATATACTAAAAGTCACCAAATTACCCACCCAATTCTCCGGATACTCCCCAGTATACTGCCATAGCCGCAGTATAACCAAATACCACCAGTATTCCCCCCAAATAAATCAAAAATACACTCAATCTTAAAAAAAAGTACTATTTGAACTCACAACAATAGCACAACCCAAATCCCCACTAATCACAAGACTTAAACCTCTGTACACAGGAGAAGGCTTAGAAGCAAAAGCAGCAAACCCAAAAATTAATAACAAGGACAAAAAAAAAAAACTATCATCATTTCCATAGCAGTTTTAGTATGGACTCTAACCATAACCTATGGCATGAAAAACCATTGTTGTGTTTCAACTATAAAAACTAATGACCAATCTACACAACACCCATCCACTTATAAAAATCATTAACCACTCTTTCATTGACCTCCCTGCACCATCTCACATTTCTGCCTGGTGAAACTTTGGCTCTCAGGATCAGGACTTTGGGTGCTATCCCATCCCCACTCAACTTCTCCAATGGAAAAAAAAAGGAAAATAATGAAGTGATTGGAGTCCAAAGGAAGCTGAATTAGTCCAAAGGCTTGCTTAGTGGTGGAATCGCAAAGAGGGAAGAGCGAGGGACTAGTCACTGGATAGGAATCGTGAGATTCACCAGGAAGGCTTCTGGAAGCCACAAACCAGGAGGGAGAGGACTTCTGTCCTGGTTTAGCTACCAGTCACTATGTGAAAGAAGTTGGGAAGGTGGAACTCTGTTCAGTCTGAAAAGAAGGGGTTTTTTTTTGGCAGAGTGGATTGGGGAATTCTTTGTGTGGTGAGAGAGAGGTAAGGAGGTAGTAACCAAGCTCCAATCCACTCCCATGAAGCCCATGGAGCCAAAGTCTACTCTTCCCGGCTTCTTGGCCAGCATTTTTCTCAGTCTCTAAATTCGGAACATTTCCCACCTTGGGGCAAAGGCAGAGTGACCCCATTCTAGGAACTGGGTAGTGAGCTCCCAGGCTTTGACTTAGGAGAAAAGAGCATAAAGACATATCAATGATGTGACTTGCCCTCTTCCCCTGTCAGAAAGAAACTAATATCAGATAATTCCCACATTATCTAGGAATGAACGCTTTATCAATTCCCATTGCCCATTCTCCAACTTCTGGGTACCTTTAAGCAACCTTTGAGATACTGATTGACTTATTTTAAGAAGGTCTGGTCAGCCAGGGCATTCCATCGGGTTCCTTGATCCCTCCCTCTGAGTTCCTTCCTTTACTTCTCTGTTCTTTCTGAGGAAAAAAAAAAAACCCTAAAGCTATATTTCCCCTATAAAAGATCTGGTTATAATGAAAATCTTTGCTAAATTCTCTTCAGGACTAAGCCCATTATGGGATTACTCTCTGTCTCTATCTGTCTTTCTCTGTCTCTCTGTTTCTATCTCTGGTTCTGTCTATCTTTCCTTTTCCCTCTCCCTCATAGTGCCTTCCCTTGAATGGTACCTTTCTCCTTACTCTAACTCTGGTCAGTCTAACCTAATTCCCACCTCACAGAATATTTCCTTTCTCCTGGTTAATTGTGAGTCCCCCTTGAGAACTTGTCTTTTTTCTCGATGACTGTATGCTCTCCCAATTTGATTTAAGCTTCCCCCTTCTTACCATTTTTGTCTGTAACCTTTCCCCCTAAACAAAGCTGCCTTTTGCCCAGAGAATGGCCATTGCAAAGGTGTCACATGTTTATTTCCAACTAAGAGTTGCTGTCCCAACCTCTTCACTGATAAAACAAAAGCTTCGGAGGGGGATTTTGTTTCTCCAGGATTAGGGCTAGGCTGAGCACACAGTCTTAGATATTAGCAATTAATAAAGGCTTCTGGACTTGCTTTACATACATACGAGTGCTGCTTTGCCTTTATTGCTTTAAAAATGTCTTTCTAGACTCTAGATCCCTGGCTTCCAAAGAATTTTTTTTTAATTTCCTAAGCAAAATGCCTTGAGTTATTGAACCCATTTGGTCTTTGGTTGTGGGAATGTACTCTGAGCTTTTCAAAGAAAAAAGGGCTATTAGTGCAAAAACCCCAATAATGTCTGGAGAAGCAGCTTCAAGGTGTAAATTTATGGAAATGAATACTTCAGAGAGGACTTTTTTTGGGTTTGGGGTAATGAGAGCTTAGCCTCAGGGGGTGGAATTTAGACTGTGCTGAAATTAGAGGGTGTTGACAGCAGTTGGAGGCTTTCAGAACCATAAAAACACCAGAACTTGGCACCTGGTTATCAGAACAATTCATTAAAAGAGGAGGCCAGCAGATGGGAGAGAGGGAGGGACCACCATGTCCCACCATGCTCGGTGGCCCCAGAGCGGTGGCTTCCCGCCAGCCACAGGTGGCTGGGGTCTTTCTCCTCTCCACCTTGCAGCTTAAAGCAGAGTTTATCCTACTTACCCCAGCTGGGGTTTGCGCCTTTTGCTGCTCCTGGCACCCAAACTCCCAGTTTATTGTGAGCTTTAATAAACTTTTCATTTCATCGGGTGGGTCCTTATAACCCCAACACACCTTCTTCTCAGCAGTTCTTATCATGGCTCTTCCGTGAAGCCTTCATAGGACATCTCAAGGTGCTTGAGGTGTTCTCTAGCTCTTTGAAGATCTTAGAGTGGAGGGAGGCTGGTCTAGAGCAAAGCTTCTTGGATGAGGACCCTTTTCTTCTGAGAAATTTTCACGGGATCCTGGTATATAAAGGTATATGAAATAAGTATACCAATCAAATGTTTATTAATAACAAATCATAAAGAAAATGATTTAAAAACGATTCTTTGGTATACATATCAATAGGCCATTTATCAAAGATGAAAGTAAATTTGCATAGTAATGAGGTAGATGTGATTGTTTATTTTTACATAAAGAATGAAATTTTGCAGGGATATTTGATAACTTTTATTGTTGCCAATTAATTTTTGTGAGCCCCCCATTTAGTCACACGACTCCATATAGAGTTGTGACTCATAGTTTAAGAAGCTAGGCTCTAGAGGGTAGAGAGGAACCTAGGGATATTCAGGTTCAAATCTTTTTATCACACACTGGCAGAATGACCGTGGACAGAGGCTTAACCTCACTATTATCCAAGCAATCCTCTAAAGCTATAAATTGCAGCGATTACTCACATTGATAGAGGGAGTATCATCTGGGAGATCTCTGGACAATGAAATAAAAAAAAAATACTAATTCCTCGGCTAGGAAATCCTTTTCAGTAATCATGGTGCTGCCCACCTGGCATCTCTTTCTCTCTGTCTGGGACTGTCCTTCCCCCTTTTCCAGGCATCCATGTTCTGGATGCCATTTTTAGGTCATTTTTCTCATTCTAGTTGCTCATCACTATCTTTCCTTGGCCCTGGATTATCTACTGTGGTATTTCCTCTTGATTATGATGAATCAGAATTCTCGGCTGCAAGAACACCACAGGGAGGATATTGTTGTTATGGGTATATACATATGTATACATGTGTACATATACATGTATGTGTATATGCACATATGCATTATATATATATTATTGTTATAAGAAGATAACCTTTTTCTATAAGATGCATTATGGGATGATTAAAAATATGGCACATAGTAGGTATTTAACAAATGCTTTTGACTATTTGCCTAATTGACTGCTTGGAGAGGTGTCCTAAATGAAATCCATTTTGCTTTTTTACTCCTACCTGACTCAGAACCACTTTACTGCTAGTCTAGCTAAGTTACTAAGAGACTGATTCAATGTTTGGAAATCCATCTAATGGTCCTCCAACTATTATGATATCAATAAAAAATATTTTAATACCTTAAATTTCAAATAAACATTGTTACTTTCTTCTTGTTGCTGTTTTACTTCTTGTTCTTCTTATTTTTTTCCTTTTTGTTCTTATTCTTCTTATTCTTGTTGTTGTTGTTGTTGTTGTTGTTGTTGTTGTTGTTGTTGTTGTTGTTGTTGTTCTTCTTCTTCTTCTTCTTCTTCTTCTTCTTCTTCTTCTTCTTCTTCATTCTCCTCCTTCTCCTTCCTCCATCTCCTCCTTCTTTTCCTTTTTTCCCCTCCTCCCTTTCCTCTTTCTCTTCTTTTTCCTCCTCCTTGGAATCTAAATGTGAGCTATTTGAGAGCAGCAATATTTATTTGAGTCTGTGTATCTCTAATACCTAGCATATTGTCTGACTTCTTGTAGGCACTTAATAAAAGGTTAATGAATAAATGAATGAAAGCTGCATAAAACGGATTGTTGACTGAATGTTTTATTGTCCTGATTTGAAAGTAACACACTTGACCCCTTAGGACAGATATTTAATATTTACTTGTGAAAAAAATGTAAAAGGGCTCAATGTTGAAATAGCTGTCTGCGCACCAAATGGAATGGGGCCAAAGAAGATAAGAGCAATTTCTGAGGGTCAAGAGTAAACCAGGGATGATGGGATGATATTGGATGTAGAGGATATACCAAGGATATGACAGGGTGAATGGAGACAAGGGGGCACTGAGTATGTCAAGACTTACTTGGTCTTATTTATTCTTTTATTTTGGAGTGAAACTAATCAAACCAGATACCATTATGTATGACTTCATCAACATTAAACAACCAATAACTATATAATCTATTCAACAAGAATATGCATTGGTAAAAATTATAAATATATAATTTAAAGAAAATTTTAAAAACTGAAATTACATTTATTTTATTAAAAACAGCAACAGATTGTTAGAATGGAAGCACCAAAGGCCTAGGGATTACTTCATTCCTTGTATTTGTATTCCTAGCATCTATCCTATAGTATAAGTATACATACATACATATATATATATATACACATATATATATATATACATACACATATATATGTGTGTGTAAGTATAGTATAAAACATACTTAATAAGGCTGTCGATGGATTGATTTATAATCGAGTTTTTAAGCTTGTCTCGTAGTCTTGCATTTTTAGTTCGGAAACACAAACATTCCCCATTTCAGCTCAATTTGGGACCATCTTGAGCTTTAAGCTTGAAGGAAGAGTTGGATTATACTTTGAGGTGCTTAAAAAGACACAGAAGCCATCTGTAAGAACTGCCTGAAAGATTGGAACTGGGGCCTTAAGAATTGAATAAGAACAATGGGATTCAAGCTTCTTGGTCTTACCTAGGATTTTATGTCTGGAGTCAGAAAATGTTACATGCAAAAGGAATAAATGGTTGTCTCTTTTAAATGTAGAGGGTAGAAAGTGGATATCAGTGAGTTCTTCCTAGATCTTCTGCCATTTAAGGAGGGAATCCAAGGTATTTACCTTCTCATTTCTCATCTGGCTTCTTTCATGGATGTGTAGAATCTAGAAACTCGTGATCCTACATGATGATGAACAAAAATCTTTAGTTCACATCTCCCCACCCCATTGGAAGGCTTCATCACATTTTCTTCTTCCTGTCCCCACCCACCTTCTTTTTATGTTTCCTTTCTCTATTAGCCCATGAGTACCTTGACAGCAGAGACCTATCCCTGTCCTATGCCCTTCTTTGTAACCCTCTGAGCTTTGCACCGTGCCTGGCATATAATAGTCAGCTAATAAATATTTATTGACTATTGACTATAGACATCACACAGTAAAAAATCAAACCAAAGCTAACTTTCCAAGCTCAGAAAAAAAGTTCTAATAACAAAGATTGCTCTTTGCCCAATTTCCCCTCCATTTGCCCATCCCCAAGCACAGAGAGCTAAACTTAAATTGACTTAGAACAAAGAGCCAAATTCTACATGAATTTTAGGAATTTTCCTAACTGGGGCATCTAAACTATTGTCATTTTGTTACTAATTTTTTTTCATCTAATCCCCCCAGAAGAGGGGATGCTGGGACCTGGAGGGCCCATTACATTGCCCTTTACTGGTAAAAATTAGCTCATTCTTTAATAAAGTATGGCTGATTGAATCTCCAGAAGTGAAAGGGCAGGAAGAGAGTGTGTGAATTGATTGGCTCTCAACACGTGTGGCTTATATCACTACATGACTAAATGTACTACATGAGTGAGATGTACAAGTCTACAAATGCAAGTGGTACCCACAGGTTTCTCCCTTTTTAGATAAAAATATCGTAAGCCTCATTACAGTGCTGGAGGCAGACATGTCAGTTGGTACAATTTTTTTGGTAAAGAAACATGGCAATATTCCGTAAGAGCTGCTCGGTTATTCATGTTGCTGACTCTAAGTCTAAGTAGGTCTAAGTAGGAAAAACAATCTAACCTAATTGTTCAAAAATAACCATAGTAACTTAATCCACCACAACAACAATAACAACAAAATCTTTGAATAGTTCATGTAAACAGGATTGGGGAACGGCTGACAAAGATGAACATGAGGAAATGATTATACTATAAGAAAAGTCAAATATAAAGAAATACAATGAATTATGAGAAGAAATCAAAACGGCACAAATGGATAAGATACAGAAGAAAATAAAATCAGAAAGAGTTGGGTTTAATTTCTGATTCTGCTATTGTACAATGAAATCAACATTGACTGAAGTCAGAGAATTTGGTCCCTTCCTGCCAATATGCTATTGGGCAAGTTATAGATACTTTGGGGGCTTGGGTTTCCTCATCAATAAAATGAGATGCTTGGACTAGATGGTCTCTGAAGTCCATTCTCTAAATCTCTGACACTACTGGGTGACTGGGATCGAGCCACAGTTTTCTCCTCTGTAAAATGGGTATAATATCTGGTTTACATGTTTTACAAAGCCAGATACCATAGGTAAAATGTTTGATATAAATATCATTTATTATTAATATACAAAAGGATTCAGAGTGAAGATCTTAGAATTAGAACAATTGACACGTAGGCTAAGTGATGATGACTAGAAATGACCATCAAAAGAAGAAGGTGAACATGAGAGACTTTGGAAAGAGATGTGGGCCAAACAGGATAGCTTAAAAAAAAAAAACAATTTGTAAAAGGTAACATTCTTATTGTAACATTTAAAATATCAAAATGATGTTGGTTATAGCCATACACATATACATACATGCATATATATACACCCATCCATCCATCCATCCATCCATGCATCATCTAGTCTCCATTTCTCTATTTACCTCCCTACCTGTCATCTATTTATCTATCTATCAGCCCTCTCTGTTTCTTTCTCTCCTTCCTTCCCTTCCTCTCTCCTTCCCTCCTCCTCCTCCTATCTCTCTATCTCTCTACCTACCTACCTATCATCTATTTATCTATCTTTCACATCTCTCTCCCTCTCTTTCTTCCTCCCTCCCACTCTCCTTCCCTCCTTCCTCTTCCTCTCTCTCTCTCTGTCTCTCTCTCTCTCTCTCTCTCTCTCTCTCTCTCTCTCTCTCTCTCCATCTATCCCACTGTCTGCCCATCTAGTCATCTGCCTCCCTTCCCCTCCCTGTCTCTCGGAGCACGCTCTGTTGTCCCCCGAGGCGGGTCTGGACCTCAGCTCTGGCACTCACTACCTCATCATAGGCCAAACCAATACCAGAGTCACGAGGCCCCGGAGCTGCGCCTGGAGGTTCTAGATGGTCCCAGAGGTCATGGAGCCCAAGTGGACCTCCGAGAAGGGGAACCAGGTGAGGAACCAGGAATTCCTTCTCCAGAAACCACTCTTCCCCTCCCATGCCCCCGCTCCACCCCGCCTTTCTCTCAGCCTCAGTTTCCCCATCTGTCACCTGCACCGTCGCTCCCTGCCTGCCTCCTGGGTGTGCCCGACGGCCGTCGCTGTGACTCCGGCTTGTGTGGATCCGATGTTGGGCGTTGTTGAAGTTTCCTTCGGGTGGAAGATGGAAGCTGGAAGCCGGGGGTTTCGCCACAGGCCCTGATTGTCCCACGTGCTTCTCCCGGACCGAAGTCCTCTGCCTACGGACTCCGGAGTGTCCGCCCACCTCCACCACCTGGGAAGGCAGCCCATGATGCAGGGCACCACTATGGCCAGAAGAGGGCACTGTCCTTCAGGAGCTCCAGAGTCCCGGCTCATGGGTCCATGTCCCTCGTGTTCCCGGAGAGGAGCCCGGTGACATCTGTGCGTGAGACGTGTCCGGGGGCTGACCAGGCCCTCCGAGCTCCGGATGCGCGGCCACAGGGCAGACGCCCAGAGTCCGCGTGAGCCCTGGGGGCGTCTCTGACTGCGCCCCGTGTTTCTCTGGGGCTCCCTCCATTCCGCCTTGCTCCCCCAGCGCGGCCCTTTCTTTGAGGAGGGCACCCCCGCTGGGCGGTCCCACGGCACCCAATCGGTTCCGACCCCTTGTGAGAGCTTGCCGCGGGTGAGTTCTCTCGCTTTTGGGCACATTCAAACTGTGCGGGCCCAGAGGAGCCGGAACGGGCGACCGTTTAGCTGGAGAAGGACCCCAGTGTCTGGTACCGCATCCTGCGGGGGGGTCTTCCAGATCTTCCCGGGACAATCCCGGGGAAGCGAGCCAGTGTCCTGGCCTGGGGCCCGTAGCCCGCCCAGATTTCACAGGCAAACACCCACGGGGTCAGCCCGTAGCCCCTCAGTCTGGTGTCAGTCCCAGACTCTCCTCCAGCACTTTCCTTCGGCGTCTCCCACGCTGAGCCAGCTCTGGCAGCGACAGGGTCACTCTCATTATCAGCGCGGCCGCCCCTGGAAGGTAGAGTGCCAAGGGGAGCGAGCTTATCCATGACATTCAAAACTTGTGTCTGCTTTCCGCCACACTCGGAGGTCTGACCCCGGGCTTGGATATTGTGCGTCATTGGAGCTTATGGAAAATTACGTCCAAATTTTGGCTCTCCGGAGTCTCACCTCCACCTCCAAATCAAGGAAACTGGACGGATCCAGGCAGCAATGAAGGAGGGTCTCCTCAGGATGCTTCCTGCATCTCAGTTCTTGGGATGTGAATGGGCCCATCAGGATGCCATGGCCCCCAGCTCCCTGCCTCAATAGCTGCCTTTAGAAACCAATCTGCTTTCTCTTTTTGAGGATCTTATTTTGTCTTTTCAACACAAAAACATGGGATGACTGTTCTCAGCTTCTGGATGTGGGCAGACAGCTCAGGACAACAGCCAATCAAAGCCTCTGCCGTCTCCTCTGTGACTGGCCAGTTTGTTTTCACTAGGTGACCAGCTGGTTTTCTCAGGATTATTCAATATTTGAATAAAATAAAAAGAAAAAAAATTCTTCCAAAAAAGAGACTGAGTAGAATCTTCAATTATGATAAAGAAAAAAAAATCCCCTTTGAGGTTTTCCTCCCCCTAAAATAGTTCTCAGAAAACTTTACCCAGAGAAAGGGGAGCTAACTTTGTCAAATGCAGTGAAATCTCAAGTGCCCTGAGAAGATCACAGAAGGGGTGAGAGGGCAAATCCATTTTTCAGGCTGATTTTTAATTTGGCCCATGATTATTCCTCTTCCTGAGGGCTATAGTATGGCAACAAATGATGTTCTCTTTGCCATTTCCAGGTCCCCATCCATTTTCTCTTTTCCTCCAGCCTGAGGAAGGGCTCCTCTGTGCTTAGGATAGCCCCATTCTCCAACTCAGTCTTTATAATACCCTAATAATCATACTAACTGGCATTTATATAGTGTTTTGAGGTTTGTAGCCTGTTTTGCATATATTATCTCATTCCAATGCATGACAAACTCAGAAAGGAGTTATGACTCCAATTTAGAGTTGAGGAAACTGAGGCTGGTTAGGGGCCTAGCCTTGGGTCACATAGTTAATGTCTGGCCTGAGATTTGAACTTCACTTCTTCCTGATTCCAAGTCTGTCTCGCCATTCTCTCTGTCACTTAGCTTCTGTGACCTTATTTCATATTTTTCTCTTTCATACACTCACCACTCTCCACTTGGATAATTCTGGGGAAGTCAGTTAATCTTGCTGGACCTGTTTCCTTAAAAGGAGGCTGTTGGATGAGATGACCTCTAAGCTCCTCGAAGTCCCTGTGATCCTATCAGCTCCAAATCCTGCCCATCCCACTTTTGGACAGCTGTAACTGTTAGCAAGTTCTTTCTTCCATCCAGCTCTGATTGTTCTCTTTGTCGTTGCCCCCTTTGCCTTCTGGTGCCCACAAGAAAGTCTGATCCCTCTTTCACATGATGACCTTTCAAGATGGATATTCCCCTCTCCAGCTCCCCCATTTCCTGTCCCCTCATTAACTATATTCCAGTCTCTGAGTTTCTAGCCAATCTGAATATGGCATGTATAGGAGACCTTTATGATTAATAAATAATAATATTTATTCTTAATACATACAAGAAATAATAATAATAAGAGCAAACAATGCTTATATGGCTTCTCTTCTCTGCCAGACACTGGGCTGAGTCTCTTTTGACTTTCTTATTTGTCCTGCTTCAGACCCAGTCCTGCTTGTTAATGTGCTTCCTGAACGGTGGTCCCCAAACTGACTACGAGATTCTAGATCAGTTCCAGCAAGGGTACACTTTTTTTTAATCTTGGTGCCTTCTTCAATGTATGAGGAAATTTGTTCTGGATGAAACCACAGCTGAAGCCACTTCACTGTTCACTGCTTAATTTGTTGGTAAAAAAAAAAAAAAAATGAATTGTCTGTTGCATCTAGCATCTATAATCCTCTTTCCCTAACCCTCCCCTCCTTTAATCCTTATGTTCCTGCATTTCCTGGAGCCATGTAGCAAGTTCTTTTGCTAGCAGGCTCTACTGTGAGGAGGAAGACCCAGTTGCTTAGTTGGGGCAGGAAAAATCATACTTTAGGGGAAAAGAGGCGAGCTTCTCCTCCCCTCCCTGCCCTCAAATTATGGACTAAGGCTGGCTTATGATAGAACAACAGCAAATGTTCAGGAGAGGGGCGTCTGGGATTCATCCCTCGCCACCTCCTGGCCACCTCTTGCAGCCATCCTCTTCCCAGTCCCCGTGCAGAACTCTGGGCTTGCACTCAGAAGTCTTGGGTGGGTTCAAATCTGGCTTCAGACGTAGCATAGTGTGAACCCAAAAAATTCCCATCATTCATCTTAGGCTCATTTTCCTCATCTGTAAAATGAGGAAGGGGCACCAGTGACCAGCTCTGGACTTCAGATCCTGCCATCCAGAACTGTTCCCTTACACCCAGGAGACAAATCCAGCCTCACAAGTCTCATTTTGGAGGGCTATTCCTATGGCTCCTGAGACTAGTTTTTCCTTCAGCAATGACGGGCAGGGTTCTTGGTGATTCCTTTGGGCATTTCTTCATGTGTTTCCACCTTTTCATCCTCTCCCTGCTCTTGTCTCCCTCAAGCCCTTCACCCGACATTAAGCCCTCTTCCATCTTCTGTCACACAATCTTCCCGGTAACTGGTCCTGGCTTGGAGATACAAGGATAAAGCTAGAAACACGAGACCGTCCCTCTGAGGACTTGCAGCAATGCAGTCAGGATGGGAAGTGGAAGGGGATGAGAATAAGTGCCGTTTGGACGAAGCTGCCTTTCCGTGGATGGTGGGGATCTGGGGGCTAACACACACAATACCGTACACTACCTCGGTGAGGGTTCCTTGGGTGTCCCTGCCTGGGATGCTGAGGCAGGATGCTGAGCGTGTGCTGATGGTTAATAAAGAGAGGGTGTGATCTCCATAATGGACCCGGCTCTCTGCTTCCATTAGTCGGGGTTTTGGCTGGTCCATCAGCCTTTGCTTCCCCCACGCTCTAAATCCCCAACCAAAATAGCATCCCTGAGCTCCAGGGATTATGGGGCACATTTTTAAAATAGTTCCCAGCATGATCCAGCGCATAGTCCATCATCTCAGTGTCACGGAGGGATTTTCTGACTCCTCCACCCTGACCGCTCCCAGTGAAGAATCTGAGTTAGAGCAGGAAGGAAAGGCAGCTCTTCAAAGGCATCCATTCTACTCCCCTCATTTTCCATTTGAGGAAATGGAGCCCCAAAGGCCTGGGGTTTCTACAGCCCCTCAACATTCACAATGTGGGCTGCAGCATGACTTCATTGGAGCCTTACCCCAAGCCTGGGGAGCTGTTGTCTTCTAGGTGTCAGGATCCCCACCTTACAGAGGAAACAGGAGCTCAGAAGCTCGATTGTGAGGTTCAATGTCACAGCAAGATTCGATGCCAGGTCCTTTGAGTTTGAATGTCATGCTTTCCCCATGACACAGATAAGGTTGGTGATATACCTGTCCCGCCTTGGACCTGTCTCCCCCAAGTTGGATGGATCAGCTTCAGATTGTCTTCACAGTGACTACAGGGCCATGGGATCAGAGGGAAGCCTGAATACATCGAGAGAACTTGATTCAACCTCTCCAGGCAATGGGGCCCTGGTCAGTCCTCAAGTCCTTGAATAGAGAATCAAGAACATTGTAGGTCACCAGAGGAAAATTCCCTCCAATCGTCCTCAGTTCAATCTGTCCAGACCCACCAGCAGGGTGTAAACACTAATCAGCAGAAGGTGCCTGGGAAGAAAAAGCATCTGGACTTGATAGAAGGCCAGCAGATGCCCCTGGAAACTTTGACGGCAGGTCCCCCCAAGGCAACCTCGCAGACAGACAAGTCTATCTGCTGGTCTCGGGAAGTGGGTTTACCAAATAACCTGTCCGGTGTCCCATCAGGTGTGCTCTGGGAGGAAAAGTAAGGGTAGTCTCCATCCCACTTCTCACATGAAGAAACTGAAGGCAAGCCGCAGAGATGGTGAGCCGGAGAGCCAGGAGCTGACTGTGGGGCTGATGATCTGGGGCTGCTTCCATGGGTACCCATCACTGTGGTAAAGCCCTCTCTGTGCGTCTTCACCATTTTGCTGGGGGACATGCAGATTGAAAGCCAGTGCTAATTCCAATGAATGGATTAGATCGAATCAAGCTCCTCCCAAGAAATGAGACTCTTCTGCTTTGAGAGAAATGATGAAAAACTCCAAACCAGCTTTTGGGGATCAGGCCCCCAGCTCTCACACCCCAACAGCAGCACATGCTGCTGGCATGAGGGACAAACCCCAAAATGGCAGCTTCTTGAAGGGGAAGACTTTTGTCTGTACTGACTGCCACAGCCCAGGACAAGCCCATTTATGGATGTTTGCTCTTTCTGGGGAGGTTGGCAGAGAGACTGTGGGGTAGACAGATGTATGGGCAGATGGGCTGGGCAGGCTCGGGAAGGGGTGACTCCCTTTCCTAATGGGAACCTTTGGGAAGGTGCCTCCGCTGGCCATTGTCCACATCATCACGAGCTGTTATAACCAAGTCACTGAGGACAGCCCAGCCAGCAGTGGTCACGGTACAATGACACCTCCTGGATCATTGCCCCTCCAGCCTCTGGGAGCTCCGAGTCTGTGCTGGGCAAAGGTGCAGTGAAGTCCCCAGCCCTTCCAGAAGGATAGAAGGGAAAGCAAAGGCACCATCAATCTGCTCTGGTTGTAGCTCTACTGTGGTAAATAGAACTTCTACTTAGAACAACTGGAATCCCAGATCAAGAAGGAGGGTTCAGTCATTGATATTATGCTTTCACCTCGAAAGCTTTTTTACCTTTATTATTTCAGTTTTTGTTCAATGACTGAATTGTCAATGACTCGATGACCTCATCTGGAGTTTTCTTGGCAAAGATACCAGAGTGCCTTGCCATTTCCTTCTCTAGCTCCTTTTACAGAGGAGAAAACTGAGGAAAACAGGGTTAAGTGACTTGCTCAGAGGTTGGACTTCATAAGATTTGGATGGGTTTCATTTAATTCTTCATCACCATTTTTATCACAATAGGTATAAAGTAGACTTGTGATGGACAATTCATTTTTTCAAACTTAGTCTTGAGTATACCCCACAGGTAGTTAAAGGGGCCTAAAGCAAACGAGTTCCCAGATCAGTGAAGCATATTTATATACACATTTGGGATACATTTTTAACCTTTTATAATATGTCATTATAATATTCTCATTTCATTTTGGGAATTTCTGAAATTCTAGAACAATTTCTTATAGACTTATAGATATAGATACATACTCAGAGTTCATTATTCTCACGATGAAGACAATACTTTCAATTTTAATGAAAATTTAAAGTTTGGAAAACTCTCTTGAATTGATGTTTCATAGTCTGATTTTGAATGCCCATTGAATGGGTATTGAATTAAGCTTGATGGCTTATTTGAAATTCTTCTGACAATAGTCTCCATATGATATCTCTTTCTCTCTCTTTCTGAGATTGATTCGCTTTTTTAATATTAGGTTATTTAAATATTATTTCTTTTCTATTTCTTTAAAAGTTTTGTATTTACATAAATATTTATTCATTTCATTAAAGTTGTTTTTGTTGGGATATATTGAATGAAATAGTTTATTATTTTCTCTGCAATTCTCAATTTCCCCTTATTTCTTTTTTTATTATAGCTTTTTATTTACAAGATATATGCATGGGTAATTTTCCCGCATTAACAGTTGCAAAACCTTTTGTTCCAATTTTCCCCCTCTTTCCTCCACCCCTTCCCCCAGATCCCCTTCTTATTTCTTATTCAACCATTTTGATTTTTCTCTTTTCTTGCTTTTTTAATCAGATTTATTATGTATTATATTCATTTAAAAACAACTCTTAGGTTTGTTTGTTTTTGTTTTGTTTTGTTTTTTCAAAAATCAATTTAATGGTTTTGTTTTGCTTTCAGTTTTCTTAAATCCCTTTTTGTTGTCAAAATATCTATTTTGGTGATTAGTTGTTGGTGGGCTTTTTTTTTTTTTTGGTTCTACACCCAGTTCTTTGTTTCTTCTTTTCTTTATTTTTCTTTCTTCAATTTTTTGAAAGTGTTTAGAGACTTAAATAGTTTCCCAGAAATTATTTTAGCTGCATTCCACAAGTTTTCATATCTTGCTTTACTGTTCTCATTTTCTCTGATAAAATTTTTAAGGTTTAAATTATTTAGTTTCCATTTCATTTTAATTATTTTTTCAGACTCTTTATGAAATTTTTATTTCATCATACAAAGAACATATGTACTATTTCTGCAGTTTTGCATTAGTTGGTGATATTTTTGTGACTTGATTCATCATTAATTTTTATAAAGGTGCCATATCCAGCTAAGAAATATAGAAAATCATTTTTGTTCCCAGAAAGCTATCTGTTTTTTAAAAAATATTCTAAACAGGTCTTTAACTTTTATTTTTAGATTTGTCTATATCTAAAAAGTGTAGATTGAGAACCCCTATTATCACAGTTTAACTGTCTATTTTTTTCCTGCAGTTCAATTGAATTTTCTCTTTTGATGCTACACCATTTGATGCATATGTATGTGTATATATGTGTGTGCTTGATAAATAAATTGATGATATATGTTTTATTTCATGATTGCTTCCCTTATAGAATCCATCTGAATCATAATAGATTTTGCTCTAGTCCCTTATCATAATGCTGCAAATCTTTAAGTGTATTTCTAATATATAATATATTATTGGGTTCTGATTTTAAATGGATCTTGCTATTATATCTATTTTATCAGTATTTTATGGAGGAGTAGGATCTTATTCACAAATATGGTTAATTGTGTATTTTCATCTTCTTTTCCCATCCCTTATCATGAGGTTTTTTTTTTTTAACTTTTTTTCCTTTGTGTTTACTTTTATCTTCAGACTTGGTTTCTGGATCAGGGCTTTGTTTTTGGGAAAGACTATTCCTTCCTGTACTCTTAGGTGGTGTTATTAAGCAAGCCCTGCAAGATCCTAGATTCAATGGCTAAGACAAGGACTCAACTTTTATAGGAGTTCCAGGATTTTGGCTCAGTCAGTCTTCCAGTCTTCCAAACCTTAGGTTTGGTCATAGTCAGACATTCTGAGCCAGATAAGAGTTAAGAGAAGAGCACATTTATGATCATTGCTACCCCTTCCTTCCCCCCCAAAACCCAATCAGAACCATGGCTTATTCCAAGTAATTAGTCTACATTAGACTAGCTGTGTGGATGATGCTCAGGTCATTTCAGCCCTCCAAGCTCCCCTGTAACAAATGTTACCTCTAGGGGTAACACTTGTTATAACCTCAGTGTCACCATTTGGCTTAATGAAAATGAAGTCATGAATATGATGTGCTTGCAAATCTTCCAATGCTATTCAGAAAGGTTGTTAGGATCATTCCCTATTAATGAGGACAATGTTTATTTTTAATGATGATGATGACAATAAAAAATAAATAAATATAGTAATAAATATATCATCCAGACAGCACTAGACTTCCAAATGGAAGTCTGCTTATTCAATGACTTCTATGCAATGAGTCATACCGATTAGCATAGCCACATGCCTTGCAGAAAGGGAATTAAAAAAGGGTGGGTGGAAATGTGGTATGAACTTTGCTTTTCTGCTGACAGAACCATAGCATATTCGATCTTAAAGGGAGTTTAGAGATTATCTGGGCCATTTTTCTTTTTTCTCAACTACCCAAAGTAAGTCTTCTAGCAGATGCTAAAAAAACTTGTCTTCCAGTTCACACTCATGCCCTCGTAATTCATAGTTCTTTTCTCTCTAATTCCAATCCCAATAAAATGGAGCAAAAAAAGGAGAGAAAAGAGAGAAAAAATTCTCCTGGGAATTTTACCCCCTCTCTGTATCCTTAGCACCTCACAACACTTTATACGCATAGTAGGACTGATAAATGTTTCCTGAATTTATTTACTTCAAGTGCAGATGGCAGTGAGACAATCTTTGGTGGTCCTGGTTAATATGGGCAGGTAAGACACTCAATCTTACCTCCAACAGTGATAAACCATCAGGAAAGAGAACATTTATTGTACGAGGACCCAGAGACTCTCTCTGTTAACATGTCCCATTTTCCCCCCTCCATATTCTTTCCCAGGAAACATGTATCTCCCAAAGTCATGTCATTAGCAAATCATTCTTTTTTTCTCCTCAGTTCAGAAAGTCTCCAATCTGTTTTAGAAAGTCTAAGCAGATTTTGACTAATCTTTCATTCAAGCCAATTTATAAGCATTTATTAAGAATAATTTATGTGTAAAACTTCCTGCTAAAAACTGGGGACACAAAGAGAAATGAAAGAAAATCTCTGTCCTCAAAGACCCGCCGTGCATAGTGTTCCTCCAACCCTTCTGTCCCTTGGAACTATGAGGGATTCACCTCCACAAGGGTCAGCTCCTACATGGGACTTCTCCTGATTCTCTCCATTTGCTTTACTTTGTGTAATTTTTCATCCACTAATTTGTATATTTGTTCTTTTTAAAATTTTTAAAAATATATTTGTTTTTTTCCCAAATAGAAGATTTTTAAGAGCAGGAACTATATATTTTGTAAAAACTTTCTGTATGTCCTGATCAATACACTTAGAGCTGCTAGGTGGTCCAGTGGACATCGTGCCAGGAAGACTCATCTTCTTGAGTTCAAATCTGACCCGACATTGACTAGCTGGGTGAGACTAGGCAAGTCTTTTGATCCTATTTGCCTCAGTTAGCTCATCTGTAAACTGAGCTGGTGAAAGAAGGTGAATCTCTCCAATATCTTTGCCAGGAAATCTCCAGAGTCCCCAAGAGACAGACATGACTGAAAGAAAACAATGTACCGATCACGGTGAATTCACTCAGCTAGAATGAGAACAGCACCTCTTTCCCTCAGGCTTCTTGGGGTCCCCTGGATGGATTGGGAATGATTAGTGTTATTGGCTTAAGCCCCACTTCTAGTCCATCTCCTCTGGTGGCCCAGCAACTCCCAGTGATTGCTGCCCTGTTCCCTTTGGGCCAAGAGAAATCATTTAACTTTTACAAAAACACATAGTGACAATATAGGAAAAACAAGGGGGCTCCCTCTTCCCTGTCACCTCAGGCCCCAGGGGAGAGGGCAGGGCTCAGGTGACCCTCTTCTACAAAGCATTCACCCCATCAAATTCATGGCCAACCACAGCTAAGTTGACGGACGAATGGACCCATCTCTGCTCCCGCGGGCTGGGCCAGACCCATCACAAGGGATGCCCTTCCTTGCCATCTACCTCCTGGAAAACCCCTGGTCCAACTCCCCCATGCTTGTGATTCATTCTCTCGATCCTTCGGAACCCACAGGTCCACTCTCCTTTACCTAGAACAGGACAGAACAAGAACAAAGAGGCGAGGATGGCGTCCCCGTGGCAGCACAGACGAGGAGGAGCTCAGGCCCTCTTCGGCTGGAGTCTTGCAGCTTCTCTCTGTCCTCGGGGCACAGGCAGGGAGGGAAGAGCCAGGCCGAGCAAAGGCCGGACCTTGGCAGATAAGTCCCTTCTGAATATAGCCCAGGTCTGTGCATTAGCTGAAAGGCTTCGTCCCAGGGTGGGCAGTGGGCGGAACGTCTGGGTGAGCCCCAGAGCCACGCGGGGATTGCATCAGAGGGTCATGCTGTTACTTGCCTTCCCTGGGCCTGGGAGGGCAGGTCTGACCCTGGATGGAGCTGCCAGGGGCTTCTGGGCACCAGGAAGACCTAGGGGCTGTCTTCCCTGACAGCTCTGGCCGGACCCTCTGCAGACTAAAGCAGTGCATCTTCCCCACCCGGGCCCAGCTGAGTGTGAGAGGCTTGTAAACAGCAGCACTTTGCGGCCCCTCATCACAACGGCCTTCACTTTATGGGGACGGGTGATGACTGGATCTCTCCTTGATGAATGAATTAAAACCCTCCCCCAAAGGGCTGTGGATCTGAAGTAATCCAGACTCACTGAACAGCCCAGGATTCCTCGGGGAAACTTCAAAGGGGGCAGGAGAGACCTTTTGCCTCCTCCAGAAGCTTTCTCAGAAGCAAGGAGTGAAATTGCAGGGTGGCAGATACCCGAAATTGCCCTTTAGGGTTGGGTTCCTTTGACATATGCAAATACAAATGCTCTACTTTGGAAAGCCCACCTCAAAGGCAAACATCAGTGGGAGGGTCGACGTTTAGATTTGGATGGGGATACAAGGGGCACTGGTAGCCAAGGAAATGAGGAACTGCCATCACAACAAGCGGAGGAAGATCCAGGCCAGGGAAAGGAGACAGTTTTGTTTAGAACTGGCTGACCAAAAACAGCATTATTGAGGAAACAGCCATTGGACAAGGAGTCAAAGATCTCCCGGCTCCATCCTTTGCTACTAGTCTGTGCCCGGAAAAATGACTGCCTTTCTCTGGCCACAGTCTCCTCATCCATAAAATGGAGTTAACAGTAGCCCCTACCTCACAGGTTTTGGCTTTATTTTGTTTTGTTTTGTGTGTGAGCACTGAATATGACAGTACTTATAAAGTGCTGTGAAAAGCTTCTTGGTTGTTCACTTTTTTTTTTTTTCAGTCACGTCCGGCTCTTCATGATCCCATGGGATTTTCTTGACAAAAATACTTTTGCCATTTCCTTCTCCTAATCATTTTACAGATGAGGAAATTGAGGCAAACAGGGTGAAGTGACTTGCTCAAGGTCATACAGCTGAAAAATAAGCTTATAGAGAGAGCTTATACAAATGTTAGTTTATATTTACTTTAATAATTTCTGTTACTTATTTTCTCAGATTTTCACTTGAATCTTTGACATTCTTCTTTATTATAGAAGCCAGAAGGAACCTCAAGTTAGTCCACCTCCCTCTCTCATTTATTTTATAGGGAAACTGAGGCCCATTTGGAATGACTAAAACAAAACTTTTAAAAAAAACTTTTAAAAAATGACTAAAAAAAACTAAAGCAAAACTTAAAAAAAAAAAAACCTTTGGGGAGGAATTGGATCTGGATCTACCTAGTGCCACAATACTCAACCCACTCCATCATGCTCTGTTTCTTCCTCTTCACCTTTTGCATTCCCAATTTTTGCTCAGCTACATTTGAACCTCAGAGCTTTAAGTAACATGACTAGAGAGTTCGGGAGCCCCAGCATGACCTCACAAGAAATTCCCATTTGCCCCTTTAGATCTGGAAAGAATCACACTCAGCTCTCAAAGTTCTGCAAACATCACCTGGAAAGGTGAAAAGTACCTTGTGGTACAATGGAAGAGGTTGAGAACTGGGAGCATGGTACCTGGGCACATCCTGTGTCTGTGATTTTGAAGAAATGACATTGCCTCTCTCTCTCTCTCTCTCTCTCTCTCCCTCTCTCTCTCTCTCTCTCTCTCTCTCTCTCTTTCTCTCTGTTTCTCTCTCTGTCTCTCTGTTTCTCTCTCTCTCTCTCTCTCTCTCTCTCTCTCTCTCTCTCTCTCTATATATATATATATATATATATATGTTCTGTAAAATGCAAAACCTGGATTCTCAGGCTGGCCTCTCAGATCCTTTCCAGACCCAGAGTGAGAAGTCTAGATTTATGATCCTGGGACACTCACAAGATGGATCTTCTCCTACTCTCCGTGTGCTCCTGGTAACCAGAGCTCTGGAGGATCTTTTGATCTCTCTGTCAAAGACTTGCTGGAAACAGCATAGAGAAATATTTTACTTAATTGAATCAAAGACTTATACATAGAACCCAGCTTTGCAGACAAGCCTGGGACATTTTTCACACTGCAAGTGCAGTGGAAGAGGATTTGTCTCGGGCACGGCTTGCTTGGAGGGAGCAGGATGGGTGCCGGAGCTTGGGAGAGGAAAGTTATTCTTTTTATTGTTTTCTAGAACAGCTTCTTAGACCATGAGTTGTGACCCCACATGGGCCGCCTACGTGAATGTGGGGGTTGCAAAAGTATGATTCATTATCGGTAAATGTTTGATTTTTATACCTATTTTATAAACCTATATACCTGGGGTACATAAAGATTTCTCAGGCAAAAAGGGGGCATGAGTGGAAAACGAAGCTCTTTTAAAATACCCATCGGTGGTACGGCAGTAGACAGAGCTCCGGGACTGGAATAAGACTCATTTTCAAATGTAGCTGTGTGACCTTGGGCAAAACACTTCCCCCTGTTTGCCTCAGTTCCTCATCTGTAAAATGGGCTAGAGAAGGGAAAGGCAAACATTCCAGTATCTCTGCCAAGAAAACCCCAAATGGGGTTGTGATGAGTCGTACAAAACTGAAATGACTGAACAACAACAATAATAAAAGCTCACTTGCAGTGCCAGGTTCTCTTTGAGACTGATTGAGCGAGAAGGAATGAATGAGTGAAAAAAGCATTTATGAAGCACTTACCATATGCAAAGCCTGATCTAAGTACCAGGGTGACGAAGAGATATTTGAATAGGGAGAGAACGCAGGGACCGAGTCTCAGCTGCCACAAGATGGGAAGGTCCAGGGGACCTTCAGGATCAGCAGACAGTCAGGACTCTCCAGGGAGGAAGATGTTGAACTGAGTGATGGGGCTAAGGATGCCGGGACCAAAGCTCGCCCTTCGGGGTCTTCGGGAGCTGTGGTTGCAGCCCTGAAGAAGCCATCAGGGTCCAGGCTGCCTCTGCACAGGGGCTGCTTCCCAGGAAGATGGCTGCAGGCGCTGGCTTGCGTCTCCTAAGCCTCGGGTTCAGGGTCTCGGGCTGGTCCTCCCGCAGGACGCCCAGCTGCTTCGACTCTGCTTGTGCGTGGCGGTTGGGCAGCACCTGGTGAGAACGGCTGGCTCCCGCTCCCCAGGAGGGGCCGCCCCAGAGGATGCTTGGGAGGGCCCGGGTGGGAGGGCAGCAGGATTAGTGTCTCGGAGGCGCTGCCGTGCCCAGGGTTCCTTTGCCCACGTGATGTTGGCAGCACCAGCTGTTGCTGTTAGTTATAGGAGGGTGGGCTCCCCTTCCACAATGACTGTTCCCCTCAGCGAGGTAGGGAAGCTGTTCGTAGGAAGCTGTTCGTGGGGAGCACTTGGGCTTTCCAGACTCAGTGCCCTGAGCTGTCATTACCATGATCAAGGGGAAATGGGGAAGGGAAAGGGGGAGAGAGAGAGAGAGAGGAAGGGAAAGAAGAAAGGCAGAGGGAGAGACAGAGACAGACAGAAAAACAGAGAGACAGAGAGAGATACATAGAGATACAGAGACAAAAGACAGAGAAAGAGACAGAGATAGAGACAGAGAGACAGAGACAGGCAGACACAGAAAGAGACAGAAACAGAGAGAGAGAGACAGAGAGATAGAAGAGGAAGAGGAAGAGCTCTTCAACATGTTCCTAATTTTCAGCTTGCCTCTCCAAGAGACTCTGAAGACTTTCCCCCTTTGGTGAGATTGTGCCTCCTTCTTGGGCAAGCTGAGATCTCATTTTGCTCTCATGACAAGAATTCAATATACTTGTGTTTTTTTCTAGTAGATTTTGCAAACCTTCTCTGATTTCTCTTTGCTATTTGTGTAAAGAAATACTTGGGTTTTACTCACTTCATCATTTGTGTGTCTTTTGTGTAACTAGCATTTGATGGGAAGACAAAATGGCAAGTGTAAGCTCTCCCTTTAACTGGTAATGGCCAAGAAAACAGCTTTGATCTAAATCTATGTGTACTTCGATGGACAACATTTAGGGGAGTAGTAAGATCTAATTTTAATCTGCTAGCACCCCGGAGGCTCGGGGAATGGATGCTGAGCAAACAGCCATGACTTCTCCTGTCTCTCCCCTCAGTTTTTCTTCTGTCTGTTCTCTTCACAGATGCTACATCACATTAATATCTCCTGGGAGCCATATTGGGATAAAACATGTAGATAGAAATAAATTAAGTGGGCAGCATTTGCATGTTATCTAGAAATTAATGTTTTTATACACATATGTACACGCAGCAGTGTGCTGGTCAATATTTAACAGCCAACTTTCAAACCAAGTTCACACGATACACAAAAATTGACTTTTCATTACTGACATTTTCTCCTCTAAACCTAGATCAGCGAGGTCAAACTCAGATAGAAATGGGGTCCACTCAACTGTCCATAAGGATCCCTGGGGGTTGCACATTGACCCAGAAAACCACATGTTGGTATTATTTATATTATATTTTTATTCATTTTGTTTAATGTTTCCCAATTTCATTTTAATTTGGTTCAAGGCATTTAGAAGAGGCCTTGTATCTGACATCTCTTGTCTGGAAAGTCATTGAAACCATAAATCAAGCCCTGATTTGGCGTCTCTGCCAATTTCTGAATCATGACTAGAAACTGCTCACACGGAATAATTGGTCCTCAAGGGCTCATTTAAGCTGCACTACCCTGCCCCCCCCAAAAAAAAGACCTTGTAGGTGTATATTTACCTGTAGACGTGTCCATATGTGTGTGTATGTGATGAATGAATACAAAAGTGAACATGTATACTGATGACTATGTACAAGTATATTTAGAGTTACTGTTTTTTCTTCATTCTCAAAGAGATTCCCGACTCCAGGAAGGTGATTCCATGACATGAACGTGAACTGGATGTAAACAAAGCAGGGCTGCGCAAAGTCAGCCGCCTCGCTTTCTCCTCCAGAGCCCCTGGGTCCAGTGGCCAGAGACAGGTCAGGGAGACTGGAGATGCCCTGGGTGCAGGGGGGATCTCGGTCTTAGTTTTAAGTTACCGCCTTGAACGGGTTTCAGTTTGGCTGAAGCGATACCCAGTCCCTGATTAAGGCTCGGTAAGAAATGAGGCAGAAAATGTCTAGTCTAGTCTAGTGGGTCTGGGAGGGAAAGCGCCTTGGTATTTGCTGTTTATGTTACTCTGAGCCATCAGCCCAATGATCAAGAGGGGCTTGGACCGAGGCTGCCTTATGTGAATAGACACATTCACACAAACATGCAGGCGAGTGGTCCCACACACATGGAGCAGGGGGAAGGTGCAGCTCATCTTCTTCATGGAGAACACCTGGGCAAGGCTGCGAAGAGGAGTGTGAGATCGTGGGGGCAGGGATGTGAGCGAGGAAGTACAGCAATAAATGAGAGGGGCCCCGTGAGGTTCCAGAAAGCAGGAAGACGGGGACTCGATTGAGTGTGATCAGGCCCGGTGGCTCAAAATGGGCACAAATAGCCGTCGTTTCTGTTTTGGCCAGAAACCCCGAAGGTCTTCCCCTCCCAGACATTTTTTATCTAGGTAGAGGAGGCCATTCTTTGCCTCATTTCTTACCTAGCCTTAATCGGTGAGTGTGTCACCTCAGGAGAACCGTCACTTAAAAAGACCAAAGTTTCCCGCTGCACCCAGGGCCATCTCCGGTCATCCTGACACATCCGGCCGCTGCACCCAGGGCCATCTCCGGTCATCCTGACACATCCGGCCGCTGCACCCAGGGCCATCTCCGGTCATCCTGACACATCCGGCCGCTGCACCCAGGGCCATCTCCGGTCATCCTGACACATCCGGCCGCTGCACCCAGGGCCATCTCCGGTCATCCTGACACATCCGGCCGCTGCACCCAGGGCCATCTCCGTCATCCTGACACATCCGGCCGCTGCACCCAGGGCCATCTCCGGTCATCCTGACACATCCGGCCGCTGCACCCAGGGCCATCTCCGGTCATCCTGACACATCCGGCCGCTGCACCCAGGGCCATCTCCGGTCATCCTGACACATCCGGTCGCTGCACGCAGGGCCATCTCCGGTCATCCTGACACATCCGGTCGCTGCACCCAGGGCCATCTCCGGTCATCCTGACACATCCGGTCGCTGCACCCAGGGCCATCTCCGGTCATCCTGACACATCCGGCCGCTGCACCCAGGGCCATCTCCGGTCATCCTGACACATCCGGCCGCTGCATCCAGGGCCATCTCCGGTCATCCTGACACATCCGGCCGCTGCATCCAGGGCCATCTCCGGTCATCCTGACACATCCGGTCGCTGCATCCAGGGCCATCTCCGGTCATCCTGACACATCCGGCCGCTGCATCCAGGGCCATCTCCGGTCATCCTGACACATCCGGCCGCTGCATGCAGGGCCATCTCCAGTTATCCTGACACATCTGGTCGCTGCATCCAGGGGGCTCTGGAGGAGAGAGTGAGGCGGGTGGCTTCGTGCAGCCCTGCTTTGTTTACATCCAGTTCACTTCACGTCACGGCATCACCTTCCTGGAGTCATGTTCCTCTTCAAGAATGAGAGACAAATAAGACAAAGCTCCTGCTCAGCAAGAAGAGGAGAAAGGAAAGAGAAGGGAGACATGTCCTGGAAGCCAGAGTCCTCTTGACGTCCTTCTCCCACTTTGGTAGATGGAGACATCCAATGTTCGCATTGGGCCGATGATGGCCATCAGCTCCATGGAGTTCAGTTGACCTCTGTAAGGGTTCCCTGCTGGAAAGCTCCTATGAGAAAATCTTTCTTAGGAGCTACTAAGACTAAAACCCAGGTGGGTCAACAAGCAGTTTGCCCTGAATTTTGTCAAGAACAATGGAGAATTTCTCAGGTTCTTGGTTTCTGCTTTAGCACATGCGGAGACTTAGGGGAGAGACTGATTTAAGCCTTGTTGTTTCAGCCTCTACAATAGCTTTCACAACTGTCCCCTCCTCTTTTCTCAAAGCTGCTTTCTAGATCTGCCTTATCCCCCACTCAGGCTCAGACCTTCCCGTGCCATCGCCAACCGCAGCGCCGGCTAGACTGGCATTTTGGGCAATGCACATGTTTGGCAAGCTGTATTTAAGGAACTCTGAGTCCGGGTGGATAGGACGCGAAAGGCTGTAATTGGACAGGAAGTCTCACTTCAGGACAGAAGGGAGGCTCTGAAGAATGAAATCTTTTTACATGATGATCAGTTCTGATGGACGTGGTCACAATGAGATGATTCAGACTGGTTCCAATGACCTTATGATGGAGAGAGCCATCTGCACCCAGAGAGAAAGACTGTGGGAACCGAGTGTGGATCACAACACAACATCCTCACCCTTTTTGTTATTGTTTGCTTGCTTTTTATTTTCTTTCTCATTTTTTTCCTTTTTGATTTGATTTTTCTTGTGCAGCAAGATAATTGTATAAATATGTCTGCATAGATTGGACCTAACATATATTTTTACCATGTTTAGCATATATTGGATTACTTGCTATCTAGGGGAGGAGGTGAGGGAAGGGGAGGAAAGTGGAACACAGGGTTTTGCAAGGGTTAATGTAGAAAATTATCCATGCATATCTTTTGAAAATTAAAAAAGCTTTAATAAAAAAATAATGCCATCTTTACATCATCAACAAAAATGGATTTTCCTGAAATGCTGGACAATTTCTATCTTGATGGTAGAGAGAGACTGATCATAAAACTAGAGAAATGTCTTTGAATTTGTGGAATCAGAGCACCTGCTTTGTCACAGAGGCTTTAAGTGGGCCTCAGTTTCCTAATCTGTAAAGCAAGGAGGGTTGGACCCAATGATTCTGAGGTCTCTTCTAGATCCATGACCTTATATTGACCAGCCTGCTTTGTTTTCTCTCTACTGTTTTATTAAGACCGGACAAAGGCCAAAAAACGCAGATTTAAGCTCCGAGGTGGAATATACCTAATGTTTCATCAGGTGGAGAGCCCAGAGCCCAGTTTATTTAACAGAAAATTAGTGGAAAATTCCAATCTGCCTCCCATCGATGTTCGGCAGAATGATTAGTCATAGTGATTGTCCTCTTGGGATCTGAGATGTTGCCAACATCGTACCCACTTGGCCACAAAAGGGGAAGGAAAGTAAAAAGCGCTTCCTGACTACAAGTCTTGGATAGCTGTACAGAAGCCACGGCTGCCACAGACACCGACCGACTCCAGCTTCCTCAGGTGGTTTGGAATCGGGCTTGCAGAAACTGCCGTCTTCCCCTTCCGTAGAGAGGGAAGCTCCGAGGGAACTGGTAAACACAGCCCATTGCTGAGTGGGCCCTGAGTGGGTAAGTGGAAACGCAAAGCATAGGAAAGGGGGAGAAGCCGTTTCTTCAGTAATGAAGGTTCAAGCATCATTACCCTTCTGATCTGTATCTGCCATTCTGGGAAACGAGGGCCGGTGCTGACATCATGAGCTTACACAGGCTTCTTCGGGACCTTATCTCACTTTCCTGGAGAGTGGGCGCTTGATTGTAAAAAAAGAAAAAAAATAAAAGAAGGGGCCAATTTTCCCTGATGTTGACATGGAAAACTGAGCCAAGCCACAGCGTCTTTGGAAATGATCAGGACACGGAGACGGGACTGTCAGGGGAGGAGACAGAATTGAGTCTGGGGAATAGTCCACCAGCCCCATGGCTGATCTGTAGCAAGCCATTTGGTATCTGGGAAATGAATCAGCAGCTTTTGGTCCTGGCTTTGGCTGGCTTTCAAGCCCTGATTGCATTGATAGGGGAAACTTCCAGCGTGGAAATCCCCTCCACTGGTGCAGTTGGCATTTTCTCTGTACCTGACAGATAGAGAGAGCTTCATGAGACAACAGGGAAGTTAAATGATGTTCTAGGGCTATATAAAAGTTAGAGGCAAACAGCTTTCTTAACTTCCATGCAAGTTCTCTCCTCAAGGAACACACACACATGTATACACATATACATATATAAACACATATAATTTAGTAACATATACCTATATGTATATAGGACATATAGACATATATGTATATACTCTTTTAAAATTTATTTTATTTGTATATGGATATACTCTTAAAGTTCTAAGTTTCGATTTCTATCCCTCCCTCCTGAGATGAGAAGCCATCAGATAGCAGTCATACATGTCCAATCATGTAAAATATTTCCATATTAGTCATTTTGTACAAGAAGACTGGAAGAAAAAAAAGAATGAAAGAAAGTGAAAAAATAGCATGTTTCATCTGCATTCAATAAATATTAACTCTTTCTGTGGAGGCCGCCAGTGTGCTTCATCATTACTCCTTTGCCTTCGATCCTTGTATTGCTGAGAATAGCTGTCATTCAGTTCTCCATCAAACAATATGGCTATTACTGTACACAAGGTTCTCCTGGTTCCGTTCACCTCACCGTGCACCAGTTCATGCAGGTCTTTCCAGGCTTTGCTTGTAAATTAATTTAATGTTGGTAGAGGGACCAACTGCTTGAAAATATTAAATAGTTTGGAAGGGGATGATAAATTAAGCGCTTATTGTTTCTTATAGAACAATAATACTCCATTATAATCATATATCACAGTTTGTTTAGCCATCCCCTAATTGATGGGCATCCTCTCAATCTCCAATTCTTAGCCCCCACAAAAAAGCTGCTATAGTTAGTATATAGTAGCTAGGCATGTAGTATATAGAAATATATACATATATATATGTATACAGAGAAAGAGACAGAGAGAGAGAGACAGAAAGAGACAGAGAGAGAGAGAGACAGAGAGAGACAGAGAGACAGAGAGAGATAGAGAGAGAGAGAGAGAGAGAGAGAGGTCTTTAGGAGCTTATATTTTAATGGAAACCAAAAGACTTTTCTGCTTGAGTATCTGGAGTAAAAATGGGTGAAGGATCCAAAGAGTAGAAGTGTGGATCAGTTTTACAGATCCAAGGAATCCTTCCTTTTAGACAAGAGGCATTTTAAATTAACCACTTAGAAGACTAGTTCACAATGAAAGCTGCAGTTCCTTTGGGCTTTTGGAAAAGAAAAGGAATATTAAAGAGCCTTTCTGTTTTGTCCCAGGGAATGAGACTGCGTGAAACCTGGAGATGTCAGCCCTGTATTTGAGCTCTTGGTTTGCTAACGCTCTCTTTGAAACCGCAGAGAACAGAGCAATGGAGGGTGGGAGGAAGGCGGGTCATTCCTCTGGTCCCAGAGCACAGGGCTAGAAACACACAGACTTTTCATGGCTTCTCTCCTCATTTCGCTCATTCCAGAAGTTGGTATGGATGGCCAGACAGCTCATTGCTGACTCCTTAAATTGACCTCAAAGTCTGGCCATTTAGTCAATGAACCCATTGATTGCCCAAACCCACAATTCTCCATTATGATGTAAGCATCCTAAGTACTCACTCTGGAGTCAGAGGGGGGGCTGAGGATTCAGATGATGTAGTTTTATAGGAACACAAGAAATGACGAGACTTGGAAGCCAGGAACTAGGGACAGTGCAAGGTTCTGGGGACATCTGCCTTCAAGTTAGTGAGCTCCTCACTCCTATAATATTTACATTTGATATTTATAGAAAATATTTATGTATTACATAGTATACAATGCACACAATATACACACAATGCATCTGATTGTGTAAATATATAATAATATACATTATATATGTACGGATAATATTTCCATGGAGCTCTGAAGTTCACAAAGCACGTTAGCATTTTTGTTTCTCATACAGGGGACAGGAGCTATCATTAGCCCTATCTGAGGAGGAGAGTGGTTAGATCCTGACCAAGACTCCAGGGGGTCCTAGAAGCAGGGTTTGCATCCAAATCTTCCTAAACCCATGGCTAACACTGTGTCCGGTGTACAGCCTCGCGGCCGCTCTTCCCTTAGAACTTTCCCAGCTAATCTCCAGTCTGGGAGTTGGTCAATGAAGAGCCATGTCGAGCCAAGGAGAGCTCCTGAGGACGAATCTGATCCCAAGGCCATCTTTCTCTAGCTACCCCAGCTAATGCCCTAGGACCAGGTGTAGACCTAGCAAGGACTGTGGAAGCCACTGAGTTCATGCCCCTCATCTCACAGATGAGAGAACCAAGGATCCAGTGGGTTGTGTTGGTGGAGGAAGGGTCTCAGGCAGGTTCAAACTCAGGTCTTTTTGACTTTAAGACTTTAAGTCACTGGGCTTGGACTTTTGTGGATGCTCCCGAAGTAGCCCCAGTATTGGAGGAGACGAGGATCTGCTGTGATTTTGTTGCCTTTCTTTTCATAGAAGACTCAGTATTCTTTAGGAAAGAGAGGAAGAAAGGGAACAAGCATCTATTAAGTGCCTGCTGTGTGACAGGCACTGAGCTTTGCAAACACCCTCCCATTTGCTCTGGGGGAGCTGAATGACCTTGGAAGTGGACGCCGTGGGTTGGATCTTCCATGTTTAGTGACATACCCGTTGGTCTTCACCTTGGTTCTTCCGAGGAACAGCCAGACCGTTGTAAGCTGAGGGTGCACTGGCCTGTGGGATCTTCTCGGCTCACGGAAGGCCAGCTTTTCTGTGAGTAAAGGCTCATCCCCAGGACTAGAAGGACAAAATCGTGCACAGAGGCCACATCCAGCCGGAGGGGAGTCGATGAGGAGAGAAAGGGTCCCAGTGGAGTATAATGGGAGAGGAGACTACCCATCCCCCTGGAGAGACTGGCTGGAGGAGGAGGCAGGGGCTGGCACTGGGGAGGGAGAGGGCTCAGAGCCCATGTTGGGGAGGAAGCAGGCCCTTAGCCCTTCAGAAAGCTTGGGCAAAGCCCTGATTGCCACGTCCTAGTTGGGAACTTCTTCCTCCATTGATGGCAAGTCCCTTGTCTGTCGGGTATGTCATCATCGGTCACGCTGAGGACCCGGGCTGCTCATTCTGATCTGTGTTCTGGTTGAACAAAGGCAGCTCTCGGTCCCTTTCCTTCACATCTGGCCCAGCTTTTCGCCCTGCCCCCTCCTCCTGCTGTTCCTTCTCTCCTCCCTGCCCCCAGTGATGCCTCGGTTCCCCCTGCTTCTCTCCCTGCCCTTCCAGAGCACACCTTGTGCCAGCCCCTCCTGCCACCTCTCGCCCGCCCCGGGGACTGTCACCCCGATTAATTTCCCCATGTCTTCTCCGCATGGGGGCCAACTGAGGGAAGCCACGCCGTGAGCCCTCCCCCCGGATATGGGGCTGACAGAGCAGAGAACAGCGTCCTGGGGAAGTGTCTGACTCACATTTCCTTCTGGAGAAAGGCCATCATTTCCAGTTGCGCACCTAGGGTTGTGGCTCCCCAAAGTGGGAGCTGCCGATGTGGGGGCTAATCCCCAGCAAAGCTTTCCTTGAATAAGCAGCGGGGTGCCCGGTCCTCTGCCATTCTCGTGGCATTGTACCCAAAGAACCGAGACCCCAGAACCTGGGTGACAGATGGGTCAGCTGAGGGGCGGGGGTCTGTTCACCTCAGGCCAGCTGAGGGCCCTCTGCCTGAAAGTCTGGCCAGCTTCTAGGAGTCTGCTACTGCTGCTAATCGGTGTTCGGGGCCGAATCCAGAGTTTGCAGAATGATTTACACAAATCATCTCACCCTCTGTCTTATGGAGAAGGAAACTGAGGCACAGAAAGGAGAATTGGCTCAGCCCTGATCATACAGCCAGACGGCATCAGAGAGGGTTCAAGCTGACCCGTGTGTTTGACTGAGAGGCCAAGGGGCCGTGCTGGGAGCCTGAGAAGGTGCTGAGCTGTCCAGCATTGTCCTCAGCACGGCCATGGGAGATCTCCACACCTGGGGCTGGCCCTTCCCAAGTGGAGCAGGCCCTTCCCAACTGGAGCTGGCCCTTCTCACACCTGGAGCTGGCCCTCCCCACACCTGGGGCTGGCCCTTCCCAAGTGGAGCAGGCCCTTCTCACACCTGGAGCTGGCCCTTCCCAACTGGAGCTGGCCCTTCTCACACCTGGAGCTGGCCCTCCCCACACCTGGGGCTGGCCCTTCCCAAGTGGAGCAGGCCCTTCCTAGACCTGGAGCTGGCCCTTCCCAACTGGAGCTGGCCCTTCTCACACCTGGAGCAGGCCCTTCCCAGACCTGGAGCTGGCCCTTCCCACACCTGGAGCTGGCCCTTCCCAACTGGAGCTGGCCCTCCCCACACCTGGAGCTGGCTTTCCCCACACCTGGGACCGGCCCTCCCCAGTGACCCTATCTCTGTCTCCGTGAAGGGCTCCAGCATCCTTCTCCAGCCCTCCCCCAGCCCTGGGCCCCTCTCCCTCCCCTTCCTCCCATTTGTGGATGTGGGCCCTTGGCCAACGGCCTTGGCAGTGGGAATGGGGAGGTGGCAGTTTTCCGGGAAGTGATGGGCCTGGGAGAGGGGCAGCTCCTTCTCCTCTGAGGCGAGGCCCCCCTTGTGGGGCACCCCCAGCCTGAGTGCGGCTCAGCGGCAGGGCTTCTGTTGGTACTTGCATCGCCTTCCCCTCCGCTGACTCACCTCCATTGTTGACAGGGGCCGGCCTGGGTTTCCTGGTGAAGCACAAAGGGGGTTTGTTCCTTCTCCTCCTCCCCCCTCTTCTCCCTGCCCTTGTTCTCCTCCCCTTTCCCAGGGGCCTGGGCCCTTTCCCAGCTCCTGCAGGCTCCAGTCCCAGGGTCCTGCCACCGAGGGGAGGGGCGTCTCTGGGCTACCTGTCCCCCATGTCTTGTCCCAGGACACAGAGAGCCTCTTCTGAGAACACACCAGGAGGGCGGGACGGCCGCCTGGCTGATGCAACAGTCTGGGAACACTTTGTTTAGGACGGAACCCACTTACAATCCGTCCCTTTAAGAGTCCCGTGGATGCCGGGAAAGTCGGGGTAACTAGATTTCTGTAATGCCTTTTCCACATTACCTCCTGTGATCTTCCCACGAGCCCCGAGGTAAATGCCATCATCCCGTCCTTTGTGGCAGGTGAAGAAACTGAGGCTGAAACGACCCGTGTGATTTGTCCATGGCTGAGACAGAATTTGAACCCGGGTCTTCTTGACTCCGGATCCAACGCTTCATCTGCTCTTCCCATGACCCGTCTTGGATGCACATAAAAGCAACGTAGGAGGGAAAACTCAGAAGGCAGACGGACCTGAGACTCTGGAGGCCTAGAGTGTCGGGCTGAGGATCTCAGCAGAGTGCTGAGTTCAGATCCGACCTCAGACACTTCCTGGAGGTATGACCTTTACCTCAGTTTCCTCATCTGAGAAATGGTGATTGTTGTTGTGATGATCAAATAAGAGAATGTTTGCAAAGCACTTGGTGCAGTGCCTGGCCCACAGTAGGTGCTTTATTTTGTCATTATTCAGTTGTTTCAGTCCTCGTGACCCAATTTAGGATTTTCTCAGCAAAGACGAAGGAGTGATTTTAGCTCTTTTCTTCCGCCAAAGGGAGCATCATTCTAGTTATCAGCTAGTAAAGAGGGAAACATTATCAGAAACTCGTCTGCCAGACAAACCCAAATGCCCAGCTGGATTTATTAGCGCAAAATCCCAACCAGAAAGTCATTTGGCTGAGCCCCCAAAACACACAGTCTGGAAAAGTAAAAGTCATTAAAATTCTGTTTGCTCTTTTCTGGACAGACAAATGTGGACTTCTGGAAGTTCAAGATGTTCATGAAAACAGAGCATTTCCTCCAGGAGATTAGAGAAGGCAAGATCCAGTTTTGATAAATACAATCTTAGTGAAGATATTCTGTCTCATAAAAGTGTACACATCTCCAGTTATTGGCTTGTTCTATTCAATGATTGCTTTGGGATTGTTGTTGTTTGGCCATTTTTCAGTTGTGTTCAATTTTTTATGACTCTATTTAGTGTTTTGTTGACAAAGAAAAAACAACACTGAAATAGTTTGTCATTTCTTCCAGATTATTTTGCAGATGAGAAACTGAGGCAAACAGGTAATTGACTTGCACAGGGTCATATAGCTAATGGGTGTCTGACGCTGGATTTGAACTCAGGTCTTCTTGATTCCAGACTCTGAACTGTAACTTCTGAGCTGAACCTACCTGCCTGCCATCTGGAAGAAAGAACCATGGCCACCAATTGTAAGATGGCTGGGGTCACTTTAAGAATAGGGATAGGCTCGAGGGAGGTTTTGGAGATAAAATCAACAAGCCTTTGAAAAAAGAGGCAAAAAATGAGAAAGAAGAATCATTGACACAAATGGAGAAATCAGGAGTAGGGTCAGGTTTGGCCGTGTCTCTGCCTTCCAGACAACAGACTCCATCCATTGCCGGAATTATCCTTGCAGCCTGTTCAATTTAGCAGAGCCTGAAAGAGCTTCCACCCTCCTCACCAAGCCTTCCAGATATCAAGACCTCTCTCCGGGGTATTTTGTAGAGGTTTGAATTAATTAGTCTACTGTAAGATGTTTCTGACATAATTAATCCCAATGATTATTTGCGTGCACAAACATTAGCCAGTCGAGAGTCAATGAAAAAAAAAATCTCCTGTTCAAATCCATGCTCTGGGAGAGAGGCTTTCAGATGAAGTACTGGGACCTTTGCACCCCTCTGAAAACTGGAAAATTCAGCCCCATGTCCATGAGATTGGCCCTAGGAAAATCACCACAACCACAGGAACCTTCTTCTAAGCCTTAGATGGATGGAAGACCCTTGTTTTATGGTGTCTGCATGAGGCTTACTAAGGCCAACAGTATCCTCCTTATTCTACAGCAATTGATGTCCTTTTTGTCACTAAGCATCAATAATCACTTGCAAAGTACAAGACTTAGAGATACAGGATCCATGGTTTCTATCCTTGAAGGATCTAAAATCTAGGTGGGAAACTCTAGGTCTTCAGCTTTGGCAAAAGAGGGAGAGAGTGAATGTGATAAGCTAGAGATTGTCCAGAGGATACAAACAGGATGGAGAGGACCCTCACGGCCATGCCATTGGCTGAGGGAATTGGGCGTCTTTACCTCATAGGAGGGAAGACTTTGTAAAGATATGGTGGCTGTTTTCACACACTTTAAGATTGCCAATTGAAAGAAAGATTAGATTTGGACACCAGAGAGCAGGGGTTAGGAATCAAGGTCAGGTCCAAGGTTTGGAAATCAATATGGGTCTGATGTCAGGAAGAGCTTCTGAGTGAGTAGAGTTGCTTCTGAGTGATAATAGAACTCTCCTCCCTGGGAATCTTCTTTTTTATATTATTATTCTAGCTTTTTATTGACAGAACATATACATGGGCAATTTTTCAACATTGACCTTTGCAAACACTTCTGTTCCAACTTTTCTCTTCCTCCCCTCTACCCCCTCCCCTAGATGGCAAGCAGTCTCATACATGTTAAACATGTTAAAGTATATCCTAAATACAATATATGTGTACATATTTATACAGTTCTCTTGTTGCACAAGAAAAATCCGATTTAGAAAGAAGATAAAAATAACCTGGGAAGAAAAACAAAAAAGCAAGCACACAACAATAGAAAGAATGCAAATGCTGTGTTGTGGTCCACACTCATTTCCCAGAGTTCTTTCGCTGGGTGTAGCTGGTTTTGTTTATCACTGATTAATTAGAACTGAATTGAATCCTTTCATTGCCCGGAAATCTTCAACAAAAAAGTTGGCTTTCTGATTTGGGGCATATTGCAAGGGTCTATGGTATGGAGGGGATTTAATGGCTTCTTAGGTAGGTCTCTTCTAGTGTACAAACCAATTCAACAAGTATATATTAAGAAGAAACTACTATTTGCTGGATCTTGTGGCAGGACTGTAGAGACAGACAAAAGAGATTCATCCTCAAAGAGATTTTATTCGCTAGGGAGAAATATAACATGTAAACAGATGGTAATTGGAGCTGGGAGAACACAGACAGCTAGGAGAACACAGAAAGGCTTCCTGGAGGAGGGGAACCTCTGAGTTCAAATGCATAAAACTGGGAATAGCAAATGATGACTAATTCATAGAAGGCATAGAATGTTGTAGCGTGGAGACTCGGAAGGGGGACATGAGTGTGAGCCAAGGACATTATTGGAGGCTTTCTTAAAGAAGCGTCTGACTGAAGTAAACCAAGAGGAGGTGCTGGGCCATTTCTAATCAGAGTGAGTCTAAAGTGCCCTGCTTGGGCTGGTCCAGTTAGCCAAGCATCTCTTTCCTTATCTGTACTCTTCTATCTGATCCAGAAAGATAACCACTGGGGCCCAGCGTGGCAGGGAGAACACAAGTTGTACCGCGCCCAAAGCTGATCAAAAGCCTTTGAAAATGCCATTTTTTTCTTCAGTGATCTGGAAAATGAGTTCTTTGAATGGACTTGGAGACTTTCAACTGTTTCAGAACAAGCCAAGATCTCCTGGTCTCCCCTTTGTCAGGACATCTGAATCCGCAAACCCTCTTCCATGGTCAGTGTGACAATAGTCCACCTTGCTCCCACTGAGACAGGGAGGAATCTGTGGTTTT